>NC_092872.1:538352704-538952704 GCF_028372415.1 Notamacropus eugenii | reverse complement strand
GGCAAAATGCCTTCCACACTCAGAGAAAGAACTATGGAATTCATTCGTAGAATATAGCAGAACATGTTTGTGTGTGTGAGTGTGTGTGTGTGTGTATTATGTTTTAGTTTGTTATATGATTTCTTCCATTTAATTCAGATCGTCTACATAGCATTACTATAGTGAAAACATATTCAATAGGAAAGTATATGTAGATCCCATATTGAATTGCATGCAGTTTTGGGGAGAGAGGGGGTGGGGGGGTAGGTGTGGAGGAGTAAAAATCTGAGTTTTATTGTAATGATTGTAGAACATTAAAAAATAATAATAATTAAAAAAGTAATCTCACAAATAGTAATGCCATGGGGCAGAGAAAAATAGATGTGAATACTTTATATTATTCAAAACAATGCAAAGGGGGAAATTGCAATCAGACATAAGATAATAGAGGTCAAAAAACACAAAATAAATAATCTGTTAGATCAATTTTAATATTTCACAGTAATATACAAGATATTCAGTTGTTAATATTTAACATATGGTTAGTTAATATTAATATTTAACATTAATTTATAATTTATATAACAATGTAATCAGATTTGTATTTTACACAAAATAAATTAATGAATGATTACTGAGAAAAATAAACATTGATCAAGGGACACACTTTATTAAATATTCAAATAATCTCAGACTTCAAAGTGATGTAAAACATCAATTATTTCAACCTCTATCTAAATGAAAAGCATTCTCTAGCACACGTAACAATTTAATAGAACCTTGTTATCCAAAATGTATAAATAATTTACTTAAATATGTTTAATTGTGTTTTTCTTTGAGGCAAATAGTAAAATAATCAATAGATATATATGTATATATATGTGTGTATACATATATATTTATAGATAGACATAGAGATATATACATATGAATAGTTTTCAAAAGCAGAAATGGTCATCAGAGGAAAAAAGAAGCCAACATTAATCATTATTTATGAAATGAAAATGTAGGGCAATGATTCTATGAGGCATAGCTTCTCCCAAGTTAAATAATATCTAAACAATTTTGTTGGAGGGGGGTTAACATGTTAGGAATGGCATTAATAACCTGTAATATATGCACAAGAGATATAAAGATGTGTTGTTTCTTGTGTACATTATTAGAAAAAACTGGATAATATTTACCCTGAGCAAGAGAACACTCGATAATAGGCATAAGTAGAATTTTCAAAGTTTTGAAGTATTGCCATAAAGCATGTGAAATAGATTTATGCTTGCCTCAGACAGTAGAATTCAGACTAAGAAGTAGAAGTAAAAGAAAAACCAAATTTAAAAGTTTCATGTAAAGCAAATGTCCCTAACATGTAGAGTTATCAAAAAGTGTAACTGGTAGTTTGAGGCACTAAACTTTTCTTCACTTCTGATCTTCCAGTAAACATAACATATTTTCTTCTCAGGTATGTAGTACAAGGTATTCTTGTTTTATAGGGTTTTGCCTAGTTGATATTTTAGGACCCTTCCAATTGTTAAAATTTAATGCAGCTTTTTAAAAATTGAATTGTTTTATTTGTTTTCAGTGGTCGATAATCACTTCCAAATAACTTAGATTTTTTTCCACTCCTTCCCCCTCATTCCCCTCTCCTCACACCCTCCCTGAGACAGTGTACAGTCTTCTATAGGTTCTACACATATATTCCTATTAAATTCATGTTGCATAGAAGAATTAAAATGAATGGGAGAAACCATAAAACAAAACAAAGCATAGTACAAAAGGAAATGGTCTGGTTTTATCTCTCATCCAATTCCATACTTCTTTCTCTGGATGTAGGAGCCATTTTGTCTGAAGAGTCTATTGAAAATTTTTTAAGTCTAGGCATTTCAATGAAATATTAAGTCTACCAGAAAAATTCCTCACACACCATGGTTGTTACTGTGTATAAAGTTCTCCTGGTTCTGCTTCTTTCACTCAGCATCACTTCATATAAATCTTTCCAGGCTTCTCTGAAGTCTTCTTGTTCATTGTTTCTCATAGAACAATAGTATTCCATTACATTCATTTACCACAACTTGTTCAGCTATTTCCCGATTAATGAATGTCCCTTTAATTTCCAGGTTTTGCCCACAACAAAGAGAGATGTTATAAATATTTTTTGTATTTTTATGATGTCTTTGGGATAGAGTCCCAGGAGCAATATAACTGGGTCAAAGGATAAGCACATTTTTCCTAGCCCTTTGGGCATATTTACAAATTTCTCTTCAGAATGGTTGGATCATCTCACAGCTCCACCAACAATGAATTAGTGTTCTAACTCTCCCGCATCTTCTTCAACATTTATCATCTTCCTGTTTTGTCATGTTAGCCAATCTGATAGATGTAATGTTGTACCTCGGAGGTGCTTTGATTTGCATCTCTCTAATCAATAGTGATTTAGAGAATTTTTTTCATATGATTATAGATAACTTTAATATCTTTGTCTAAAAACTTCCTGTTCATCTACTTTGGCCATTTGTCCGTTGGGAAATGACTTTGATTCTTGTACATTTGATTAAGTTCTCTATATATTTTGGAAATGAGACCTTTATAACAGACACTAGTTGAAAAAATTCTTTACCAGTTTTCTGCTTCCCTCCTAGTCTTCATTGCATTGGGTTTGTTTGTGGGAAATCTTTTCAATTTAATGTAATGAAAATTATCCATTTTGCACCTCATAATGTTCTCTATCTCTTGTTGCATCAAAAATTTCTCCATTCTCCATAAATTCGAGAACTACAATATTCCTCACTCCTGTAATTTGTTTATAGTATCAATCTTTACACATAAATCATGTATCCATTTGAACTTTATTCTCGAGTATGGTGTCAGGCATTGGTCTATGCTCAGTTTCTGCCACATCATTATCGAGTTTCCCAAGCAATTTTTGTCAAACAGGTTGTTTTTAACCCAGAAACTGTCTTTTATGAAATGATAGATTGCTATATTCATTAACTGTTAAGTCTTGAGCACCTAACCTATTCCACTGGTCTACTCCTCTATTTCTTAGCCAGAACCAGGTAGTTTTGATGATTTCTGCTTTATAATATAATTTGAGATGTGGTAAGGCTAGCCCACCTTCCCCAGTATTTTTTTTTCATTAGTTCCCTGGATATTCTAGACCTTTTGTTCTTTCAGATGAATTTTGATATTATTTTTTCTAGTTCTACAAAATAATATTCTGTACTTTGATTGGTGTAGCACTGAATGAGTAAATTATTTTAGGTAGAATTGTCATTTTTATTATATTAGCTCCTTCTGCCTACAAGCAACTGATGGTTTTTCCAGGTACTTAGGTCTGACTTTATTTGTGAGAAAAGTGTTTTGTAATTGTGTTCATACAGTCCCTAGGTTTGTTTTGGCAGATAGACTTCCAGACATTTGATAATAGAAAGGCAGATGATTTATGTGGGTTTATTTTGTAACCTGCAATTTTGCCAAAGTTGTTTATTATTTCAAATAGTTTTATACTTGATTCTCTGGGATTCTGTAAGTATATCATCATATAATCTGCAAAGAGAGGTAACTTAGTTTCTTCTTTGCCTATTCTAACTCCTTCAATTTCTTTTTCTTTTCTTATTGCTATAGCTATCATTTCTAATATCATATTGAACAAACTGTGGTGATAATAGACATCCCTGTTTCACCCTTGATCTTATTGTAAATGTATCTAGCTTATTCTTATTGCATATAATGCTTGCTGATGGTTTTAGTTTCATAGTGTTTATTATTTTATGGAAAGATCCATTTATTCCTATGCTTTCCAGTGTTTTCAATAGGAATGGGTGTTGTATTTTATCTCCCTTATTGCCTTTTAAAAAAAACAGAAGTATCAAATAAAAGAGGTAGAGAATAATTGAGAAAAGAATGCTTGAAAGTCCTCTATTTCATTGAAATTCCATTTTTTCCCTGAAGTATTATACTCAGTTTTTCTGGGTAGGTAATTCTCGATTTTAATCATACCTCCTTTGACCTCTCTTTAATTTCTTCTCCCAATTATTAAAGTCGAACTGTTTACATTCCCACATGGAAAGATGACATTTGTAACTCATGAGACCTTTCCCAGTATTAGGATAGTTAGAGGTAATATATATGTGGATGTGTGGATGAGTGTGTAGATAGATAGATATAGATATGTATGCATGTTTGTGTTTATAGGTGAGCATGGATATGTATGTATGTGTATACTACATATGTGTATAAGTAGGTGTAGGTAGTATATATAGATGTAGGTAGGGAAATGTATATTTGTGTATGTATATAAACATATGTGTGTGTATAAATATATAAATATACGCACATACACATATATAGAAACAACACACATAGAGGGCACAGGGTGAGCTGAATAGAAGAGAGAATACATAAAAAATAAAAAATAAAATTTACTTTTGAGTGGAATGTACTAGGAGTAACAGGAAGGGAAAAGTAGAATGTAGCAAATCATCTCATATGAAAGAGGAAAGAGAGAACTTTTACACTGCAGGGAAAGTGGAGGTGTAGATGAAAGGGAATAAATGAACTTAATTTACATGAAATATGGGTTAAGGAGGGAATAACAAAGATTGAATTGGGTAAGCAAATCTGCCTTACATTGCTGTAAGTCAGGAGGAAGGGGACAGGAGAGGGAAGATAGTAGAAGGGACAGAAAATGGGAGAAAGGGATAATCAGAAGAAAACACTATTGTGGGGGGACAGGTCAAGGGAGAAAATGAAATAAATGGAGGTCAAGACAGGACAGAGGGAAATGTGGCTGGTCTTTCACAACATAATTGTTATGAAATTGTTCTGCTTGGCTGCACATGTATGACCTATAATTAATTACTTGCTTTCTAAAAGCATGTGGTTGGTGAGGGAGGAAAAGAGAGAATACAGAACTCAAAGCTTTAAAAATGAATGTCAAAACTGTTTTTAAATGTATCTGGGTACGGGAAAATAGAGGAGAGGGGGATGGAAGAAGGGGAAGTTGACAGAAGGGAGGAAAAACTAAGAGAAGGGGTAGATTGGGTGCATGCTTTCCTGGGATGGGGGATGGGAGAGCTGGAGAGAGAATTTGGAATTCAAATTCTTGTGGAAGTAAATGTTGATAGCAAAAATAAATTATGTATATATGTATACACACAGATACACATATATATCTGTGTGTTTATATATGTATGCCTGTGTGTATGTGTATGTATATATGTGTGTGTTTATGTGTGTCTATATAGATATATATGTATACATAGGCACATATATATATATGTATGTATGTATGTATGTATGTATGTATAAACGTATATATACGTGTATATATATAATTGTCCAAATGGAAAAAGACGGCAAAGAAACTCAGTGCATAGAACTCCTTAAAAAGTAAAATGGGACAATTGGAAAAGGAGGTGCAAAAGGCATTTGAGGAAAATAATTATTTAAAAATTACACCTGGACAGATGGAAGTTAATAACTCTGTGGGGCATCAAGAATCAGGAAAGCAAAATCAAAAGAATGAAAAAAAAATGAAGAAGATGTAAAATATCTCAATGGGAAAGCAACTGACCTGGAAAATAGATCCAGGAGAGATAATTTAAGAATTATTTTTCACCTCAAAGCCATGATTAAAAAAAAAAAAAAAAAAAAAAAAAGCTTGGAGATCATCTTTCAAGAGACCATTACGGAAAACATCCCTGAGGTCCCAGAAGCAGAGCGTAAAATATGCATGAAAAGAATCCTCCAATCACTTTTTGAAAGAGATTTTAAATTTAAAATGCCAAGGAATATTGCAGCCAAATTCCAGAATTATCAGTTCAAGGAGAAAATAATGCAAGCAGCCAGAAACAAACAATTTTAATATTATAGAACAACAGTCAGGATTATGATTAAGACTGGAAGGCTTGGAATACGATATCCCATAATGAAATGGAACCTGGATTGCAACCAAAGATCAGCTACTTAGTAAAACTGAGCGTAATCTTCCACGGGAAGAGATGGACATCCATTGAAATATAGGAGATCCAAATGTTCCTGAAGAAAAGAACAGAACTCAACAGAAAATTTGATCTTCAAATACAAGACTCAAGAGAGGCATATATAGGTGAACAGAAAAAAAAATGCTATTCAACATGGGCAAATTGCTTACATCTCTACAAGAGAAAATGATACTTGTATCTCTTGAGAACTGTGTCTTTATCACAATATTCAGAAGGGGTATACACACACACACACATATATGTATGTGTATGTATCTATACACATATATACACACATACACACACACACAGGGTATAGGTATAAGTTGACTTTGATGTGATGTTAAAAAAATCTAATTGTGTTATTCTCTTTTTGAGTCAAACCTGATGAAAATAAGGTTCAAACAATGCTCATCTTCCTTCCTTCTTTCCCCCTACTATAAGAGCTCTTTGTGCCTCTTTATCTGATGTAATTTTCATTTTCTGTCTCTTCCAGTAAAATCTCTTTGCCCTACTTGATTTTGCAACTTTTGGTATGCTCATGCATACACACACATATGTGTACACATATACACAAACATACGCTAATGTATTATATATCTATATTAATTAAATACTGTACCAGTTATATATTCTCTCTTTATACGTATCCACACATATTCATATGCTATACATACATATACATACACATTTATATACACACATATACGTACATACACATTTGGATACAAACATATATATGTATGTGTATATATATATACAATATTTATATATGTATGTATATATGTGTGTATATATGTATATGTGTGTGTGTATCTTTATCTTCATTGTTTTATCAATGTTCTGTCATAACCTAAATCTTTTTAAAGACTAATATGGTCGTAATTTTAGAGAATGTAATTCTCTAATCTTTTTAAAAAACTTTATTTTTTTTTTATATCTAGAGGTTAGTGATATTGGTTTGCAGTTTTGTTCACTTTTTTGCTTACTAGATTATCAAATTCATATTGGAACCATCACAGGAGTATTGAAAAAATATTATCTCTCTCTGAGAACAATTTATCAAAAGTATAGCATAAAGGGAGGAGCCAAGATGGCAGAGTAGAAAGATACACATATGGCAGCTCCCAACCCACAGCCCATGAAAAACCTGTAAAGAAGAACTCCCAACAAATTCTGGAGCAGCAGAAGGCACAGAACAACGGAGTGGAGGAGATTTCTATTCCAGAGAGACCTGAAAAACTGACCTGAAAGGTCCGTCGCACCCCAGATCCAGAGCAGAGCCCAGCCCTGCCTTGGCCACACAGCACCAAGGGGAGCAGATCCCAGCAGGCTTCAGGAACAGAATCGCCAGCAGCTATGCAGGTCCCTCCACCCACGGTAGCCCGGGGATCTGTGAGAGGGTCTTTTTCGGCTTGCCAAGAGGGGAGTGGGGTGTCCCCCATAACTCAGGACCCCTCGGGAGGCAGCAGAAGAGGCAGCAGCAGAAGCAGCAGCAGAGGCAGCAGTGGACAGGAGCTCCCAAAGCAAGCAGGGGTTTCAATCCATTGTTGAAGGTCTCCCCATAAACCCCCTGAGGGACCTAAGCCCCATGCTTGGCCCTGCTCCCACCTAAGCACCTGAACTAAATCTCACACTGAATAGCAGCCCTGCCCTCGCCAAAAGCCCTGAGGATGGGAAGCAGCATTTGAATCTCAGACCCCAAGTGCTGGCTGGGCATATTTGGAGGTGAGGTGGGTGTGGAGAAGACACTCAGAAGTCAAGTCACTAGCTGGAAAAATGCCCAGAAAAGGGGAAAAAATACGACCATAGAAGGTTACTTTCTTGGTGAAGAGATATCTCCTCCCATCCTTTCTGATGAGGAAGAACAAGGCTTACCATCAGGGAAAGACACAGAAGTCAAGACTTCTGTATCCCAAACATCCAGAATAAATATTCAGTGGGCTCAGGCCATGGAAGAGCTCAAAAATGATTTTGAAAATCAAATTAGAGAGGTGGAGGAAAAACTGGGAAGAAAAATGAGAGAGATGCAAGAAAAGCATGAAAAGCAGGTCAACACCTGGCTAAAGGAGACCCCAAAAAATGCTGAAGAAAATAACACCTTGAAAAATAGGCTAACTCAATTGGCAAAAGAGGTTCAAAAAGCCAATGAGGAGAAGAATGCTTTCAAAAGGAGAATTAGCCAAATGGAAAAGGAGGTTCAAAAGCTCACTGAAGAAAATAGCTCTTTTAAAAATTAGAATGGAACAGATGGAAGCTAATGGCTTTATGAGAAACCAAGAAATCACAAAACAAAACCAAAAGAATGAAAAAATGGAAGATAATGTGAAATATCTCATTGGAAAAACAACTGACCTGGAAAATAGATCCAGGAGAGACAATTTAAAAATTACAGGACTACCTGAAAGCAATGATCAAAAAAAGAGCCTAGACATCATCTTTCATGAAATTATCAAGGGAACCTGCCCTGAGATTCTAAAACCAGAGGGCAAAATAAGTATTCAAGGAATTCACGTATCACTGCCTGAAAGAGATCCAAAAAGAGAATCTCCTAGGAACATTGTGGCCAAATTCCAAAGTTCCCTGGTCAAGGAGAAAATATTTCAAGCAGCTAGAAAGAAACAATTCAAGTAATGTGGAAATACAATCAGGATAACACAAGGTCTAACAGCTTCTACATCAGGGGATCAAAGGGCGTGGAATATGGTATTCCAGAATTCAAAGGGACTAGGACTAAAACCAAGAATCACCTACCCAGCAAAGCTGAGTATAATACTTCAGGGGAAAAAGTAGTCTTTCAATGAAATAGAGGACTTTCAAGCATTCTTGATGAAAAGACCAGAGCTGAAAAGAAAATTTGACTTTCAAACACAAGAATGAAGAGAAGTATGAAAAGATAAATAGTGAAGAGAAGTCATAAGGGACTTACTAAAGTTGAACTGTTTACATTCCTACATGGAAAGACAATATCTGTAACTCTTGAAACTTTTCAGTATCTGGGTAGTTGGTGGGATTACACACACATACACACACACATGCACACTTTCACATACACATACATGCACACACAGAGACAAAGAGCACAGAGTGAATTGAATAGGATGGGATCATATCTTAAAAAAATGAAATTAAGTGGCGAGAGAGAAATATATTGGGAGGAGAAAGGGAGAAATGGAATGGGGCAAATTATCTCTCATAAAAGAGGCAAGCAAAAGACTTTTTAGTGGAGGGAAAAAGAGGGGAGGTGAGAGAAAAACATACATGGTGAAAGGATATGAACAGGCAATTTTCAGAGGAAGATATTAAAGATATCCATTATCATATGAAAAATGCTCTAAATCACTTTTGATTAGAGAGTTGCAAATCAAAACAACTCTGAGGTATCACCTCACACCTATCAGATTGGCAAACATGACAGAACGGAAAGAAAATAAATGTTTGAGAGGATGTGGGTGAGTTGGAACACTATTCCTCATTCCATTTCTCCCTATCTCATTCCACCATATTCCTCTCTCACTCCTTAATTTTATTTCTTTTAGATATCGTCCCTTCTTATTCAACTCACCCTGTGCTCTCTATGTGTATATTATACACACACACACACATATAATATAGGTTTGTGTGTATTTGTGTATAATCTCTCCAACTACCCAAATACTGAAAAAAGTCTCAAGAATTACAAATACTGCTTTTCCATGTAGGAATGTAAACAGTTCAGCTTTAGAAAGTCCTTTATGATTTCTCTTTCCTATTTACCTTTTCATGCTTCTCTTGCTTCTTGTGTTTGAAAGTCAAATTTCCTTTTCAGATCTGGTCTTTTCATCAAGAATGCTTGAAAGTCCTCTATTTCATTGAAAGATAACTTTTTCCTTTGAAGTATTGTACTCAGTTTTGCTGGGTAGATGATTCTTGGTTTTAATCCTAGTTCCTTTTACTTCTGGAATATCATATTCCAAGCCCTTCAGTCTCTTAACATATAAGGTGCCAGATCCTGTGTCATCCTGATTGTATTTCCACAATACTCTAATTGTTTCTTTCTACCTGCTTGCAATATTTTCTCCTTGACCTGGAAACTCTCGCATTTGGCTATAATATTCTTAGAAGTTTCTCTTTTTGGATCTCTTTCAAGAGGTGATTTGTGGATTCTTTCAATATTTGTTTTTCCCTCTTATTCTAGAATATCAGGGCAGTTTTCCTTGATAATTTCATGAGAGATGATGCCTAGGCTCTTTTTTTGATCATGGCTTTCAGATAGTCTCATAATTTTTAAATTTTCTCTCCTGGATGTATTTTCCAGATCAGCGTTTTTCTAATGTGGTATTTCACAATCTTCCAATTTTTTCATTCTTTTGGTTTTATTTTGTAATTTCTTGGTTTCTCATAAAGTCAGTAGCTTACATCTGCTCCTTTCTAATTTTTAAAGAACTATTTTCTTCAGTGAGTTTTTGAACCTCCTTTTCCATTTGCCCTATTCTGCTCTTCTGCTGCATTCTTCTCCTCATTGACTTTTTGGACCTCGTTTGCCATTTGAGTTAATCTATTTTTAGGGTGTCAATTTCTTCAGCATTTTGGGGGTCTTATTTTGTAATCTGTTGACTTGCTTTTCATGGTTTTCTTGCATTGCTCTCATTTCTCTTCCCAATTTTTCCTCTACCTCTCTTACTTGATTTTCAAAATCTTTTTTGAGCTCTTCCATGGCCTGAGAAAATAGTATATTTATTTTGGAGGTTTTGGATGCAGAAATCTTCACTTTTAGATCTTCCTCTGAAGACCTAAATTGTTCTTCCTCATTCAAAATGTTTAAAGAGAACACCTGCTTACCAACAACGTAACCTTCTATTTTTTTATTCTTTTTCCCTTTTGGGGGCATTTTCCCAGCCTGTTACTTGACTTTTCATCTCTTTGTTAGGGTCGAGCTCATGGCTGAGATTCAGATCAGCTGCTCAGTTCCCCCAGGGGCTCTAGGAGGAGGGCTATGAAAATGGAAGCTGCAGCTACAGTGGCTGCTGATTCGATCCAGACTTCTCTCCCCTCTCCTGGGTGACTCAACCCTCGCCATGACCTTTGAAGCTGTCTGAGGCGTTTGTGGGTTGAGTAATCTGGGAACTGTTACTGTCAATGGTTCCCTGATGTCTGTTCAGAGTCCTGTCCCTGCCATGGCAGGCTATACTCTGTGCTTCCTGAGCTGCACTGCTTGTGCTCTGCACTTCCAGGGCTGTGCTGGAATAAATATATTTTAATTGCATGAAATAAAACTCATATGATTAAAAATAAAACAATTATATTTAAAATGTTTCTCAAATAATTTTTTCAATATATTCATAAATCCCAATTTTAAAACCCCTGATCTGAGGCAGCATGCTAAATCCTTCTGCTTTTGAAACACAACAAAATAAACCCTACTCAAAGAAAAGCAACACCATTCATCAAAAAGGAAAGAAAAGACATGCTTCAGTATGAACATTGTTGTTTACTAAAATGTTTTAAATTAATGGAAAATTTTTCATAATGATTTATTCAGATGATTCACTTTTTCAGGAAATTATATACTAACCACAGAAGGGAACTTATGTAGCAGACAAGGAAGGGATACTCAAAAGAAATTAGGATGAGAGTAAGTTAAAAGCTTATTTATGAATTTTTTTCAAAATACAATTTTAAATACATATTAAAATAGAAAAAACATTTTAAGCTTAAATATAAGAAAGAAAAAAGCATGTTTACAGCAGAACATAGATGATTCAAAATACGTAGAAGTAACTTATCATTCCAAGAAAACATATATATTAAATACTGTGCCTTAAATTGAAAGGTGTCCATCTTTTTTTTGCCTTCTAGTAGGTTTTTTTTTGTTCTCTGCTACACACACACACACACACAAACAGACACATATGTATATATATATATGTATATGTATGTATATATGTATACACACAAATATATGTAAGTATGTATGTATATATATATATATCCTTTCTGTAAGAGATTCTACTCCTAATCTTGTTTTTTTTTTATGTTTCTGTTTATTTCCTTCTTCCTATTTCTCCTAACTGCTCTACTTTACTTCTACCTACTACCTTGACCTCCAATTATTAACCCACCCTCACTCTAGCAGTCCCTTCATTGCACTCCCAGTCCCTAAATATAAAAACTCTTTTTTGCTCCCCTTTGATCTAGTCTGTTCACCTCCCCTATAAAGCTCCCTTCCTTATCCTCCCATTCCCCTAAATCTAAACACCCTTCTATATCCCCTTTTAACCTATTCCCTCACCCTGCTCTCTAAAGATCCCTTCCTTATCCTCTCCACTTCCCTGTCCTATTAGAATTTTATTTCTTTCTTAAATTGAAAAGACTTTTATAGTGTTTTATGCATTTTCCCTCTTAAATATATGCCTGATTAAAGAAATTTTCCCAAACTAACAGCCCACTCCCCCATCAAATTCCTCTGTATCAGTTTTTCTTCTTATACCTCATTTATTACTCTTTTAGCTATTCTTAAATGGTTTTACTTTTAAAATCATGTCATACTCTGGTCTAACCCAATTTTTATTATAAGCTACCTAATTAATAGTAACAATCTTAGACATAGGCTTTACATTTTCCATGCACAAAAAGTGAACATCCTGTCCTTATTGAGTCCCTTGTAATTGATCATTGGTATATACCTTATATGTCTCTTGGCTCTTGAATGTCAAATCTTCCACTGTGTTCAATTTATTTTTAACAAAATTCTGAAAGTCTGACAGTTGATCAAATGTCCATTTGTTCCATTCAAAATTATGAAGGCTTTCCTGGGTATGATATTTTCATTCAGAGGCCCATTTCTTTTGCTCTATGATCTTTTAGTTTCACCAGCACTAGGTCTTGTGTGATTATAATTGTGGTACCATCATATGTAAATTATTTTCTATTGTTGATTATAATAGCTTGTCCTTGTTTGGGGGGTTTCAGAATTTACCTATAGTATTCCTGTGAATTTTCTTTGAAGTATCTCTTTCAGGTGGTGAACAGTAGATGTTTTTCTTTTTCTACTTTCCCCTATTGTTCTAACACTTCAAGACAATTTTCGTTATTTTTTTCTTCTATTATTGTATCAGGATTCTTTTTTTTTGACCAAAACTTTGAGGTAGTGAATTATTCTTATGCTTTCTTCATCTCTTCCTCTAGATCCATTGTTTTTCTTATAAGATATTTCACATTCTCTTCTATATTTTCATTCCCTATATTTTGTCTTTTCATTTATTTATCTCTTATAACTTTGCTGGCTTCCCCTTGCAGAATTATGATTTTCAAGTAGTCATTTTCTTCCTTAAAATTCTGAATCCCCTTTTCTTATTGGTTGACTTTCCTATCATAATCTTCTCTTACTTGTATTACTTGTATTTTTCTTTTTAGTGTTCCCTCAATCTCTCTCATTTGATTTGTTTTATTTTTTTCTTTTAGTTTTTAAAAAAAATTCTTCAATGAATTTTTTTTGGGAATGTGACCATTTCACATTACTTTCTGGAACAGAGAAGTGTTTCTTTGTTTCAGTATCATCCTCTGAAAATGAAACTCAGTCTTCTCTATTCACATAGTAGCTCTCTATGGTTGGATATTTTTTTCTCCTTTCCTGTGCATTTGTTGGTAAAAATTTAGTTTTTCTAATCACCTTTAGTCCTGGGGTATGGGGGATGGTGCCTCTGACCTCTGATCCTCTTCAGTTCTCCACTCTGAGCCTGAACTCAAACTAAGACCTAGAGCCTCCTGTAAGTGCTCACAATCAGCAGCATCCCCACCCCACTGATTCTTTGCACACTAGGCTTGTGGTGTGTTTCCTACTTGCTTTCCCCCACCTCATTGCTTTCTATAGCACAGCTGGATCTAGTGTTCCTTGTCAGAGGAAGTCTCGTGGATCTTTGCTAGGTCACATGCCCAACTCCTTTCAGTGTCCTTGGGGATAAAATTTCCTCTGTATAGGCAGCCTCCGAACCCAGCCAACCCCAGGACTTGCCACTTGTTGTTTAAGCAGTTTGCAGCTTACTATTAAAGCATATTGTAGCCTGAAGGTGTTTACTCTTCAGAAGGAGAAAATCTAATCCTGGTATGTTTCTTAGACCTCCTTTGTCACTGGTGGGTCCCTGTTTCTCCCTTACTCTTATTTATTTTTTTTTTATTTTTAATGTTTTACAATCACCACCATAAAACTTAGATTTCCCCCCTTACTTACCCTCTGCCACCTCCCTCCCTCCCCAAGACAGCATAAAATTCTATATAGGATCTACACATACATTCTTGTTGAATACATTTTCACTATAGTCATGTTGTATAGATGAACTAAAATAAATGGGAGAAATCACATAACAAATCAAAACATAATACACATAAACACACAAAAACATGATCTGCTACATTCTGTGACTGAATTCTATAGTTCTTTCTCTGAATGTGGAAGGCGTTTTGCCTTAGAAGACCATTGGGAATTTTTTTTTTTTTAATGTCTTTGCATTGCTATGAACTTCCAAGTCTACCAGAAAAAACTCTCGCACACTGTGGTCGTTATTGTGCACAAAGTTCTCCTGGTTCTGCTCTTTTCACTCAGCATCAGATCATATAAGTCCTTCCAGGCCTCATCGAAGTCTTCTTGTTCATCATTTCTTATGGTGCAATACTACTCCATTACATTCATGTGCCATAATTTATTCAACCATTTCCCAATTGATGGGCATCCCCTTGACTTTCAGTTTTTGGCAACTACAAAGAGTGCTGCTATAAATATTTTTGTACATGTAGGACCCTTTCCCATTTTTATGATCTCTTGGAGAAACAGTCCTAGAAGCAATATTGCTAGGTCAAAGAGTATGCACATTTTTGTAGCCATTTGGGCATAGTTCCAAACCTCTCTCCAGAATGGTAGGATGAGCTCACAGCTCTACCAACAATGAAATATATATATATATTAACTTATTGCATATATGATACAGACAGAGATATAGATACCTAAAGGTATACTTATGTGAAAGAAGGAATATGAGTATTTATGTAGTGTCTGCTATGAACCTGGTACTTTGCTAAACATTTGATCAACATTATCTCATTTATTTTCAAAACAGCACTGTAAGATAGATGCTATTATCAATTCCATTTATTATTCAGCAAATTGAGACAGACAGAAACGAATTGACTTGTTGAAAATTTCACTTCTAGTAAGCATCTGAAGCTAGATTTAAACTTAAGTCTTCTTGACCTTAGGCCAAAAGGTCTATCTACCGAGCCATTTAGCTCTCCATATCAATGCAGTAATATGTATTTGTACTTACATATGTATATATACATACAATTTTATTGTTTGTATGTAGTTTTATATAACGATAATACTATGAGAGATTTATAAAATGCTCGAATGTTTTCAAAGTGCTTTACAATCTCTCTCTCTTTTTTTAACAGCAACCTTGGAATGTAGGGAATTTTATTATCCCCATTTTACAGATGAGAAAACATTAGGACAGGTCAAGCAAATTGGGTCACAGAAATAGAAATGTCTGAGATGAAATTTCTACTCAGATCTTCCATATTCTAGATTTAACTCTCTATCCTCTGAATCACCTAGCTTTTTCAATAGTGTACGTACGTCTTTCTATTTATTTTACATTTTATAGCCTTAAAAATTGTCTGATGTCAGGAACACTGAGAAGCTAAGTGACTTACCCAGGTAGTTATCTGTCTAAAACATTGCATCTCTAATATTCATCTGTCTCTCCCTTTTCTCTCTGTCCCTTTCTGTCTTCGTCTTTCATTCTTTCTCTCTCTCTGTCTTTGTATCTGTCTCTATCTCTCCCTCCCTCACTCTCACTCTCCCTGTGTCTTATATAAACACTACAAATGGACAATGAACCAAGTCCAGAATTTATCAGAAGGAGAAGGATTGGCCAGATTTCCTTGGAGAAATTATTAAGTCTCTTTTATAATTGCTGAAAAATTCACTTTGAAGCAAATATGAAGTTTATAATTTAATATCGGTATCTTCTAATGATCTTGTATTTCTTTGTGTAATAGAACACTACAAAGGTTGAACAATTGAGAAAGTACATCTCTCCAATGCTTCCATTACAGAATATTTTAATCTAAATCCAGGATCTAGAGTAATAAACATTCTAAAGTGAGTTGTATTTTAATAGTCACAGTAACAGAATCATCATTTAGCCAAAACATAAAGACAATCCTGCCAATTTCTAGGTTTCATCACCAAACATTTGAAAATAGAGAATTGGCACTTCTAAGATATTTCAAAATTTGGAGTTTTTCCAGAATTACATTAAAAATATCACTTGCATCTTGAGGTTCTATGGATAGCAAATTAATCTGTCTTAGTTTGTACCTTTGAAATCAAGTCAAATTTTCATGGCTTCTTTTTAGTTGCTGGTGGCATTTGCATTTTTCTGTAGTCTTCTCCATATCCTCCCCTCCACCCCAGATTCTAAATTTCCTAAAGTCAATGAATGCTTCTCCTATTTACCTTATAACTTTACAGAGCACTTAGTGTAGAATTTTATAGTGAAATTTGCATCAATCAATTAACAAACATTTATTAATATCTACTATGTGTCAGATATTGTTGTAAGCACTGAGAAAACAAATCCAAAAATAAGATAGTACCTCCAAAAATTTACTGCCTAATAGAAATCTGGACCTCAGAAATCTGGGTCATGGAAAAATACTCTAGGCACACTTTGAGACTACACATTGCAAAGAAAATGCCATCCTGCCTTGATAAACAGTTTCCTCACCCAGGATTTCCCTATAGCAGTGAAATCGTATGTTCAGGCCCTAACCCTCAAATTTAACAATATTTTCATTTATTTAATTTTATATTTGTTATGTTATATATTTGCAGCTTATTTATTTGCTTATATATTTATTTAATTAGTTATTGCCAGAGAGAAGTTCTGAATATAGCCATAATAAAATCGAAGTGAACTAAAGAATTCAGCCAAATTCATTTCAATACAATTGAGCTCTATTGGAGAATAAGAACATGTGTCATCGATGACATGTAGATTACCTCTTGGAAATCAATTTTTCACGGGTTTTCATTAATTTTTCACTCACTGGTTTTCTCACAATACTGAGGAAAATGAAATTATTCTCAAATAATCAATGCTATATTTGTTTCATTTTGTTGTTGTTTTAATGCATGCATGTTACGGCCAATAGAAAATATTTAAAGCAGCAAGAGCCAAATCTGCATAATGCCACCATTTAGAAACAAAGAATATTTCATTCTATATACCACCTTCCACCAGATCAAGCAGAAACCTGCTGGGGAGCAGCTAATCTACTTTATTCAATAGTCTCTGGGACTTCACAGTTTATTCTGTATCAGGACATTTTCTGCTCTGCCACCACATGTATAACTACACCCACCTCCAATACCCACCACACACACACACACACACACACACACACACACACACACACCCCTCTCCCATCCACACATATATTTTTACACTTCTGTCTTTTGGAATTAAATCAATAATATCAATGATTCTCTAAATGCATATCAGTGGATTGATCCTTTAAGACTTTGCAGACCAAAACTCCCTGCTTGACCACTACTCCTTTTTGTATCCCTTATTATAATATAAACTGTTTGAAGATATAGATTATCTTCTTTTAGTATCATATTCCCTAGTTCTATGTTTAATGCTTTTTAAAATTGTTATCGGGCAGCTTTGTCTGACTCTTTATGACTTTGTGGACCACACTCTCAATTTTTTTTTAAATATTTGTTAATACTTTTAGTTTTCAACATTCACTTCCATAAAATTTGAGTGTTGAAATTTCTCCCCACTCCTCCCTTATGATGCATGCAATCTGATATGGGCTCTACATATACACTCATATTAAACCTATTTTCACGTTAGTTATGTTGTAAAGAAGAATAATAATCAATGGAAGAAACCACAAGAAGGAACAGAGAGCAAATATTCATTTAAACTCCATAGATGTTGTTGGTGTTGGTGTTATTGTTGATTTCTGCATATGGATAACATTTTCCATCATGAGTCTTTTGGAGGTGGCCTAGATCTTTGCATTTCTGAGAAGAGATAAGTCTATCAAAGTTAGTCATCACAAAATATACTTGCTACTAAGTACAATGTTCTCTGGTTCTACTCACTTCACTCAGTATCAGTTCATGTAAGTCTTTCTAAGTTTTTCTGAGGTCTGTCTGTTCATCATTTCTTATGGAACAATAGTATTCCATTGCATTCATATACCACAACTTGTTCAGTCATTACCCAATTGATGAGCATACTCTCAATTTCCACTTCTTGACCACCACAAAAAGAACTACTACAAATATTTTTGCACATGTGAGTCCTAGTCTCATTTATATTATATCTTTGGGATACAGAGCAATGAGGGGTATTTCTGGTTAAAAGGGTATGCACAGTTTTATAGTTCTTTGGGCATAGTTCCAAATTACTCTTCCAGAATGGCTGAATCTGTTCCCAACTCCATCACAATACATTAGGGTACAATTTTCCCATTTCTCCAACATTTGTCATTTTTCTGTTTTGTGATGTTAACCAGTCTGATATGGTACCTAAGAGTTGTCTTGATTTGAATTTCTCTGTTAAATAGTGATTAATAGCATTTTTTTATATGACTATGGATACTTTAAATTTCTTCCTCTGAAAATTGCCTGTTCGTATCCTTTGACCATTTATTAATTGGGAAATGACTTGTAGTCTAATAAATTTGACTCAGTTCTCTATTTTAGAAACGTGGGTTTATATTGTTATAAAATTGTTTACTAGCTTTCTCCTTCCCTCCTAATCTTGATTGTGCTGGCTTTGCTTGTTCAAAAACTTTTCAATTTAATGTAATCTAAATTATCCATTTTGTATGTCATAATGTTCTCTATCCTTTGTTTGGTCATAAATTCTTTCAGTCTCCATAAATCTGACAGATAAACTGTTCCTTTCACTCTCAGTTTGCTGATAACTTCAGCTTTTATGTCTAAATTAAGTCACTGTTCTGGCTTTATTTTGGTATACACTGGAAGATGTTTATCTATGCCTAGTTTCTGCCATACTATTTTCCAGTTTTCCCAGCAGTTTTATCAGATAGTGAACTATTATCTCAGAACCTGGAGTCTTTGGCTTTATCAAGCAGTAGATAATTATAGTAATTTACTATGATGTCTTGTGTGCCTAACCTATTCCATTGATTCAGAACTCTATTTCTTAGCCACTACTAAATAGTTTTGATGAATGTGCTTTTTATTACAACGTCAGGTCTGGTATAGCTAGGCTACCTTCCCTAGGATTTTTTTTTTTTATTATTTCCCTTGAAAATACGGAAAATTTTTTTCTTCCAGATATATTTTGTTGTTATTTTTAGTAACTCTATAAAATATTTTTGGTAGTTTGATTGGTATGGTGCTGAACAAGTAAATTAATTTAGGTAGAATTGCCATTTTTTATTATATCAGCTCAGCCTAATCAAGAGCAACTGATATTTTTCTAAGTATTTAAAATCAGACGTTATTTGTGTGATCCATTTTGTTTTCTTGGCAAAAGTATTGGAACGGTTTTCCCATTTCCTTCCCCAGTGGATTAAGGTAAACAGAGGTGAAGTGATTTTCCCAAGGTCACCCAACTAGTAAGTATTTGAGTTTAAATTTTATCTCAGGTCTTCCTGATTCCAGACCCAGCATTTCATTCTCTGAGTCATCTAGCTGCCTTGTTTAATGTTTATGAAGGTCTCAATATGAAGCTCTCACTTTTCATTCATTCATTCATTCATTCATTGCTTTAAAACTAGTTACAATTCCAACGGGAGTATCACTCTTTTAAGGAAAGAAGGAGGGAATTAATACATCATATTGACTATAGGCAAGATATGTCTTCCAACACGAGTGCAAAAAGAGAGTATACAGTGGTTGAAAAGCATTGCTAACACCAGCAGAAGATGGTGATGGTGCAGTGTATCTGACCTCTCATGAAAATATATGACATTGTGATTTCAGGCACATCTCAAAAACATGATTTACAAATTCATCTTAGGCTCAAACTTCCCTAACTTCAGTGGGGAGTAACTTCAAAACCACACTCATAGAGAGTGAACTGATTTGGGGGGCATGAAGGAACAAATGGTTAGGTTAAAGGCTTCCTTCACGCATCCATACTTCCAAAATCATTCTGGGACCAGTTGCCATGTTGCTTGCTGAAGCATTAGCCTCCAAAAAAAAAAAAAAAGACTCAATGAAAAGTCTAGAATTATCAAAAGCAAACAAATCTAGGGATTCTAAAACTTCAAAATTAAAGCAATACATCAATGTTAACAAATCTTCTGAAAAAAATGTTTATTATTTAAATGCGGAGCCAACGGGACATAAAATTGAAAAAAAGCCAAAATAAGAAATTGGATAATTTATTGGGTCATACTATAATATGCACTATTTATATAGACTTTCAAAGAATTACCAAACAACTTGGTTTCAATAAAAGTTTCTAAAGTCACAGTTAATGATAGGGCATCATGAAATATGGCAGGAGTTTTTAACATTCCTCTTTTTCATGGACCCCTTTGGAAGTATAATGCAATCTTCTCAGAATAATATATTTAAGTGCATAAAATAAAGAAGATTAAAAGTAAACTTATTGTATTGAAGCACAATTGTGAGAAAAGTTCTGAAACCCCAGGTTAAGACCGTTTCCTTAAGACTTGCTTAAGCTTAAGCCTAGAAGTTTTAAATTTGCTTTGATAGATTTGATAGGATATGGTCCCTGCCCCCAGGAAGCTCACAGTCTAGAAATCACTTTTAGTACTAATTTAGTATAATACAAAAAATACATAATAAAACCATACCAGTATCCTTTCATTTTACAAAAGTTAAACCCAAATGATAAAAAATGTTATGGCCATGTTTGCAAAACTTTATTTAAAAACGTGGAAGAAATTCACACTAGAAGGCAGTTACCTAACTGTGGTTAAATCTTTGGACCTGGAGTGAGAAAGACCCGTCTGAATTCAAATCTTTCATGAGTTACAAGTTGTTTGATCACTATAAACATCAATATCCTTATCTGTAAAATGGGATCAATTGTAACAACTACTTCAAATGGTTGCTGTAAGGATAACATGAGATAATATTTGTAAATGCAGTTCCTAACTTAAAGCATTAGATAAATGTTACCTACCATCACTATCATCATAATTGTTACTAATTTTTATTATATATTGTATTTATAAAAGCAACTCAAAGAGGAAAACTTCCTAGGTACTATTATTGAAGACATTAAAATAAATGTTTATACAATTTACAGATTTTTAATGTATAGCAGATTGGCATAGTAGAAAAGTTTGATGTAAGTATAAGGAAAAATAATTCATCCAACTTGTGGTACCATGTACCAACTTTTGACTCTTGTACAAATCATTTTATACCCCACCAGTAATACTGTAGCTTATGACATAATGATGAAACATCCCCAAAAAAGGTCTAGAAGGACTTAGGAAAAAATATTTTGAAATTCCTACTGATGGAAGCACATACACACCCTCCACACATTCACATACACATATATGTACATACATTTGTGTATCTGTGTGTATAGGTATATGTATATAGGTGTATACACACACACACATATATATGCATATACTCACATACACACACACATGTGTGCATGTATATATGGAAGGCAATCACCAGAAACATGTAACTGGCTCTCTATCTAAAAACCTCTACTTCTTCCAGTCTTGAATCAGGACAGTCCAGAACAAATAAAAGCACTAGCTATAGACCATCTGGCAGGGGCACAGTTTACATAAAGATCGATTAGAAACATTACCTGCTCCAAGGAGACTACAATCTCATGCTCCCAAGGTATTTTTCTTTGCTCAACTATTCACCTAACAGACATCTTTAGGAAAGTTGAGATCCATTTCATGGAAGTACATAGTAGAAATTCTCCATTAATTAAAAAGTACTTGTGGATTACAGACTCTACCATCTCTCTGCTAGCACCTCCCCACCCCCATTCCCTCACCTTAACTGAGTTTGATGTCCCAGTGAGATTTATTGTTTCATTATGGATAAATGAAATTTCATTTTTATTCAAATTCTTCAACTGAAATTTAGAAATAGATTTAGGATTTTAAATAATGCATCAATTTTTTACATGACATATAGCTTGTGAGCATGCTACTGGTACACTATAATACTGCTCTTATAAGACCAGAAATCAGACACCACATAGAAACCTATGTTCCTATAAATAGAGCTGCACTTCAGTAGTCTCTTGATTCGCTGCAAATCCTGTAGAAACAAACCAGGAGTTTATTTCAGGTTCTATGGCTAAATCTCCTGCTCTCATTCAAAAGGTTCATTTAGAATCCCATGTATTCCTCTAGCTATAGCAGATTTTTTTCTGTGGAAATTCGTCATTTTCACTAGTGAAAGTGAAATACAATTTGTACCCCCCCCCAAATGATTATCTTCTCTTAAACACTGATCAGAATTATCAACAAGCGATTATTAACTTTTTATTTCTTCATTTCCACAATTTCACATTTTAGTAGTTGGTCACAGCATATTGACTATCATTCCAAGTAAAATAGTTATAGTTAAAGTAACCTACAAAATACGCATGAATTCTTGAGATCTGAAGAGTATGTATGGATTTCCAACTGACTTTCTTTTTTAAAATTATTTTGCTTGTTTTCAGTGATCTACAATCACTTCCACATATCTTCGATTTTTCCCTCCCTTCTCCTCCATTCCCCCTCCCTCCACACTCCCTCCTGGAGATGGAATGCAATCTTATATAGGTTCTACATACACATTCCTTTTAAATACATTTTCACCCTAGTCATGTTGAATAGAAGAATTAAAATGAATGGGAGTCCCATTTCTTGTCCCGGGAGCCAAGATGGCAGAGTCATTCATAATTGTTATCTCCCTCCCCTTCTAGACCTTGATGAGCTTGGAGAATATCTACCTGGGAAAACACCCTGAAACAGTGGGAGCAGCAGAAGGGGTTAACGGACTCAGTCCATGAAGTTAGAAAGATCGTTAAGAAGAGTTCCTCTTGGTGTGGCCAAAGGGACCAGTATAGGATCAGAGTTGTCCCAGAGAGTCCCATCTCAAAAACTTGGAGAAGATCCTGAGCCCCATGGGGGTGAAGCCAGCAACTGACAGCCCCAGGACTCCAGGGAGACCTGAAAACACTAGCGCATACAGAATCACCAACCACTGAGCTTGTCTATGCTCTAGCTCAGCAGAATTCAGGTGTCCAGACCACTTCACCTCCACACTTAATGAACTAGCTCCAGGGTAACTGTGGGGAAATCCAAAAAGACCCCACCTTTTAAATTCCTTTTAAAGAAACTTTAAATCCTTAAACTTCTATTAAATTCTTCTGTTATTTCTTCTTTCATATTTTTAAAATCTTTGGTCAGTTTTTATTATATTTCTCTAATCTGGGTTCTAAAATTCTTCCTGAGCTCTTCCAAGAAGGTTCTTTGTGCTTCAGACCAGTTCATATTCCCTTTTGAAGTTTCAGATCGGAATACAGTCTCAATACTGACCTCTTTGGTATTTGTGTTTTGTTCCTTGTCCCCACAGAAAGATTCTATTGTCTTTTCCTTTCTGCTTTGCTGCTTATTCATGATAATAACAGTTTTCCTCGCTTTTAAAGTAGAGCTCTGCATTTGGGGCACAGGGAGCTTGGTGTTCCACAGTTCTTGTATCTGAAACTTGAGGCTTTGTGCATTGTGGCCTCTGTTTCTTTCAGCTAGAAGCTATAACGATGCAGCTTACCTGGTGCTGAGCTGGCTGGTGTTGGAAAGCAGAGGCCAGGTGAGGGTTTTTTGTCTTCCTGATTCCCCTAGAGTGCTTAGGCATGCCTGGGGTCTTGGTGTTGAGAGTTGCTGCCTTCACCCCCCTGGGGCTCAGGATCTTCTCCAGGTTTGTTGAGATGGGGCTGTCTAGGACAGCTCTGAGCCTTCACTGGTCCCCCTGGCCACAGCAAGAGGAAGCTTTCTTCACAATCTTTCTGGTCTCATGGGACAAGAGTCTTTTTATCCCTTCTGCTGCTTCCACTGTTCCATGGATTGTCCCAGGGAGATATTCTCTGGCCATGTCAAGGTCAGCAAAGGAAGGGAGACAGCAATTACCAAAGAGCTGACCATTTTGGCTCCCGACCTGGAAATTCAGAGGATGAAATTAAAACTATCTACAGTCATAAGAAAAAAATTTCTAAATCACTATTGATTAGAGAGATGCAAATCAGAACAACTCTGAGATACCTCATCACACCTATCAGATTGGTTAATGACAAAACAGGATGATGATAAATGTTGGAGAAGATGTGGGAGAGTTGGAAAACGAATTCATTGTTGGTGGAGCTGTGAGCTGATTCAAGCATATTGGAGAACAGTTTGGAGCTATGCTCAAAGGGCTATAAAACATGTGCATACCCTTTGACCCAGCAGTACTACTTCTAGGACTGTATCCTCAAGAGATCATGAAAATGGGACAGGGACCCAGCTGTCTTTGTGGTGGCCAAAAACTGGAAATCAAGGGGATGGCCATCAATTGGGGAATGACTGAATAAATTCTGGTATATGAATGCAATGGAATGCTATTGTGCTCTAAGAAAAGATGAACAGGAAGTCTTCAGAGAGGACTGGAAAGAGTTATGTGAACTGATGCTGACTGAAAGGAGCAGAATTGGGAATGTTTTGTGCACAACAACAGCTACAGTGTGGAAGAATTTTTTCTGGTAGACTTAGCGCTTCATTGCAATGCGATGATCGCTTAAGGCAAAATGCCTTACACATCCAGAGAAAGAACTGTGGGATTGATTGCAAAATGTAGCAGATCATTTTCTTTTGTATTATGTTTTGGTTTGTTTTATGTGTTCTCTCATTCATTTTAATTCATCTACGCAACATGACTAAGGTGAAAATGTATTCAATACGAATATATGTGTAGAACCTATATAAAATTGTATGCCATCTCAGGGAGGGAAGGGAAGTTAGAGGGGAAAGAGGGGAAGGGAGGTGACAAATACATAAGTTACATGGAAATGACTGTAGAACACTGAAAACAAATACAATAATTAAAAAAAATAAAAGTAAAATAAATGGAAGAAAACAAAACATAATAGAAGAGAAAATGGTTTGCTTCATTCTGTCATCGAATTGCATTGTTCTTTCCCTGCATGTGGAAGGCGTTTTGCCTCAAGATTCCATTGGGAATTTTTAGATCCTTGCATTGCTATGAAGGACTATATCTACCCGAAAAATTCCTCCCACACTCAGCTTGTTTTTTGTGTACAAAGGTCTCCTGATACTGCTCATTTCACTCAACATTAGTTCATATAAGTTCTTCCAGACCTCTGAAGTCATTCTTTTCATCATTTCTTATATCACAATAGTATTCCACTACATTCATATACCACAACTTGTTCTTTAATTCCTCAATCGATGGGCAGCCCCTCGATTTTCCACTTTTTCATCACCAAAAAGAGAGCTGCTATAAATATTTTTATACTTGTGTTTCCCTTTCCCATTTTTATCATCTCTTTGAGTTACAGTCCTAGAAGTGACATTGCTGGATCAAAGGATATGCAAAATTTTGGAGCCCTTTGGACATAATTCCAAATTGCTCTCCAGAATTTTTGGATCGGCTCACAGTTCCTCCAGCAAGGAATTAGTGTTCCAACTCCCGCATATCAACTCCAACATTTATCATCTTCCTGTTTTGTCACATTTGTCAATCAGATGGGTGTGATGTGTCACTTCAGAGCTGTTTTTATTTGCATCTCTCTAAAGAATATTGATTTAGAGCATGTTATCATATCACTATAGATAGTTTTAATTTCTTACTCTGAAAACTACCTGTTCATATACTTTGATCATTTATCAGTTGGGGAGTGACTTGTATTGTTCTACATTTGACTCAGTTCTCTATGTATTTTAGAAATGTGGCCTTTATCACAGACACTAGCTGCAAAAATTCTTTCCCAGTTTTCTGCATCCCTCTGAATCTTGGTTGCTTTGGGTTTGATTCTGTAGAAACTTTTCAATTTAATGTAATCAGAATTATCCATCTCGCACTTCATAGTGCTTTCCATCTCTTCTTTACTCAAAAATTCTTCCCTTCTCAATAAATCTGATAAATACACTATTCCTTGCTCCATCAATTTGTCCATAATATCAGTCTTAATACCTTGATCATGTACTCATTTGGATTATATTCTTCTGCATGGTGTCAGGCATGGGTTTATGCCTAGTTTCTGCCATACTGTTATGAAATTCTCCCAACAATTTTTGTTGAACAGTGAGTTCTTATCCCATTAGCTGGAGTCCTTGGGTTTATCAAACAGTAAATTGCTGTATTCATTGCCTACTGTGTCTTGAGTATCTAGCATTTTCACTTGTCTACCCTTCTGTTTCTTAGCCAGTACCAAGTGGTTTGGATAATTGCTGTTTAATAAGGCAATTTGGGATCTGGTAATGCTAGGCCTCCTTCCCTAGCCTTTTTATTCATTAGCCCCCTTGATATTCTGGACTTTTTTTCTTCCAGATGAATTTTGATATTATTTTTTGCAGGTATAGAAAATAATTATCTAATAGTTTGATTGAAATGGCACTAAATGAGTAAATTAATTTAGGTAGAATTCTGATTTTTATTTTATTGGCTCAGCCTACCCACAAGCACCTGATATTTTTCCACGTACTTAGATCTGACTTTATTTGTGTGAAAACTGTCTTGTAATGGTGTTTATAAAAGGTCCTGGGTTTATTTGCGCAGGTAGACTCCCAAATATTTCAAAGTGTCTACCCTAGTTTTAAAGGGGATTTCTCTTACTATCTCTGCCTGCTGGGCTTTGTTACTAATATATAGAAATGCAGAAGATTTGTGTGGGTTTATTGTGTAACCTGCAAGTTTGCCAAAATTGTTTATTATTTCAAGAAGATTTTTACTTGAATCTCTGGAATTCTCTACATATATCATCATATCATCTGCAAAAAAAGTGATTACTTAATTTCTTCTTTGTCTGTTCTAATTCCTTCAGTTTCTTTATCTTCTCTAATTATTACAGCTGACATTTCTAGTACCATATTGAATAACACTGGTGATAATAGGCACCCTTGTTTCACCCCTGATATTATTATAAATGCATCTAGCTTATTTTCATTGCATATAATGTTTGCTGAATGTTTTAGGTAGATACTGCTTAGTATTTTATGGAAAGTTCCCTTTTTCCTTATGCTCTTCAGTGTTTTTAATAGGAATGAGAGTTGTATTTTGTCAAAAGCTTTTTCTGCATCCATTGATATAATCATGTGTTTTCTATTAGTGTTGTTGTTATGATCGATAATGCTCATAGTTTTCCTAATATTGAACCAGCCCAGCATTCTTGGTATGAATCCTACCTGATCATAATGTATTATTCTCGTGATAAGTTGCTTTATTCTTTTTGCTAAAATCTTGTTTAAAATTTTTGCATCCATATTCATTAGGGAAATGTTCTATAATTTTCCTTTTCTCTTTTGGCTCTTTCTGGTTTAGGTATCAAACCCATATTTTTTTTCATAAAAAGAATTTGAGAGGACTCCTTCTTCCCCAATTTTCCCAAGTAGTCTATATGATATTGGAATGAACTGTTCTTTAAATGTTTGATGGAATTCTCTTGTAAATCCAGCTGGCCTTGGAGATTTTTTCCTAGGGAGTTCATTGATGGCTTGTTCAATTTCTTTTTCTGAGATGGGGTTGTTTAAGCATTCAACTTCTTCTTTTGTTAATCTAGGCAATTCAGATTTTTTTCAAACACTCATCCTTCTCATTTAGATTGTTGAATATCTCGGCATAAATTTGGGCAAGGTAATTTCTAATTATTGTTTAAATTGCCTCCACTTTGGAGGTGAGTTCACTCCTTTCATTTTTTATGTTGATAATGTGGTTTTCTTCTTTCTTTTTTTTATTCAAATTTTCCAAATGTTGATCAATTTTATCAGTTTTTTCCTAAAGTGAAATATTCATTTTATTTATTAGTTGAATGGTTTTATTGACATCAATTTTGTTAATCTCTCCTTTGGTTTTCAGTATTTCTAATTTGGTATTTACTTGGAGATTTACAATTTGTTTTTTTGCTAGTTTTTTCAGCTGCATGCCTAAGTCATTGATATCCTCTTTTACTATTTTACTTATGTAGACATTCAAAGATATTAAATTTCTCCTAAGAACTGCTTTTCAGTATCCCATGAGATTTGGTAGATTGTCTTATTATTGTCATTCTCTTCAATGAGTTATTGAGTGTTTCTATGATTTATTGTTTAACTCATCCTTTTTTAGGATTAGATTATTTAGTTTCCAATTGATTTTTGATTTATCTTTCCATGATTTTTTATTATATATAATTTTTCTTGCATTATGGTTTGAGAAGTATGCATTGACAATCACTGCCTTTCTGCACAGGACTGTGAGGTTTTTATGCCCTAGAACCTGGTCAGTTTTTGATTATGTGTCATGTAGCGCTGAAAGAAAGGTGTATTTCTTTCCTTTCCCACTCAGTTTCCTCTAGAGATCTGTCATATCTACCTTATCCAGAATTTTATTCACCTCATTAACTTCTTTCTTGTTTGTTTTAAGGTTAGATTAATCAAGTTCAAAAAGGAAGAGACTGAGGTCCCCCACTAGTATAATTTTGTTGTCTATTTCTTCCTGCAACTCCCCCAACCTCTCCTCTAGGTATTTGGATGCTATACCACTTGGAGCATATATGTTTAGTAATGATATTGCTTCATTGTCAATGTGCCTTTTAGGAGAATATAGTTTCCTTCCTTATCTCTTTTGATTAGATCTATTTCTGCTTTTTCTTGGTCTGAGATTAAGATTGCTACCCCTGCTTTTTTTTACAGAAGGTGAAGCACAACATATTCTGCTCCATTCTTTTGCCTTAAGCCAGTGTGTATCCCCCTTTTTAAATGTGTTTTTTGAAAACAACATATTTTTGGAGCATGTTTTTTAATCCATTCTGCTATCCATCTCTGTTTTATGGGAGAGTTCATTCCATTCACATTCCCACTTAAGATTACAATCTGTGTCTTTCCCTCCATTCTCTTTCCCACCCTTTGTGTTTTTAGTTTTCCTATTTTTTTCTTTTTACTTTGTTTTGCCCAGATAAGCCCTGGGGCTAGCTTGTTAAGTGTGGTGGAGGGGTGGTTTGGTCATGGGAGATCTCACCAGCTGAGTAGGAACAAAGGCAAGCTCAGTCCTTGGTGATCCAGACTGCCTTTCCATTTCGCTGGAGCATTGAGGCACACCTTTGTCCTAGTGTGAAGCTCCATCCCCTCTCAGTTGGTTTGATGAGGTGGGGCTGTTGCCACAGTAAGAGGAATATTCCTAACTTCAGGTAGTAAGATACTGTTTCCCCCTTCTGCTGACCCCACTGATCCAGAATTTTTCTGGGAAAATATTTTATGGGTTTTTCAAGGTCAACAAGGGGAGGGGGAGAGAGTATTTACTGATCACTCCATTTTTTTCTCCCAGAATTTCCAATAGTGACTTACAGATGTTTAATATGCGGACTGAAAGTCTCAGAAGCAGCAGAGCCTCATACCTGTGTCTCAGAGACTGTCACTCACTGGACTATGCTGGTCTCCCGCCCTGGGCTGCCACTCCACCATTCTGCTGTGCTGCCAGTGGCTCATGTCACCTCTCCCCAAGGGTCTCCTGCTGGGCAGTGGTGCTGCTGGACTCGCTGTGATGTGTGCTGTATGCTTCTCCAGCCTTGTGGAACAGATTCTTCCAGTGGACCTTCTTGTCTGTCCTGGTCTGTGAATCTGCCACAGTCTGTCTCCTATTGGATTCTGTACCTCCAAAATTTGGTCATATTCTCTTTTTAGAGGTATCTGAAGGAATTTGTCTAAGAGCTTAGGGGAGTAGTTGCTCTCACTCCATCACCTTGGCTCCGCCCTCTGAAATTTTGATAACATTTTTTCTAGCTCTAGAAAATAATTACCTTGTAGCTTCAGTGGTATGACAACAAATAAGTACATTAACTTAGGTAGAGTTGCCCTTTTCTCTCTTGATATTGGTAATTTGGTATTCTTTCTTTTTATTAATCAGATTGATCAAAGGTTTTTCAATTTTATTGTTTTTTTCATAAAACCAACCTTAATTTTATTTATTAGTTCAATATTTTGCTTAATTGCGATTTTTAAAAATCTCTCCATTGGTTTACAGTATTTTTAATTTGGTATTTACTTTGATATTTTCAATTTGATCTTTTCCTAGGTTTTTTAGCTGCATACCCAATTCATTGATCTCTCCTTTTTCTATTTTATTCATATAGGCATTCAAAGATACAAAAGTTGCCCTAAAAACTGCTTTTACAGTATCCCATAATATTTGGTAGGTTGATTTATTATTGTCATTCTCTTGAATGAAATTGTTGATTGTTTTTATGATTTGTTGTTTAACTCACTCATTCTTTTTGGTTAGATTATTTAGTTTCCAGTTAATTTTTGTTTTACCTTTCCATCAGATTTTATTTCATGCAATTTTTTTTGCATTATTATCCGAGAAGGATACATTGATTATCTCTGACTTTCTGCATTAGACTGTGAGTATTTTATGTCCTTGTATGTGGTTAATTTTTGTATATGTGTCATGTACCACTGAGAAAAAAAGTGTATTCCTGTTTATCTTCTTTCACTTTTCTACAGAGATCTATCATATCTTCGTTATCCAGAGTTTTGATCACCTCATAAATTTCCTTCTCCTTTATTTTTAGGTTAGATTTGTCAAGTTCAGATTGAGGGAGGTTGAGGTCTCCCACTAGTATAGTTTTGCTTTCTGTGTCTTCCTGTAACTCCCTTAACTTCTCCTCTAAGAATTTGAATGCTATACCACTTGGAGCATATGTATTTAGTAATGATATTGCTTCATTGTCTGTGGTGCGTTTAGCAGCATATAGTTTGCTTCCTTATCACTTTTGATTGTATTTATTTCCACTTTTGCTTTGTCTGTGATTAGGATTGTTACCACTGCTTTTTTTACATCAGTTGAAGCACAATGTATACTCCCGCAACCTTTTTTCTTTACCCCATGTGTATAACCCCATTTCAAATACGCTTCTTGTAAACAACATACTGTTGGATTATGGTTTTAAACCTTTCTGTTATTCATCTCCATTTTATGAGAGAACTTATCCCATTCACATTCATAGTTACAAATATTATTTGTGGTCTTTCCTCCATCCTCTTTCCCCCCATTTATGCTTATAATTCAACCTTCTTATTTTCCCTCCACAATAGAGTTGTAATTTTTGACCACTGCCTCTCTCAGTCTTCCCTCCCTTCTTTCAGCCCCCCTTCCCTTTTAATCTCCCTTTCCCTTACTACTTCTTCCCTCCCTTTCAGTTTCCCCTACCTTTCTGTTCCTCTTTCCCCTCCTACTGTCTATAGAGCTAGTCAGATTTTTATTCTTAAGAGTGGTTATTGTTCCCTCCTTGAATCAAATCAGATGAGGGTAAATCTCAAAAAATGCTTATCTTCCTCCCTTCTTTCCCTGTACTGTAATATATTTTTGTTCCTCTTCCTGTGATGTAAAGTACATTTTTTTGCCCCTCCCCCCACTTTTTCACATCTCCCTTTACCATCCCTTTCGACACTTAAATAGCATTTTCATCCTCACATCATTTGCTTTATACCCACTCCTTCTATGTATGTATATCCGTTCTATATATAATAAATATAATAATAAATATACATTTCTCAAGATTAACAAGTATCATCTTCCCTTATAGGGATGCAAACTTTTTCCTGTAATGAATAACTAGTTGTTTGTTTTTTTTCCCCACTTTACCTTTTTAAGTCTCTCCTGAGACTTGTGTTTGAAGGTCATTTTTTCTATTGTACTCTAACATTTTCATCAGAAATGTCTAGAAATCCCTCATTCCACTGAATATCCATCTACTTGCCTGCAATATTATGCTCAATTTTGCTGGCTCATTGATCCTTGGTTGTAGACCAAGCTACTTTGCCTTATGGATTGTCATATTCCAATTCTTTCGATATTTTAACATTGAAACTGTAAGGTTTTGTGTGATCCTGACTGTAGTTCATCAATATTTGAATTCTTTCTTTCTGGCTGCCTGCAGTATTTTCTTCTTCAATTGATAGTTCTGGAATTTTGCAACAATATACCTTGATGTTTTTACTTTGGTATCCCTTTCAGGAGGTGAAAGATGCGTTCTTTCAATGAGGATTTTGCTCTCTGGATCTAGGACTTGTGGCCACTTTTCCTTGTTGATTTCTTGGAAGATATTGTCCAGGCTTTTGTTTTTTTCATCATGGCTTTTTGGTAGACCAGTAATTCTTATACTTTCTCTCCTGAATCTATTTTCCAGGTCAGCTGTTTTTCCAATTAGATATTTTACATTTTCTTCTATCTTTTCATTCTTTAAATTCTGTTTGACTGATTCTTGATGTCTCATAGAGTCATTTTATTATACTTCCCCAATAGTAATTTTTATCAAATTGTTTTCTTCAGTTAAATTTTGAATCTCCTTTTCCGTCTGTCCAATTAATTGTTCGTTTTAAGAACTTATTTTCTCCAGTTAGTTTTTGTACTTCCTTTTCCATTTGTCCCATTTTCCCAGTTAGGTGTTTTGTTTCCTTTTCCATTAGTCCAATTTTCCTTTTAAATTCTTCTGTGATTTCTTTTGTCATATTTTAAAAATAATTGGCAAGTTCTTCTTCTAATTCCTTAATTTAGCTTGTAAAATCCTTCTTGAGCTCTTCTAAGAATGCTATTTGAACTTGTGGCCAATTCATATTACCTTCGGAAGTTTCAGATGAGAGTACAGTCTCAGTGCTGAGCTCTTTGGTATTCGTGTTATGATCCTTGTTGCCATAGAAAGTTTCTATGGTCTTATCTTTTCTGGTTTGATTCTTGCTTTTGATGATTGCCTTTTTCCTGGCTTTTAAAGTGGATCTTTGTTTTTGTGTCACAGACAGCTGTGTCCCACAGTACTTGTGTTTCTGACTTGAGGCTTTGTGTATTGTGGCCTCTGGTTCTTTCAGCTAGAGTGTAGAATGCTGTAGCTCATCTGGTGCTGAACTGGCTGATCTGCCAAAGCAGAAGCCAGGTGAAGTCTTTCACAGTTACCTGAGTGTTACTCTGGAGCTATCTCTGTTAAGCTGGAGGCGTTTTCTGGCCATAGGAGGTCTCCTATTCTGAGCACAGGCAGGTTTAGTGGTTGGTGAACTAATGTTTGCAATAGTTTCTTCCCTATTCCCCTGGCTATGCTTAGGCAAGCCTAGAGTCCTGGTGTTGATGATTGCAGGATTCACCTCCATGGATCTCAGGATCTCCTCCCAGCTCCATGAGGTGGGGCTGTCTGAGACAGCTCTGATCCTGCACCGATCCCCTTCAGCCACAGCAAGAGTGAAATCCCTTTGTGATTTTTCTAACATCAAGGGCTAAGAGACTGTTTGCCCCTTTGGTTGATCCCACTCTTCCAGGATTTTTCCTGGAGAAATATTTTACATGTTTTTCAAGGTCAACAAGGGGAGGGCTAGAGCATTTACCAATCATTCTGACATGTATCCTCCCAGAAGTTCAAGTAGGTGACTTACAGACATTTAATCTGAGGGTTGATAGTCTCAGGTGGGTTACATTACATGGGGTTCTGAGGCAAACTCCCTCCCATAGTGCAGCTGTTCGTTCAGATCACCTGAGGTCTTCTCGACCCTGCCATGGTGGGGACAATGCTGGTGCAGCCCGTGATCTTTGTTCTCTCCAGTCCTGTGCAACACATATCTCCTATTGACCTTCTATTCTGTCCTGGCCTAGAAATCTGTCATAGTCTCTCTTCTATTGGATTCTGCCCCTCCAAAATTCATTTAGATTCTCTTTTTAGAGGTATCTGAAGGAGTTTGTCTTAGACCATAGGTGAGTAATTGCAGTCACTCCACCCTCTTGGCTCTGTCTCTCCAACTGACTTTCACTGTGACTATTTCCTGTTTTTGTTTTATTAGGGCAGTTTCACCAAAGTGGTTGACCTTATCCCCTACAGATGTACTTACTCCCTTTACCTGTCCCTGAATTTGGAATCTGTAGTAAACTGTAAAACCAGTTATAAATTCCATTTCTATATTGACTTGATTTCTTATACTGACTTAAGGGAAAAGTGTCAAACCAAAAATTAACCACAGCAGACCCATTTTTCTCAGTTCTTTTTTAAAAATTTATTTAATATTTTATTTTTCCCAAATTGCGTATAAAAACAATTTTTATATTATTATTTTTTTTAATTTTAAGCTCCAAATTCTCTTTCTCTGTCCCTTCATAGGGCCCTTATCAAAAATCCAAGGAATTCCATGTAGGTTATACATGTGTAGTCATGCAGAAACATTTCCATATTAGTTATGTTGTGAAAGTAAATATGAATTCAAAAAATTCTCAAAGATAAAATAAAAAAAAAACACACTTCAGTCTGGATTCAGACACTAGCAGTTTTTTCTCTAGGGAGAATTTTTTTTTTTTTTTTTTATCATAAGTCCTTCAAAGTTATCTTGGACCATTGTATTGATGAAAATTGTGAAGTCATGCACATCTGAACTTCTTATATTATTGCTGTTACTTTGTACACAGTACATTTCATTTGCATTAGCTAACATAAATCTTTGCACGTTTTTCTGAGAACATTCTGTTCATCATTTCTTATTGAACAATAGTGTATCATCAATACCACATTCACCAATTTGTCCAGTCATTTCCCATTTGATGAGGATCCACTCAATTTCCATTATTTACTTACAGAAAAGAGCGGTTATGAATATTTTTGCATATGTAAGTTCTTATTTTTTTTATCTCTATTTGGATATACCTATAGGAGTGGTATTGCTTGTAGGGGTATGCATAGTTTTATAGCCTTTTGGGCATAGTTCAAAATTTTTCTACAGAATAGTTAAATCAGTTCACAAAATGACCAACAGAGCATTAATATATCATTTTTCTCACATACCTTCTAACAATTGTTATTTTTTCTTTCCCTTCCTATTAGCCAATCTAATAGATATGAGTTAAGACTTCAGAATTGTTTTATTTTGAATTTCTGGATCAATAGTGAGTTAGACAATTTTTTATATGGCTATAGACAGCTTTGATTACTTGATCTGAAAACTATTGATATCTTCTGATAAATTAGGAAATGGTTCTTATTTTTATAATTTGACTCTGTTCTCAATATGTTTCAGAAATGAAGCCTTCATCAGAGAAACATGCTTCAATTTTTTTCGTAGTTCCTGTTGTTAGCTGTATTTCCTTCGACTGTATCCTCTCCCTATTTATTCTATTCTTTCTCTCCTTTCACTCTGCACCTCCCCCAAAATACTTTGATTCAGACTGTCCCCTTTCAGAATATCCCTTCCCTTCTGTTATGCCCTTCTTCATGTTTTCCTTGAATCCTGTATTTGAAAGTCAAATTGTCTATTCATTTCTGATCCTTTCAACGAGAATGCTTGAATGTCCACTATTTTGTTGAATAACCATTTCCCTTCTAGAGGCAGCTAAGTGGTGCAGCAGATAGAGTGCCAGTACAGGAGTCAGGAGAACCTGAGTTCAAATCTCACCTCAGGCACTTGACACTCACCAGCTATGTGACCTTGGGCAAGTCACTTAACCCCAATTGCCTCATCCTGGGTCATCTCCAGTCATTCTGATGAATATATGGTCACTGGATTCAGATGACTCTGGAGAAGAAGTGAGGCTGGTGATTGGCCCAGCCCTCCCTCACTCAAAACAAAGTCCAGTGCAAGTCATGTCATCATCTCTCTGATGACATGGTCTTCTTCAGTGATGAAGGATGAACACACACACACACACACACACACACACACACACACACACAGCCATTTCCCTCCAGTAGGATTGTATTCAATTTTGCTGAGTAGGCGATTCTGGGTTGTTATTCTAGTTCTTTGCTCTCATATTCCAAGCTCTTTAATTCTCTAATATGGAAGCAGCTAAATTTTGCGTTTCCTTCTGTCTCTTTGCAATATTCTCACTTGACCTGGGAGCTCTGGAATTTAGCTATAATATTCCTGGGAGTTTTCATTTTGGAATCTTTTTCAGGAGATGACGAGTTGATTTTTTTCTATTTCTATTTTATCATCTGGTTCTAGAACAACAGGGGAGTTTTCCTTGATAATTTCTTAATGATGTCTAGGATCTTTTTTCCTTAATCACGATTTTTAGGTAGTCCAATAATTTTTCAAGTCTGTCTCCTGGGTCTATTTCCTGGATCAGTTGTTTTTGCAAAGAAGTATTTCACATTGCCTTTTTTTCATTCCATTGGTTTTGTTTCACTTTTTCTTGATTTCTTCTAAAGTCATTAGCTTCTATTGTTCAATTCTAATTTTTCAGAAATTATTTTCTTCATTCATCTTTTTGTACTTTCCTTTCCTTTTGATTAATTCTTCTTTTTAAGTTTTTTTTCCCACTGTAGTGAATTTTTGTACCTCTTTTTCCATTTGGCCAACTCTGCTTTTTAGCTATTCTTCTCCTCATTGTTTTTCGTACCCCCTTTACCATTTGATGTAGCCTGTTTTTATAAACTGTTATTTTCCTCTGTAGTTTTGTTCTCTCCTTTACCAAGTTGTTGACTCATTTTTCATGATTTACTTTTCCGTATTTTTCATGTACCTTTTTGTAAAAAAAACTTTCTTAAGCTTTTCCATGTTCTGAAATCAATTTCTATTTTTCCTGGAGACTTTGGAAGTGGGAGCTTTGACTTTGTTGTCTTCTCCTGAGTGTGTGTTTTGATCTTCCTTGTCACCATATTCACTTTCTATACTCACAATATTTTTTTCTTCTGTTTGTTCATCTTTCCAGTCTACTTCTTTATTTTTAACTTCTTCTTAAAGGGAAGCTCAGCTTCTAGGGTGGGGGGCAAACTGTCCCAAAATTCAGGAGTTTTGTATAGCTATATTCACAGATGCTTCTAGGGATCTAATAACTTTCAGTTCTTCCAAGATGGGGTATGATCTAAGGAGAAGTGTTTTTGCTACTCTCCTGGCCCATGCTGTGGTCTGTGAGCAACCATAAGTTCTCTTTTCTGCCCTGGAAACATGTTGAGGGTACCTACTTCACTGTAGCCACAAGCTCTGTTTATACCACTGCTGACTCAATGGCTGCCAAGGCCTTCTCCAAGTTTGCTGAGTCCCATGCTGTTCTAGCACTGCCTACATTGGACCATGCTCTATTCTCACCCAGATGTGACAGACCTTTACTATTGACCTTCTAAGTTGTCTTTGGCTGGAAAATTATTTCACCCATCCATAATTTCTGTTCCTCCAGGAATTGTTTTATGACATCATTTAAAGATGCTCAGAGGGATTTTGGGAGAGCTCAGGTGAGTTTCTGCCTTTTCTCAACTACCTTGGCTCCACCAAACCCCTCAGTTCTTTATTTTTTAATTAATTTGCTTTTAGTTTTCTACAATCACTTTTATAAGTCATACATTTTCTCCTTCTCTCTCCCCATTCCCTCCCTGAGATTGCATTCAATCTTATATGGGTTCTACACATACGTTCTTATTAATCACATTTTCATGTCATGTTGCATAGAAGAATTAAAATGAAAGGAAGAAACCATGAGACAAAAATAAACCAAAACAAAAAAATAACACAAGAGAAAAGAGTCTGCTTCATTCTGCATTCTGATTCCATAGTTCTTTCTTTGAAAGTGGATGACATTTTGCCTAAAGAGTCCTTTGGAAATATTTTAGATCCTTGCATTGTTGTGAGGTGCTAGTTCTACCAGAAACTGTCCTTGCTCACTGTGGATGTTAATGTGTACAGTGTCCTCCTGGTTCTGCTCCTTTCACTCAACATCAGTTCATATAAGTCTTTCCAGGCCTCTCTGAAGTCTTCCTGTTCATCATTTCTTATAGTGCAATAGTGTTACATTACATTCATATATCACAGCTTGTTCAGTCATTCCCCAATTGATGGGCATCCCCTCGATTTCCAATTCTTGGTTACCACAAAGAGAGCTGCTCTAAATATTTTTATACATGTGGGACCTTTTCCCATTTTTATGATATCTTTGGGATACAGTCCTAGAAACGATATTGCTGGATCAAGGGATAAGCATATTTCCCTAGCCCTTTAGGCATAGTTTCAAATTTCGCTCCTGAATGGTTAGATCAGCTCATGGCTCCACTAACCATGAATTAGTGTTCCAACTCTCCCACATCTTCTCCAACATTTATCCTTTTCTTGTTCTGTCATGTTTGCCAGTCTTATAGGTGTGATGTGGTACCTCAGAGTTCTTTTGATTTGCATCTCTCTAACCAATAGTGATTTAGAGAATTTTTCATATGACTATAGATAGCTTTAATTTCTTCCTCTGAAGATTGCCTGTTCATATTCTCCCTCACTTTTTTAGAAAGGAAATATCCATAATTTGAGAGGAAGAGGTGATGATGAAGAAAGTCTTTCTTTTACATTCAGAAATTAAAGCTTTGAATGTGATGTTGTAAGAAAAAAAATGCCCCCTCCTCACAAATTCTGACTGAACTACAATCCTTATGACCCTGCATTCTTCCCAACTACCCCATGATAAACAAAGCAAAACAAAATCCTCTCCTACCATTCTTATAGTATTGTTTTACAAAGTTACATTTTCTTAGACATAATGACAGTATGTGAATAGACATGAGTGGATGATAAAATTACATTGTTCTATTAATAACTATCAGTAACGCAATTCCTCTAAGAAATGGGAAGAGAATGGTCTAAATACTCACTTATATTGCTAAGTTTATAAGTGAATTACTCGTTTTTCACATGTCTGAACTACTTTGGAACTTCTCTGCCTGATTTTTCTACCATGCCCCAGGAAGTTCATTACTGAGATGACCTCTTCATCCTGTAAGATATTATCATCTTTGGGACTCTATGGCATCATTATCCTCTCTATGTCTGATTAAAGGGTAGATCCATGAACTCCAAACCTTCATTTAAGTAGAGATGTCTACTCAGACATTTCCTCTTTTCATTTCTCACAAGGCTACCACACTAGCTTGGGACATTTTTTTTCTGAGTGTTTCATCTGGTACCTTGTTGAGTACTTTTTCTCCCATCTCATTCCCTGACTTTTCACTTCTTTTTTGAAGGCAGGGGCAAGTTTTTGTTTGTTTGTTTGTTTTTGTATTTCTATCCCCAGTACTTAGCACAGTGATTGGGACATACTTGACAATTACTCAATGTTTATGGGTCGTTGAATTCATGCTAATTGATTGAAGGAAAACTGACAACTAGAATATACTTTTATTTCCTGAACAGGCTCTAAAGTTGAGTAAAATTCCAAAATATTTCCTTCTACTTATATGAAGACATTAAAACATCATTTTGCAAAATATAAGAGGGTATAGCCAAGTCAGATATCCCAGTTTGTTTTTGAACAACAGTATCCATCTCCTCAGAAACTGTGTGTGTGTGTGGGAGGTACAGAGCTCTTAAACTCATATTACCTAGTGCAAGAGTTCTTAACCTACTTTGTATCATGGACTCTTGAATTTCTGGTGATGATTGTTGACCCTTTATCACAAAAGATGTTTATAAAATACACAAAGTATTACAGTTATACTGAAATATAATTAACAATTTAAAAATATCACAGATTTCACACTGCCCCAAGTTTGTCCTTATTATTTATTCTTCAGTCCATCTTAAATACTTTCTACCTGCACTTAGTGCTACCACAGTTTTATAACAGAACTGACGGTTTGCCTTTTGAGAAGGGGTGCAGCCAAAATCTGTAAGAGGGGTCAGTAACTATTTTCTGAGCAGTCAGATTACTTGCACACAATGAAATATCCCTTCCTACTACCAGACTATAGTGAATTTAAGCTTGCTTGACCTTGCTTGGCAATGTGGTAGCTTGGAGAAATAAAAATAATATGTCATTTCCAATAGCAATTAAGCAGAGTAATTACAAATATCTGGATTATGACACATTATGGTTGAAATGTTTGTGACTGTAACTTGACATCAACTCAGGAAAATTTTATGTGTATGCATTTTCTCTAAATGAAGACTGAAACTGCCAAGATTGGAGAGAAACTAAGGCCAATTTGCTCATATCAAATCGTCTTGGGACTCCATTGCAAATTCAGCTATCAAATGCAGCACCTTATAATGGAAGTGGTGTAGAGTACAAAGAATACTGGATTTGTGTCCTGGTTCAAATCTTGCTTCAGTCATTTATTACCTATGTGACTTTGAGCAAATCACTTATCCTTTGGGTTTTTTTTCCTGTAATATGAAAGGATTAGGATAAATGGCCTCTGAGGTTCCTTCCATTTGGTATGAACAATTTTTGAGATGTCCCTAATGTTGCCAACTTCATCTCCTTACCTAAGAGTCCTTACCAGAACTAACTCTTTGTAAAGATTTGATATTAAAATGAAAGGTACTAAATCACTATTCAAACTGTGCCCAGAAGAATAAATTGTTCAATTCTTATGGTTTTCCAAATAAAAAATGTCTACAGGGCAAAAAAAAAAAATAAGACTTGGGAGGTGCATCTAGTTTGTTTCTTTTGCCTGCTACAGGATTTACTGTATTCCATCTTGAGAGAGATGACAATTCATTTTATTTAAAATCATCTCAGTGGAAAGCAATTTTTCAGTCTTCCTGGAATCCAACTCAAAATTTATTTCCCAATGCCAGGAAAACTTTTGTTACACCTAAATCTCTTCTGCTGCAATTTCAGTTCATTTTCTCTTGTTCTGCCCACAGTGTAGATGTACAAAAGCTGTTTGCTACCCTCAATGTGATTTCAAGTAAAAATATTATTTATTTCACTTCAAGAATTAATTATCATATGTCTAGTATGCACTCCCCTCTTTGCCAAAATTACCCTGAATTAATTTTGCATTGTGTTTGTGTGTGTGTGTGTGTATGTATGTATTTGTGCCTGTGTATGAGAGGCATCATGCGTTATCAGATTGAGGTCCTGAATAGAGAATGAAGGTGGAATTTTGTGAGTGAATAACTGTTAAAAAAAATTGGCTTCACCAGAGATTAGATGTGTGTGTGTGTGTGTGTGTGTGTGTGTGTGTGTGTGTGTGTGTGTGTGTACTCTGAGCTTAGAATAGTAGGTTAAAGCCAGGTTGTCAAAGGCTTTTAAAGCTAAAAACAGGAGCTCAAATTTGATGCTGGAGGCTTCTGTTTCACATTCTTTATGGTGTACATAAACTATGTTTCTTGATTTTTCTCACAATAGATACTACATTTCCAATGTTGGCACATGTGTACTGGCTATATTACCTAGGCCTATAATACACTTACTCTTGACCTGTCTCTTGAATCCCTAGATTCCTTCAATGTTCAGTTCATGTGAATTTCTTTGAATATATTTGATTCCCTAAGATGCCAACGTTTTACTTGCCTTAATATTATTTGTTCATATTTTGCATGTATTTATCTATGTAAAATTATTTTGCCCATATTTGGCATATATTTATCTCCCCTGGTAGAATGTAATCATCTTGAGGGCAGGAGTTATTTCATTTTTGCCTTTGCATCTTGTGAGTACCAAGCACACAATTAACCAAACACACCAAACTGACCCAGAGTAGACATTAAGTATTTATTTATTGATCAATCGCTATACTATTAAGGTTTCATGCATATAAAACTTATTTTTTCTTAATATTATTCAAAAAATCTCCTCATTGTCCCTGGTTTTCTGTGAAATACAACATTCTTTCTTTCATCTGATACTGCTACCACTTGAATTGTTCTTTCATTGCTTTTAATTTCTCTGGGAACTGGCTCTAGTGAAAAGACTTTATTCAGATTTACTGAAAGATATAGACAATGAAAAAACAGTTCATAAGATAGGTTTAGAAAAGGACCAACTGACATTAAAATGACCTATTCACTTCAAAATTTTGATTATTAGTGAGAAATCCCAGCAAGATATTAGAAATATAATGAAGACACCAGGGAGAAATAAAACTTAATGAGGAATTGTGTTCCTGGTCTAAAAGAATAGAAAGTAAAGTAAGAATAAGAACTTCTGATGAGAGTATGACTCGAGAAAAGAGATACTGTGTATAAGACTGTATTTCTGCTAAGTCCAAAATGGATATGCCCTAATTTGCCTTTATAGACACATTAAATGATCTTTCAACATGTATTACAATGTAGGGCCTTTATTTTCCTGTAAATGTGAATGTAGGATTTAACATTTTGGGCTGAATTTGGGTAATTACATTTCAATGTAATTGGCTTACTTTTATTCCTATGTCACTGATACATTTAAAAATATTATTTCAAGAAGGGATCCATAGATTCACTAGACTGCCAGAAGTGTTCATCACACACACACACACACACACACACACACACAGACACACACACACACACACTTAAGAACTACTGACTTACAGTCTCAGTTGTCTGGAGGCAATGAAAAGTTAAATGACTTTCACAGTGTCAATTACATTTTTATTGCTTCTAGTCTTGGTTATTTTCAGTCTAGTTTTCTATTTACCATCTTTCTAGTCACCTAGATTTATAGCCCCAATGTCATCCTTAATTTCTCAATCTCTCTCAACTCAAATATGTAATTACCAACCAATTTTTTTCCTAAATCTGCCTTTACAGTATCTCTTGCATCCATTCCTTATTTCTATTCACACAACCAACACCCCATTTCAAGACCTTCCTCTTTTCTTTCCTGTACTCTTGTAAGAGACTTCTGATTGATCTAAAGAATGTATCCCCACCTCCAATTTATCTTCAACAAAATTGTCAAAATGATTTTTCTGAAGAAAAGGTTTGTGTATTTTTCTTTCAAATTCAATAAATTCCACTGTATCCCTATCCCCTTTAGGACAAAGTGTATATTGTACTCCTCTGGCATATAATGTCCTTCACACTGCAGTCTATGTTGCTCTCATTCATTTACACTACAGTTGAACCAACTTGACCTCCCTTTTCCATGTACATGGAATTCTACTTTTTTCCTCTTTACCTTGTCTCTGGCCTTCTCTTGATGTGTGCAATACAACGCAAAGCTGTTGAGGTTACACTTCTTCATGCTTGAGGTACAAATGTTAAGATTGACGGAAATATGTTTTTACAAAACATATATTCTCATGCAACAGTTCCCTAGATTAGACCATTCTACCTGCTTAGAAAGAAGGGGGAAGATGAATAAACACTGATTAAATGCTTACTATGTGTTGGGCACTGTGCTAAACTCTGTACAGATATTATCTCAATTGATCTTCAGAAAATCCTTGTGAGGCAAGTGCTATTATCCATATTTTATAGATGAAGAAACAAAGGCATACAGAGATTAAGAAATTATTTCTTAGAGTCATAGAGCTAGTAAGTATCTGAGGGTGAATTTGAACTTCAGTATTCCTGACTCCAGGCATAGCATTCTACACATTACCATATCAAGATAGAGTAAATTGTTATGATTTTAGTGTTCTTTTCAATTTGAGTTAACATTATTCTGGCTGAGTAGACGACAGGAGCTTCTCTAACACATTATCTAATTAAGGTGAGTACTACTCAATTGGGAGAGTAGATAATGGTTTATTAATTAAGTGGCACTAACATAGAGTCCTAACGAATTTAGCTATAGGGAAAACTGAAAAGGATAACAAACAAGAATAAGGATATCAGGTGCAAGAACTATCTTGAGATCTGTCTGAAGAAATTTATGATGTAAATTGTGCTTTCCGAGGGAATCACAGAAACAAGTGTACATATAACCTAAGCAGAGGAGACTTATTTTGGCAAATTATTATTTTCATTATTTTGGGGATGCTCAAATGTTATGAAAAAGTATCATGGATTTATAGTTAGAGCCCTTGGTTACAAAGTTCACCTCTGTTACTCACCACTAGTGGCGAAAAATAATTCCAAAAAGACTGATGAGGATCAATTAACCATAATTTTTAAAGACATGTGCAGAAGAAGGAAATAGTTATTTTTAGAAAAAACTAAAAATTGTGGTGGGAATATAACATTAGAGTCAACCTTGATAAAGCTAGAAAACAACTGAGTTTGGAAAATTAAGAAAACGGTTTTTGTTTCTGTTGTTGTTTGCTTATTTTAAGTGTGGGGAATATTACTTTTTTCCACTTAAAAATGAATTGAGAAATGAAAAGAATTGCTGCTCAGTTTAGATTGGATGAAGATAGATGACAGAGAGAAAACGAGTGCTTGAATATGATTTTCTTCTGTTTTTTCTTTTTTCTTTTTTTTTATCTTCCAGGACCAAACCTTGTACATGAAAAGACAGAACAAAAATTGCTAATGGTAAATTGGTACGCAAGATAAGTATGGAGACAGTAAGTTAGTACATAACAACTCTTAAAGAGGTCCTATTACTATATGGAAATATTTGACATCCTTAGACAGTGAATTGAATTGGCAGGTGAGATCACTGAGACACGTTCATTTATTTTGAAAAGTTTATGAGGAAAGAAATAAAAAATTATCCTACAGGAGTATATATCTCAATTTGTAAAAGAGAGAGAATAGAATCTGCAAACTATAGATCTTTTAGTTTGGTTTGTCTTAGAAAAAATAGGATATAGTGGTATACAATTTACAAATATGTTTACATATAAATATATTATACAATTGTGTTTGTATATACATATATAACTATATATTTATCAGTGGCTTACATCAAGCCTTACATGGCATGTTTGGCTATTTGCAAAATATAATAAACTTGAAGACACAACCAACATAGAGGAAATAGAAAGAACACAAAAAGTTTCCTGAGGTAGACATGTGGCTAAGCCTTATAATATGAAATTCAACAAATGATTGGATCTGGGGAAATCATTTTATCTCAAAACTCTCAAGTTTCTTCTAAACATGTTCTACTGCTGTTGTTGCTGCTGTTGACAGACAGAAAGGAAATAAATGAGTAATATATAGTAATTTTGTGAAGAAAGACCAAGCAAACTATGGAATTATAATACAAATAAACAAATAAAGAGTGTCTTCTCTGAGTAAGGCTAGACCAGTTAGTAAATAGTGGTATGACACTAAGCAAGCTACTGAACTTATTTTCATCACGGTTTCTTCACAAGGAAAATTAAGAAGTTTCATTAATTGATCTTTCTGATTTCTTTTAGGTCTGAAAAATTCTGGCATCTCATTTATCTGAAGGATAATAACATCTGGAGAACTCCATCACCTGAAAACTAACCATGAACTCAAAAGTAAACAAAAAGATCCATTGAGTAAACTGAAATGATTGTCAGAAATCATCATTCTTTGCCCTTATTACTCTGGAAGGAGTATTCCCATCCAGAATTCTAAACTTTCAGACACCTTACACACAATATTAACAACCTTGGATATTTGATTCCTCAGATCTCAACAAATCACTAACAACAAATTAGAAGAGAGTGATAAGAAGGTATTCTGACAACCGGAGGGACAGGAAGCTTACTATGTACTCAGAAGAATATAAGGATCGATGGTGATGCCTGATTGTAAGCCATTGTTTTCTTTATAAAGGAGAATGTTCCTTAAATTGTCAAGGATGGAATAAAAATATGTTTTAAAACCCACAAGTAACAAGAATTTGAAACCCAAAATGAGTGAGGAGATAGTAAGAGAAGATTTAGCACCATTAAATAAATTAAATTTGCTAGGTACAGAAAGATTACATTAGTAACACAATAAAAAAAAAGGAAGACATGACCATTGTGATATACCATTTTTGAAAAATCATAGAGAATGCATGAGATGCCTTAATTCTGGAACTGGACAAGCAATAGTTCATTTTTTTCAACATCAGTAATAACAATAATAGAAACAATAAGCACAGCCATACTAGAAATTTTGATACTAAATCCTGGCAAAATCAACAAAAGCATAATTAAATGAAGTTTTAGAAGCCTCATGATGACATATAAGGGAAAATTATGATCATGGAAATGTAGAACTTCTTCATCAACAACAGATAATACACCTGATGCAGAAGGAAATGAGCAAAACCAGGAAAAAACTGTATATTGTAACAGCCACATCATGCAATGACTAAATTTGATAGATATATGTCTTCCTAGCAATGCAAGGATCTAAGAAAACTCGAATAGATAGATTCATGATGGAAAATGCTGTCCAAATAGAGAAAAAAAGAACTATGGAGTTTGAGTGCAGATGAAAGCATATGATTTGCGCTCTCTCTCTCTCTCTCTCTCTCTCTCTCTCTCTCTCTCTCTCTCTCTCTCTCTCTCTTCACTCTCTCTTCTTCTTTTTTTTTCTCATGGTTTCTCTGACTAGTTCTAATTCTGCTTTTAAACACGACTGATGGGAAAATGTGTTGAATATGAATGTATATGGAGAAACTATATCAAATTCCATAATGTCTTAGAGTAAGGGAGGGGAGAGATATGGAGAAAATTTGGAACTCAAAATTTTATGGAAGTGAATATTGAAAACTAAAAATAAATACATTTATTTTAAAAATGGAGTAGCTTACTTTTCCCCAAAAATCGTAGACAGACTATAATTAAAAACTAAATCTAATAAAAGGAAATTTAATAGAAATTAATTAAAATTTTACTTGGATTAGAAATCAATTACATGAGCATAGGCTAGGAGAGACATAATTGCACAGTATTATACAGACTTAAATACACAGTAGTTATACACACACACACACACACACACACACACACACACACACAAAGATCTGATGGACTGTGTTTAATAAGAGCAAATGCAGAGACATTTTTCCTTCCCACATTCAAACTACCTTCTCCCTTAACGTCAGCAACAAGGGAAAAAAAGGATGTAAAATAGGGAACATGAAAAGAGGTTTAGTGACTTAAATAATCGAAGATAGAGTTCTGTTATATTTTGCCCTGGTCAGACTATACATGGATGACTGTGTTGAGTTATTCGTGTTAGAAATTCAGTAATTCAAGTTGGGACCATTTTAGTGAAAGGATTGAGTAATGGAACAAATGCAAAGAGGTGCAATTGGAATTGTAGATGTTTAGCCTGGAGATAAATTCTGGGTGTGATATGTCTTTTTAAGTATTTAAATTAAATTATATGAAAGATAGGTTATTTGTCGTTTTCTCAACCACAGAAGAAACCAATTAGAAATTTCTTAGTGGGGAATAGGTGGTTCCTAAGATCCAAAGAAAATAAATTTTCTTAATTTCCAGAACTTAGAACTGCTCTAAAGTATAAAGGAACTACCTAGGAGGATAGTGAATTCTCCAGTATTGTAGGTCTTCAAGCAGAGATGTAACTAGAAAATTTTTCACTAAGAAATGATTGGATCTAGAGACAGAGTTAGGAAATGTTAGCCCAATGGAAATAGAAGAAGACTATATAGAGAACATAAGGGTATTTTTAGAAAATGTAGTGCTGATTGATGATAGCAACTGGCTATTAGAATAGCTGCACTGGAAAAGAGGCATTCTTATCTTTTAGAAAAGTCCTGAACAACTGTGGGGGTCTGCAAAATGAATACCGTGAGACACTGATACCATCATCATAAAATCCTGGGAAAAGAGCTAGATTAAATATGGACTTTTGAAATCCAACAGAAGACCACAAGACACCAGGCATAGAGATGAAAGAATGAATGAGTTATTAAGAATTTACTGTGTATTGAATGCTTAAATAATACCATCTCTGAAAAAGAAATTGAACAAGCCATGAATGAACTCCCTAGAAAAAATCTCCAGGGCCAGATGGATTCACAAGTGAATTCTATCAAACATTTAAAAAGCAGTTAATTACAACACTATATAGACAATTTGGGAAAACTGAGGAAGAAGGAGGCTTCTCAAATTCTTTTTATGACACAAATATGAATTTGACATTTAAACCAGGAAGGGCCAAAACAGAAAAAAAAATTATACACAAATTTTTCTAATGACTATAGAAGCAAAAATTTTAAATAAGATTTTAACAAAAAGAATACAGCAAACTATCACTTGAATACTACATTATGATCAAATAGGATTTATACCAGGAATGCAGGACTGGTTCAGTATTAGGAAAACTATTAGCATTATTGATCATATCAACAATAAAACTAACAGAAACCAAATAATTATCTCAATACATGCAGAAAAAGCTTTAGATAAAATACAACACCAATTCTTATTGAAAACACTGGAGAACATAGGAATAGATGGAACTTTCTACAAAATAATAAGCAGTATTTACCTAAAACATTCAACAAGCATTATATGCAATGGGGATAAGCTAGATGCATTTCCAATAAGATAAGCAGTAAAAAAATATATGTCCATTATCACCACTATTATTCTATATGATACTAGAAATATTAGCTATAGTAATAAGAGAACAAAAAGAAATTGAAGGAATTAGAATAGGCAAAGAAAAAAACTAAGTTATTACTCTTTGCAAATGATATGATGATGCACTTAAAGAATCCGAGAGAAACAAGTGAAAAACAAAACTACTTGAAATAATAAACAACTTTGGCAAAGTTGCAGGTTACAAAATAAATCCACACAAATCTCCTGCATTTCTATATATTAATAACAAAACCCAACAGCAAGAGATAGAAAAAGAAATCCAATTTAAAGCTGTGGTAAACACTATAAAATATTTGGGAGTCTACCTATCAAAACAAAGCCAGGTACTATATGACCACAATCACAAAACACTTTTCACACAAATTAACTCAAATCTAAGTAAGTGGAAAAACATCAGTTGCTTGTGGGTAGGCTGAGCTAATATAATAAAATATGACAATTCTATCTAAATTAATTTACTTATTCAGTGCCATACCTATCAAGCTGTCAGATAATTATTTTCCAGAACTGGAAAAATAATATCAAAATTCATCTGAAAGAACCAAAGGTCTAGAAGATCAAGGAAACTAATGAAAAGAAATGCTAGGGAAGGTGGCCCAGCCCTACCAGATGCAAAATTATATTATAAAGCAGCAATTATCAAAACCACTTGATGCTGGTGAAGAAACAGAAGGGTAGACCAGTAGAATAAGTTAGGCACCCAAGAAACAGTAGTCAACTAATATAGCAATGTGATATGACTTGCACTTGACTTTGCTTTGAGTGAGGGATGGCTGTGCAGATCACCAGTCTCACTTCTCCTCTAGAGCTATCTGGATCCAGTGACCAGACAGTCATCAGAATGACTGGAGATGACCCAGGATGAGGTAATTGAGATTAAGAGACTTGCTCAAGGTCACACAACTACTGAGTGTAAAGTGTCTGAGGTGAGATTTGAACTGAGATACTCCTGATTCCTGCATTGGTACTCTATCCACTGCACCAACTAGCTGCCCCAATAGCTAACTTTTATATGGTACTTACTAAGTGCCAGGCACTGTGATAAGTTTATCTCATTTGATCCTCACAACAAAGGTGGGGGAGGGAAATATAGTAATATACTGTTCGATAAAGCCAAGGACCCCAGATTCTGGGTTAAGAACTCATTGTTTGACAAAAATTTCTATGAAAACTGGATGACAGTGTGGTAGAAACTAGGCACAAACCAAAGCCTGACACTGTACACAAGAATTAAGTCCAAACGATCACATAATGTAGGTATAAAGATTGATACTATAAACAAATTAGTGGAGAAAGGAATAATGTATTTATCATATTTATTGAGAAGGGAAGAATTTTTGACTTAGCAAGAGACAGAAAACATTATGAAGTACAAAATGGATAATTTTGATTACATTAAATTGAAAATTTTTTGCACAAACAAACTCAATGCAACCAAGATTAGAGGGGAAGCAGAAAACTTGGAAAGAATTTTTGCAACTAATGTCTGTGATCAAAGCTTCATTTCTAAAATATATAAAGAACTGAGTCAAATGTACAAGAATACATGTCATTCCCCAATTTAAAAATGGTCAAAGGATATGAACAGGCAGTTTTCAGAGGAAGAAATTAAAGCTAGCTACAGTTTCCATATGGCTAATTCTTCTTTTTAAAACATTCTTCTCCTCCTTGGGATTTTGGACCTCTTTTTCCAATTGAGTTAGCTTATTTTTAAAGGTGTTATTTTCTTCAGCATTTTTTGAGGTATCTTTTAGCAAGCTGTTGACTCATTTTTCATGGTTTTCTTGCATCACTGTCATTTCTTTTCCCAATTTTTCCTTCACCTCTGTTACTTGATTTTCAAAATCTTTTTTGAGTTCTTCTATGGCCTGAGATCATTGCATATTTATTTTTGAGATTTTTAATACGGAAGACTTGACTTTCTCTGGTGGTATGCATTGTTCTTCCTCATCCAAAAGGATGGAGAAAAATACCTTCACCAGGAAAGTAACCTTCTGTAGTCTTATTTTTTTCTCCCTTTTTTGGGCATTTTCTCAGTCAGTTCCTTGACTTTTGAGTCCTTTGTCAAGAGGAGGGCATACTCTGGGGACGTGTAAGTTATAAAAACTGGGCATAAAAACCTCACAATCCAGTGCAGAAAAGCAGAGATAGTCAATGGTTCCTTCTCAGATCATACTGCAATGAAACTATATATAATAAAAAGCCACGATAATATAAATCAAAAATAAAATGGAAACTAAACAATCTAAGCCTAAAAAATGGGAGGATTAAACAACAAATCATTGAAACAATGAACAGCTTCATTCAGAAGAATGACAATAATTAGTCAACCTATGAATATGGATTTACAAATGAATTCTGTCAATATCTTATGGGATACTGCAAAACAGTTCTTAGGGGAAGTTTTATGTCTTTGAATGTCTAAATGAAAAAAGTAGAGAAAGAGAAGAGCAATTAATTGGGCATGCAGCTGTGAAAGCTAAAAAAGAACAAACTGAAAATACCAAAGTAAATACCAAATTAGAAATTCTGAAAACAAAAGAGAGATTAATTAAATCCAAATTAAGAAAACTATTGAAGTACTAAACAAAATTTAGATCAAATTTTATGAAAAATAAATAATAGAATTGATTAAACCTTTGGTCAATTTGATTAAAAGAAAAGAAAGAACAAAATCAACTTATCTATATCAAAAATGTAAAGGGAGAATTCAACTCCAATGAGGACTAAGTTAAAACAATAATTAGAAATTACTTTGCCCAACTTTATGCACATAAATTGGACAATCTAAATGAGATGGATGATTATGTTAAAAAATATAAATTGCCTTGATTAGCAGAAAGACAAAGTTGAATACTTTAATAATACCAATTGAGAAAAAACAAATTGAAGAAGCCATCAATTAACGTCCTGGGAAAAAAACATCTTCAGGGTCAGATGGATTTAAAGTGAATTCTAAAGTTAACTCCAATACTGTATAGACTATTTGGAAAAATTGGTGAAGGAGTCCTACTAAATTCTTTTTATGATACAAATATGGTTTTGATATCTAAACCAGGAAAAGTCAAGTCAGAGAAATAACATCATATACCAATTTCTCTAATAAACATAGATGCAAAAATTTTAAATCAAATAATAGCAAAAAGAATACAGCAACCTATCGTGACAATAATACATAAAGATTAGGCAGGATTTATAGCAGGAATGCAGGACTGGTTCAATATTAGGAAAACTATTAACATTATTGATCATATCAACAACAAAACTAACAGAAACCACAGGATTATCTCAACTGATACAGAAAAAGCTTTTGACAAAATACAACACCAATTCCTATTGAAAACACTGGAAATCACAGGGATAAATGGAACTTTCCATAACATCACTAGCAGCATCTACCTGAAACGTTCAGCAAGCATTATTTGTAATGGGAATAAGCTACATGTGTTTTCAGTAAGAACATTTGTAAAACAAGGATGTCTATTATCACAACTGTTATTCAATATGTCACTACATATATTACCTTTAGCAATAAGAGAAGAAAATATAGAATGAATTACAATAAGCAAAGAAGAAACTAAGTTATCACGCTTTTCAGATGATATGATGATACACTTAGGGAATACAAGAGAATCAAGTAAAAAACTACTTGAAATAATAAACAACTTTGACAAAGTTGCAGGTCACAAAGTAAACCCAGATAAATCATCTATATTTCTGTCTATTACTAATAAATTGCAACAGCAAGAGATAGAAAGAGGAATTACATTTAAATCTACTGTAGACTGTAGAAAATATCTGTGAGTCTACCTGCCAAAACAAATGCAAGGCCCATAAGAATACAGTGACAAAACACTTTCCAAACAACTAAATCGAATCGAAGTAAGTGGAAGAAAACATCAGTTGCTTGTGGGCAATACTGAGTCTATATAATAAAAATGACAATTCTATCTGAATTAATTTTCTTATTCAGTGACATACCAATAAAACTACCAGATAATTGCTTTCTACGGTTAGAAGAAAATAATAACAAAATTCATCTGGAAGAACAAGATGTCCAGATTATGAAGGGGACTAATGAAAAGAAATGCTAGGGAATGTGGCCTAGCTCTACCAGATGACAAATTGTATTATAAAGCATCAGTCATTGAAACCACTTGATACTGGTTAAGAAATAGTGCAATACTTCAGGTGCCAAAGACACATTAGTCAATGAACACAGCAATCTACTGGATAAATCCAAGGACCCCAGGGTATGGGATAAGAATTCATTGTTTGACAAAAATTGCTGGGAAAGCTGGATGGCACAAACTGGGCATACACCAATGCCTGACACCCTACATAAGAATAAATTCCAAGCTGATAGATGATCTAGGTATAAAGCTTGATACTATGTGAAAATTAGGGGAGAAAGGAGCACTGTATTTGTCAAATTTATGGAGAATATAGAAATTTTTGATCAAATAAGAAACTGAGAACATTATGTAGCATGAACAATTTTGAGTACAATAATCTGAAAAACTTTTGCACAATGCAACCATGATTAGGAGGGAAGCAGAAAACTCTAAAAAGATTTTTACAACCAGTGTCTGTGATAAAGGCCTCATTTCTAAAATACATGGAGAACTGAATCAAATTTACTAGAATACAAGCAATTCCCCTGCTGATAAATGGTCAAAGACATGAATAGACAATTTTCAGAGGAAGAAATTAAAGCTTTCTATAATCATATAAAAAAATATTCTAAATCACTATTCATTAGAAGGATACAAATAAAAAAAAGTCTGAAGTACCACATCACACCTATCAGATTGGCTAACATGACAAAACAGGAAGATAAATGTTAGAGAAGATGTGGGAGAATTGGAACGTTACCGCATTATTGGTGGAGCTGTTAGTTGATTCCATCATTTGGGACAGCAATTGGGAACTATGCCCAAAGGGATGCCAAAATGAGCATACCCTTTGACCCAGTAATATTGTTGCTGGGACTCTATCCCAAGAGATCACAAAAATGGAAAAGGATCCCACATGTACAAAACTATTTTTCTATCAGCTCTCTTTGTGGTGGCAATAAATGGAAATCAAAGGGATGCCCATCAGTTGGGGAATGGCTGAATAGGTTGTTGTATATGAATGTATTGGGATACTATTTTGCTGTAAGAAATGATGAACAAGAAGTCTTCAGAAAGGCCTGAAATGCCTTAGATGAACTGAGGCTGAGTGAAACGAGGAGAACCAGAAGATCTTTGTATACAGCACAACTATGCTATTTCTGGTAGATTTAGTCCTTCATAGAAATACAAGGACCTAAACAATTCCTAATGGTCCCTGGAAGCAAAACACCTTCCACATGCAGAGAAAGAACTATAGAATTGGATGAGAGAATGAAGCAGATCATTTTCTCTTGCATTATGTTTTGCTTTGTTTTGTTTTATGATTTTCCCATTCATTTTGATTCTTCTATGCAACATTATTAAGGTGAAAATTTATTCTGTATGAAAGTATGTGAAGAACCTATACAGGATGGTGCACTGTCCCAGGGAGGGAGTGGGGAAGTAAAGGGAAAATCTAATATATATGGAAGTGATTGTAGAACATAGAAAATAAATAAATAAATGAATGAATGAATAGATAGATAAATGAATGAATGAATGAATGAATGAATAAATAAATCATAATATTTAATTGAAAAAAAGAAAGAAAAATTATTAAGGAAAAATGTCCTGAAATTCTATAACTAGAAGGTAAAATAAATATTAAAAGAATCTACTGATCCCCTCCTGAAAGAGATCTCAAAAGAAAACTCCTGGGAATACTGTAGCCAAATTGCAGAGGTTCCAGATGAAGGAGAAAATATTGCAAGTAGTCAGAATAAAATAATTTTGGTATTGTGGGAATACAATCAAGATATCACAAGATGTAGCAGCTTCAATATTAGAGATCACAGGGCTTGAAATATGATATTCCAGAAGTCAAATCAACTAGGATTCAAACCAGGAAATATCTACCCAGCAACACTGAGTATAATAATTCAGGGGAAAAATGGTCATTCAATGAAGTAGAGGGTTTTCAAGTATTCTTGATGAAAATACCAGAACTGAATAGAAAATTTGATTTTCAAAAGCAAAAATCAAGAGAAGCATGAAAAGGTAATCAAGAAAGAGAAATCATGAAGAACTTATCAAAAGTGAACTGCTTACACTCCTACATGAAAACATGCTCAAAAGTCTTGAGACTTCTCTCTGGACTAGGTTTGTTTGAGGGAATATATACCTATAGACAGAGAGCACAGGGTGAGTTGCATGGGAAGGGATTATATCTAAAAAGAATAAAATTGAAAGGTGAGACAGGAATATATTGGGAAGTGAAAGGGAAAAACAGAATGGAGCAAATTAGCTCTCACAAAGAAGAGGCAAGAAAAAGCTTTTTCAGTGGAAGGGAAGAGGGGGAGGTGAAAGGGAAAAATGAACCTTACCGTCATTATATTTGGCTTAAGAAGGGAATAACATGCCTACTCAATTTGTTATGAAACTCTCTTACACTACAGAAAAGTATGGCAGTAGGGGATAAGGGGGTGGAGAATGATAGAAGGGAGGACAATTGGGAGGAAGGCTGACTTTTAGGGAAATCTCTTGCATAACTACACATGTATAACATATATCAAATTGCTTGCCTTCTCAGTGTAGATGGATGGGGAGGAAGGAAGGGAAAGAAGTTGGAACTCAAAGTTTTAAAAAGAACATAATAATTATTTTTACAGGCAACTGGGAAATAAGTTATTCAGGCAATGGGGTAAAGAAATCTACCTTGTCCTCCAAGAAAATAAAGGTGATGAGGATAAGACAAGGGAGGTGTGTGATAGAAGGGAGGGCAGATGGGGGAAAGGGGTAATCAGAATGAATGCTGTCTTGGGGGGTGGAGGGGAGAGATGGGTAAATCATTTGGAACTCAAAATCTTGTCGAAATGAATGTTGAAAATTAAAAATAAATGAACAAATTAGATTTTTTTTGTTAAAAAAGAACACCTAATTGGTGTCCAGTCTATTTCAAAAAGGAAACAAAAAATGATGGACCTTATTTTCAGTTAGAGACTTAAAGTCCTTGAAAGAACTTTGAAATATGTTTAAGGGAATCTATCCTCTTCCCTTGTCATGTTCAGTTCTGGGCTCAAATCATTTTACATTTGTTGTCAGTCCAAAAGGTATATGGATGGATAGATGGAGGAATGGAGGGATGGGTGGACAGATAGATGTTCAGATGGAGAAAAGAAAGAGAGCCCTAAATGGGGTCACAAAGAGTCAGATATAACTGAAATAACTGAGCAACAAATATAGGTACTGATGAGGACCAATATTAGATAAGTATCCATGCATAAATCCATATATACATATATGAAATAGGCACAGATAGATAGATAGATAGATAGATAGATAGATAGACAGACAGACAGACAGACAGGCATATATAGAAGCTCACTTATCAGTGAGCTTCATAGGTTAACTATTCAAATGTAAACTATAGTGTGGAAGATAAGCATTTGTCATTTACTCTTTCTTTTCCTGTGTGAATTGTTAGGTCATTTTCTTTTAAAATTGCAGTTCACATTTTAATCTTCATTTTTATTTTTCATCTTAGATTTGTTTCGATTCTGAAGCACTAATATCAAATTGTTGATCATACTATAAATAGCTGACTTAGAAATGATTATAAAGTCATGAATAACTCATTTTACATATGATTAAATCAATCCATAAATAAAACATTTTCATTTTTTGTGGTGCTATCAATCAACATTAGTCATGTCTAGTGCCTACTGTTTCTTTTCTCTTAGTAAAATTTCATGATTAATTAATGTGAAGCTTCTTTCTACACTAAAAGCACTTAGCTTCTTTCATTAATTATTTTGGAACCATATTTCACAAAATTTATGTCCCTATTCTTATCTATTACCATGAAAACATGATGGAATACTTCAAGCAATGGACTGGGAGTTTAAAAGGCCTGGGTTCAAATCCCTTTCCACATACTTATAAGTAGAACTACCATAACAAGGTCTTTTAACTACATTGTATCTCCATTTCCTCATTTGTAAAAGGGGGAATTTCATTAGATGGTTTCCAAGATATCTTTCAGCTCTAAATCAATAGCAAAATTACTCTACATTTGTACTGAAGACCCTTAATGTTAAAATGTGTATTGAGTCATTTTGAAGAACTTCTCAAGTCCTGCATAAAATGCTCTTTTTCATTCTTTACAGCAAATATTGTTACATAAGGCACAATCACTTTTATGGAACTCTTTAAACAACAACAACATGAGTACTACAATAGAAAAAATATGCCCCAGGGAATCGTGTTTCTTTTTTATTTGACTGGCGAAGAAAAAAAGTTCCTTTAACTCCTTTATTTGCTTCCCAAATGTCATCATTCTATTTATTTTCATCAAAGTTTTTTCTTTTTGTTTCATTTATAATGAGCATTTCAAAATTGTTATGTCTTGGGTCTTCAAGAAGTTATGAATGCTTACTGATTGGTGAATCTCATTCTTATACTTGCACCATCAGTAGTTATAATAATGTCTATAGATATTATAAAATTGTGTGATTTATGGCCTTGTATATTACCTTATGGAAAATAATAATTTACAAAGGCAGACTCAAAATGCCAGAGAAAAGGCAGGGGACTCATCTGAGCTCTCCTACAAACCCTTCTGAGCACCTTTAAATAATATCCTTGAGCAAAGTTTGGAGCATTTGAACCCACAAAAGGACTGAGTGAAAGAATTTTCCATCTCAAGTAAATTTACAAAGTCAGGAAGAAAGATCTGTTTCACTTATGTAAGACTGGAACACAGTGAAGTACAGACCATGCCAACAGAGACTGGGCCTCAGCAAACCTAGAGCAGGCCTTTGGAGTGACTCAATCAGTACCAGCAGCTGTTGCTTCTAGAACTCTGAGCCGACAACTGATAAGGGGATTGAACAATCTCAAGAAGGAGATGATAGAGTTCTCTTTGCTGGGACTGGGGGCATGACTGTTGTTTTGCTCATACTTGGATCTGAGTCACAGTCTTGGGTGGCAATCCCAGGGCAAAGAGCAGCAGTGGCACAACCAGAGCTTGTAGTCACAGTGGAGGTGGAATTCTCATCACAAATTCAGGTCAGGACTACTTTTAAATCAAAGGTCCTTGGAGGAACTGAAAATTTACAGGTCCCTAGAAGTATCTCTCCAAACAGAAACACAAATCATCTGAGGCTTGGGACAGTTTATGTTCCAACCAGGAATCAGAGACCCACTTTAACAAAGAGTTAAAAATGAAGGACTATTTTGAAAACATGAATACTTGAGCCTGCTTTTTCTACCTACTGCTTATAAAATATATAAGCTCATAGATAAAGGAGCACCCAAAAAAACCATCCATGATATCTGTGGCTTTAAGAGATAATACATTTTTAAAAAATATTTACATTCAAACCCAAGAATTTTTGTAAATTTAAATACTTAGATAGGCTAGTAAGTATAGTTCCTGGAAAACCAATAAAGTATACATAACTCACTTGAGTAAGAAATAATCCATTCAGTAAATAAAGAAAGACTAAACCCTGTCATTAGCCTATTTCTTTCTTTGAGTCATTAATGCCAACTCTAAGCAATTGCATCCACGCCATCACCAGGAGGTCCCAAGTGATGTGTCAGGTCTGATGGAACACATCTCACTCAGACGTGTCTAAATCCCAAATTTGTAACTATTAACCATCATACTCCATGAGACCAAGATCTAGACCCCTGTGACTTGCAATTTGAATGTAATAAGTTTGACATCACAGAGGTAAACTTTTATTTCATCTCTTATGACTGCAGACTGTAGTGACAACATGATATTCAAAGTGCCCACGGTGGCCACGAATATCCGAGAACAATTCTGAATCATAAAATACAACAGACTCTCCACATGGAAGACAGAACCAAAACTTTTATTCAGAAAGCAGAAAGCCAAATCCATCGTAGTAACAATGACATCTATACACATTAACAACTCAGAGGGCAACACCAGCTCCAAGGCTTCTCTCCATTAGGCTTCCCACAAACCAGTTCTCTTTAAAAAATCATAAATGGGGAGAGATAGCCAAGATGGCAGAGTAGAAACATGAATCTACTTGAACTCTTCCACCATAATCCTTATAATACATGTTAAAATGATTTTAAACACATTCCAGAGCAACAGGAGCCACAAAATGATAGAGTGAAACAGATTTCCAGCCCAAGACAACCTGGAAGGCAGAGGAAGGGTCTATTGCACTGGTCTGAGAGCATAGTGCAGCTCAGCATGGGTAAAGCTGGTACAGACGGGCCTAGAGTAGGATTCAGGGCACTGAATCACAGGCAGCTGCTCAGGTTTCAGATTTCTCAACTCACAAACACCAATGACATCTTCGCAAGTCAGTGAAAAAAACTCTTTCACCTGGGTAAGAGGGGAACATGGTCCTATGTTGGCCCCAGGCACAGCCCCAGGGCACCTGATGCCACTGCCTTAGCAGTTGCTGTTTCTAGAGTTCTCAGACTACAGAAAATGGGTGAATCTAACAGCTTAACTGGGTCTCAGTCGTTAGTGTCCATCCTGGGGTGAGGAGGAGCAGTGGTGTGGAGGAGCTAGTGGTAGCTGTGGAAAGGGAATACTACTCACAGTTCCAGGGCATATAGACTACTTGTGGTTGTTCACAGAGCACAGACCAGGAAAGCAGAAAATACCTCTCCCTTGTCTATGCCAGTTTGGAGGAATGGAGAACTTACAGGTCCTTAGAGATATCTTGGAGAACAGCTACACAAAACATTTGAAGCCTGGTGTAGCATACCCTTCACTTGACAAAGGGAGAAATGCATGAAAATCACAAAAAGCAAATCAACAGCTTGCTAAAGGAGACCCAAAAACATGCTGAAGAAAATGACACCTTTAAAAATAGACTAAGACAAATGGTAAAAGAGGTCCAACATGCCAATGAAAAGATGAATGCCTTATAAAGCAGAATTTTGAAAATCCAACAGCTCATTGAAGAAAACATTTCTTTAAAAATTAGAAAGAAGCAGATAGAAGCTAATAACTTTATGACAAACAAGGAATTATAAAACAGAACCAAAAGAATGAAAAAATAGAAGTTATCAAGGAAAATTTCCCTGGAACCAGATGGTAAAATAGAAATGGAATGAATCCACCAATCACCTCCTGAAGGAAACTTCCCAAGGAAAACTCCTAGGAATATTGTAGCCAAATGAAAGAGTTCCCAGGTCAAAGAGAAAATATTACAAGCAGCCAGAAAGAAAAAATCAAGTGTTGTGGAAACTGAATCAGGAGAACACAGGATTTACCAGCTTATACTCTAAGGGACTGAAGAGCTTGGAATACAATATTCCAGAGGTCACAGAAGCTAGGATTAAAACCAAGACTCATCTACCTAGACTCATATACCTGAGTATAATACTTAAGGAGGAAAAATGGAATTTTAATGAAATAGAGGACTTCCAAGTCTTCTTGTTTAAATGACCAGGGTGGAATAGAAAATTTGACTTTCAAAAACAAGAATCAAGAGAAATGTGAAAAGGTGAATAGAAAACGGTTAGTCATAAGGAACTCATTAAAATTGAAATGTCTACATTCCTTCAAGGAAAGATGATATTTGTAACTAATGAGAACTTTTTCAATATTGGAGTAGTTAAAAGGAATATATGTATATGTGCGTGTCTATACACTCATATGTATGTATATGTGCATGCATATACGCATGCACACATATGTATATGTGTGTATATGTGCACATGCACGTATGTTTGTATACATGTATGCTCGTATATGTGTGTATGTGTATGTATATGTATGTAAGTAGGTAGGGATGGATGGATGTGTGTATGTGTATAATATATATGTAAATATATATCTGTATATAAATATATGTGTGTATCTATGTTTATATACATATGTGTGCATGTATATCTATCAATGTACTTATACATAGATATATGCACCTATCTGTCTATATGTATTTATATATACATGTGTGTATATATGTGTGTGTGTATGTGTATGTGTTTGTGTGTGGTTATACATAGACAGAGGGCACAGGTGAGCTGAATATGAAGGGAGAATACCAAAAAATACAATTTACTGTTGAGTGGAATGTACTAGGATTAAGAGAATGGGAGAGCTCTAATGTAGCAAATCATCTCACATAAAAGAAGCAAAAAAGAACATTTACAATGGTGGAGAAGCTAGGGAAGATGAAAGGGAGGAAGTGAGCCTTATTCTCACGTGATTTGGTTCAACGACAATATAACGCACACTCGATTGGGTATGGAAATCTATTTTAGCCTGCAGAAAGCCAGGGGGCAAGGGGATAGTAATGGGAAGACAATAAAAGGGACTGCAAATTAGGTAAAGGGGTAATCAGAAGTAACCACTATTGAGAGTGGGACAGGTCAAGGGAGAGAATGGAATAAATGGAGGATAGGACAGGACAGAGGGAAATGTGATTACTCTTTGGTGACATAACTGTTATGGCAGTGTTTTTCATGAATATGCATGTATGACCTTTATTCAATTGCTTGCTTTCTCAATGAGTGTGGGTGAGATAGAAGGAAGGGAGATAATATGGAACTCAAAGCTTTCAAAATGAATGTACAAATTGTTTTTGCATGCAACTGAGAAATCAGATGTACAGGCAATGGGATATATTTTGCCTTATACTAAGATAGAAAGGAGAGGGATGGAAGAAGAGGGACTGATAGAAGGGAAGACAGACTGGAGTAAAGGGTAGATGAAGTGCATGCTATCTTAGGGTAAGGTATGGAAAGATAGGGAGAATATTTGGGATTCAAATTCTTTGTCAAAGTGAATTATTAAAATTTAATAAACAAATAATATATTTAAAAAAATCATAAACCAGCTCCCTTATACAAAATATGGTATTCTTACTCACAACCAGCTTGGGCTTGCCTGTATCCTTCAGGTCTGAATGCTGTGTCACTTATTTTTTCTCAGCTCTGCCCTAGCTCTGCCTCTTCCTGTTCCACTTTTCCTGTTCCAGTTGTTCAGCAAACTCCTCCCTCCACAGGCTCCATGTGACTCAGACTTCTATGTGACCCAATCATGCCATATGGGCTTATTAATGAATGGGAAAGATCTTCCCATTTAAATTACTATTATGTAGACCTATGGTCCATGGAATATCAATAATTTGCAGATTACTTGATGTTATTTAGTGGGCAAGACTAGTGGGCCCAGAATCCTCAGAACCCTAATTGAGCAGTACAGTGTTCTCAGAATATAATTTTCATGATTTTGTTGCATCACTCTCATTTTTCTTCCCAATTTTTGCTCTACTTCTCTTACTTGATTTTTCAATATCCTTTTTGAGCTGTTCTATGGCCTGAGACCAATTCCTATTTTTCTTCAAGGCTTTTAATGAAGGAACTTCAACTTTGTTTTCTTCTATTTGGTCTTCCTTACCACCAAAGCAAAAGTCTACAGTCTGATTCTTTTTCTGTTTTTTGTTAATTTCCCCAGTCGTGTACTTGACTTTTGAGCTTATTGTCAAGGTAGTTCTCTGCTTCCAGTGTTGGTGAGGGGTGTCCTGTCAGCCACTGGGTTCCCCCATAATCTGTGGGCCTAGAGCTCCAGAAATAATCACTGTCTCTGTTCCTGTTGCTGTTGTGGCTGCTGTGGGTTCCTCAGCCCCCTTTCCCCTCTGCTGCTCTGGGGCTGGGGCTGGACCACTCCACTCTTCCACAGTGTTCCCACAGGCTTTTTTCACTGACCTTCCAATTTGTCCTTGACATTTTGGAGTCTTGAATTCTGGAAACTTCCACTGGTGTGAGAGATTCAGTCTTCCCAAGGCCTACTCAGGTTCTGTCTCTGTTGGCACGTCCCACACTGGACTGCTCCCTGCCTCCTGCATGAAGCGATAGACACTTTCTGGAAGCCTTCCAGGCTGTCTTGGGATGGAGATTTGCTACACTCTGTCATTTTGTGGGTTCTGTAGCTCCATAATTTGTTTAGAGACATTTTTTACAGGTACTTGATGGTCTTGGGGGCAGCTCTCTAGAAAGTGTTTGCTGTTACTCTGACATCTTCTCAGAGAATAATCTTAAAATTTTATTTTAGTGTTTTTTTTAATGCTACTTGGCTCTGTTATTTTACCTTCAAAATATGTAACTGGTGTGTAATTTCTACAAATTCAAATGATAAATCTTCATGTGATGTTTTTTTGAATGAAATCTTTATTTCTGAAAACAGACCATTAGAAATAGCATGGGGGGGGTGGTGGAGAGGGGGAGCTGAACCAAGATGGTGGAGTAGAAGCTGGGGCCTGGTACAGATCTCCCTCCAAACACCTCAGAAAACATGGGAAAAAATGACTCTAAACAAATTCCAGAGAAGCAAAACCCATAAAATGATAGAGAAAGGCAAATTGAACCCATCTGGGAGTGGAGCACATTTCAGAGTGGGCCATGCTGGTGCACATAAAGTAGGAGCAGACCTTACAGGACTGAACTGCTGGTGGCTGTGGTGGATTCCAGACTTCTCAACCCACAAACCCTCAAACAGCTTCAAAACTCAATGGGAAGGGTCTCTCACTTGGCTGAGAGAGGAGGGTGGTCTGGCCCCAGGCTTAGATACAACCCTAGCCCTGAGCCCCAGGACAGCTGCAGGTACTGCTGAAGCAGAGGTTGCTTCTGGAGCTCTCTACTTAACAAAGCTCAAAAGTCAAGTAATTGGCTGGAAAAAAATGAGCAAACCTGGGGGGTAGAGGGGGAGAGGAGAGAAACACACTACAGATTCTTACTTTATGAGTGAAGAGGTATTATCTTATGTCATAGGTGATGAGGAAAATCATAACATAGCTAGAAGAATACAACACAACGAAAGCTCCTGCATGCAAAACCTCTAAAAAAATTATGAATTTTTCTCAGGCCATGGAAGAGCTAACAAAGCATTTTGAAAGTCAAGTAGTAGAAGTAGAGGAAAATTTGGGAACAGAAATGAGAGTGATGCAAGAAAATCATGAAAAAAATGAGTCAAAAGTTTGCTTAAGGAAACCAAAACAAACAAAAAGCTAAAGAAAACAACACCTCTAAAAATAGACCAAAAGAAAAAAGAGGTTCAAAAAGCAAATGAGGAGAAGAATGTCTTAAGAAAACCAGAATAAACCAAATGGAAAAAGAGGTCCAAAAGCTCACTGAAGAAAATAATTCTTAAAAAATAAGAATGGAGAAAATGAAAGGCAATGACTCTATGAGAAATCAAGAAATTATAAAATTAACCCAAAAGAATAAAAACAAATTCAAGACGATCTGAAGCATTTCACTGGAAAAGCAAGTGACCTGGAAAACGGATCCAGGAGAGATAATTTAAAAGTTATTAGAGTACCTGAAAGCCATGATCAGAATAAGAGCTTAGACATCATCTTTCAGGGAATTATCAGTGAAAACTACCCTAATATTCTAGAAGCAGAGGGTAAAGTAGAAACGGAAAGAATCCACCAAGCATGTCCTGAAAGAAATACCAAAAGGAAAACTCCTTGGAAGATTGCAGCCAAATTCCAGAGTTACTAGGCCAAGGAGAAAATATTACAAGCAGTCAAAAGAAACAAATCAAGTATTGTGGAAACACTATCAGGAGAACACAGCATTTAGCAGTTTCTACACAAAAGGATTGAAGGGATTAGAGTATGATATTCCAGAGGTCAAAGGAGCTAGAATTAAAACCAAGAATCACCTATCGTTCAAAACTGAGTATGATAATTCATGGAGAAAGTGGACATTCAACAAAATAGAAGACTTCCGTGCATTCTTGTTGAAAACACCAGAGCTGAACGGAAAATGTGACTTTCAAATACAAGAATGGAGAGAAACATGAAAAGGTAAATAGAAAAGAAAATCCATAAGGGAATTATTAAAGTTGAAGTATTTACATTTCTACATGTAAAGGTGATATTTCCAACTCATTAGACCTTTCTCAGTATTAATATAGTTGGAGGGAATATACATATATACTTACATACATACATACATATATGTGCATATATGTGTGTGTGTCTGTATACAGAGAGAGACAGAAGGAGAGAGAGAGAGGGAGGGAGGGCAGAGAGTTAGCTGAATATAAAGGGATGATATCCTCAAAAGTAAATGAACATTGAAAGGAATGTACTAGGAGAAAGAGAAAGGGAGAGGTAGAATCATCACACATACAACAGGTATGCAAAAATTTTGACAATGGAGTGGAAGAAGGGAAAGATGAGAGGGAATATGTGCACCTTCCTTTCATTGGATTTGGCTTCAAGAGGGAATAACATACACACTCAATTGGCTATGGAAGTTTATCTTACCTTGCAGGAAAGAAGAGGAGAAGGAAATAAAAGAGAGAGGATAACAAAAGGGATGATAGATTGAGGAAAGGGATAATTGAAAGCAAACACTTTGGTAGAGAGAAAGGTAAAAGGGGAGAACTGAATAAACGAAGGGCAGGAAAGGATAGAGGGAAATACAGTTAGTTTTTCTCAACATCATTGTTATGGACGTGTTTTGCATAAGCCCACATGTATGACCTTTATTGAACTGCTTCCCTTCTCAATGAAAGTGGTTCCAGAGTGGGGAAGGGAGAGAATGTTGAACTCAAAGCTTTAAAAATTAGTGTTAGAGATTGTTTTTACATGAAACTGTGAAATAAGATATATAAGCAATGTGGTATAGAAATCTCTCTTATCATACAGGAAAATAGAAGAGAAGAGGATTGGGGAGAACAATCAAGGAAAAAAGAAAAGAAGGGAATAATCATTTATATAATGCCTATTATGTTCCAGTCACTGTTCTAAGTTCTTTTAAAAATATTATTTCTTTTGACCTTCACACAAACCTTGTGAGACAGTTTCTCATTTATTCACTATTTTACAGCTAAGGAAACTGCGGCAAACAGAGTTTTAATTATTTGATTAGGGTGACAGAGAATGTTCTACCAACTTACTATCACCCTGGCTCTAATTATAATTAATTTTACTAACAAGAATAACAAGAAAACACACCAAAACCACTTTCTTATCTTGAAAAATCTATAAAAACCTTGAACAGCTGGCAATATTAATTTATGTTAGACTATACAAAGTAGAGGAAAAGGGATTTTTCAACAGCGAGAAAAAAATCCAAAATAAAAATCAAGGCTCATATAGAAGAATGTTACATTAGAAAATTTCTCACTTAATACTGAAATAAAGCAATCCTTTATCTCAAATATTTGATAAAATTCTAAGAGAAAAAAGAGGCAATAGAGGAATTAATAACATAAAAATAGGCAAAGAAGAGAAAAACAAACCCTAATTGGTGATAATATAATGGTTTATTTAGAAAATCCAAGGAATTCCTCTGGATGTTCTAGGGGCTGCTCGTGCAGCCCCTGAGGGGAAAGGGCTCTTTCTCACCACCCCACAGTAGCCAGGACCCAGAACGCCCTCCTCCAAATACCTTGCCAGGTCTCCACCAGAAGCAGCACCCCACCAGAGAGTGTGTCATCTGTGGAATGGGTCTAGCCTGTGAGAAGAGGATGACCAGTAGAGAAGGTCCCAAAGCCCTGGCTGAGAGGCAAGCCCCATCATCTTCTCAAATTGGAGCTCAAAATTGATGGTGTTGACACTGGACCCTATAGGACAATGGTTGATGCCCAGCTGGAACCTGAACTGTCCGTTGAGGTCTCCATGATAACAGCTACAAAGTACACAGTGCTAGACTGTACCTCACCCCCAGTTTCACTAGGGAAAATAAAGTTCATGAAGGCATGTAGAATATCTGTGTGGAGTCCAGCCTGGGCAACCTCTTGGCTGACATTTTGACCAGGGCCTCCTTCCCTGATTAACCCTTTCCAGATGCCTGCTGTTCCCAAGATGGCTGATGACAAGCATGAGGTTAGCATGGGGTCCTATAGGGCAATGACCTCTGCCCAATCTGACTCTGAACCATCCTCTGATGTCCCCATAATGCCTGTTTCAAGTTAGCTGAACCCTATACTATTCCAAGTCCCCTCTAACATTGGGAACTTAAATTGACTCTTCCAGTCTAGGGCAGGAACTCCAACCCCAATCTGGGCTGGCATCTGGTGACCAGTCCTACATAACCTTGTACAGACTTTGACCAGGGCCTTCTTCCCTGAGTAGCCCTTTCCAGATGACTGCTGTCCCCAGGATGGCTGATTGTAAGCACAAGACCCTACAGAAAAAGACCTCCTGCCCATTCAGAACTTGAACTGTCCTCTGATGTCCCCATAATGTCAGTTATTGATGACATTGCTAAATTGTACCTCATCCTGTAGTTGGTGTTGGGATATGGAAGCTTGCCTCATTTCCTTTGGTTGCTTTCACAGCCTGACTGCGTAAATCTCCTGTGAACGCTCTGCATATAGAAGATGCAAATAAAACATTCCTCCCTCAAAAAGAAAAAAGAAAATCCTAGGGAACCAGTAGATAAACAAATTGGGATCACTTATAGCTTCAGCAAAATCTCTGCTATGAAATAAACCCCTCATAATCAACAAAATATCCATTTAATAATAACCAAATACAAAAAGGCAATAATGAAAAAGATTATCATTCAAATAATTTGAGTCAAAATACCAAAACATATTTAATACTTGTATATGTCAATTTAAAATTCTTCTTAAAGAAATAAAGAATATCAGTATCTAGTATAATGTACCATATTTATACCATTACCATAAAAATGGAATAATGTCAAAGTTATTTTTTTTATTAAAAATATTGAGTGGATCACTTACTCAATTAGCTAAAATAATTTCTTTTGGGAGAGCAAAGATCTAGAATATGGAGAGATTTTTTATTGGGTGAAAGTGATGGAACAATAGTACTTCTAGGTGTCTATCATCAAAATAGTTTAGTATTAGTTTTAAAAATACATGAATGGAGCAGAGTAGCAAATTGAAAAACTGAATATTCCAATGTGCAATAAAGCCCAAATGCAAATTACTTAGGAAACCAGCAGTTATCAAAACCACGTAGTATTGACTAAGAAACAGAAGGGTAGACAAGAGGAATAGGCTGGGTACTCAAGACGCAGTAGACAATGAATATAGCACTCTACTGCTTGACAAACCCAAGGACCCCAGTTTCTGGGATAAGAACTCACTGTTTGACAAAAATTTCTGGGAAAACTGGATAACAATGTGGCAGAAACTAGGCATAGACGAAAGCTTAACACCATACACAAAAATAAAGTCCAAATGTGTACATGATCTAGGTATAAAGATTGATACTATGGACAAAGTGGAGGAGCAAAGTATAGTTTATTTATCAGATTTATGGAGAAGCAAAGAATTTTTTACTAAAGAAGAGATAGAAAGCATTATGAAGTGCAAGATGGATAATTCTGATTACATGAAACTGAAAAGTTTTTGCACAACCAAACACAATGCAACCAAAATTCAGAGGGATGTAGTATATTGGGAAAGAAGATTTACAGGTAATGTTGGTGGTAAAGGCCTCGTTTCTAGAATATATTGAGAACTGAGTCAAATGTACTGCAATACAAGTCATTCCCCAATTGATAAATGGTCAAAGGATATGAACACGCAATTTTCAGAGGAATATTTTAAAGATATCTATAATCAGAGGAAAAAAATACTCTAAATCATTTTTGTTTAGAGAAATACAAATCCAAACAACTCTGAGGTACTATATCAAACCTATGAGATTGGCAAATATGACAGAATAGGACGATAATAAATGTTGGAGAGGATGTGGGAGAGCTGAAACACTAATTCGTTGTTGGTGGAGCTGTGGGCTCATCCAACCATTCTGGAGAGCAGTTTGGAACTATGCCCCAAAGGCTACAAAAATATGCATACCTTTTGACCTAGTAATATCACTTTTGGGGCTTTATTCCAAAGAGATCGTAAAAATTGGAATGGGTCCCGCATATGCAAAAATATTTATGCATCATGACTAAAGTGAAAAGATATTTAATAGGAATGTATGTTTAGCACTTATATAATATTTCACACTGTCTCATGGATGGAGTGGGGTGGGAGTGGGGAAGGAGGGAGGGAGGGAAAAAATCTAAGATATATGGAATTTATTGTAGAAGATTGAAAATTAAATAAAACAATTTAATTTAATAAAAAAGAAGTAACCACTCTCAAGTCCCACCCTGAATCAGCTAGGTAGTATGTTTGGAGCATATCTTAATATAGAATGTACTGTATAAATTTTGACTGTACCTCTATAAAGCTGCAGATTCCTTAAGTACTCTTGCCTGCTGAAAAGAGCAATAAATCTTTACCAGCTTCCCCTCTAGAATGCTTGAGTCCTCAAATTCTTTTCTAGATGACCCACACATGGAATTGGAGTCTTGGGGTTCCTTTATTGTTCCTCTATCTCTCCAGCCCTCATCAATACCACTTGTCCCACCTACCTATGTAATGAATAGGAAAGATCTTGAGACTGTATGTAATGGTAATTTAAATGAGAAAATCTTCCCACTCATTAACAGTCCCATGGACCTGCCTGGATCACATGGAAGCCTGAGTCACATAAGTCTGCATCACATGGAGCCTGTGGGGAAGAGTTTGCTGAATAGATGGAATAGGAAGTGTGGAATAGGAAGAGGCAGAGCAGAAGCAAAGCTAAGAGGAAATTGATCAGAATCTAGTCTGATAGAGTTAGGAAGGATGCAGGCAAGGAAACAGCTGTCTAGTGTGAGTGAAAGAGCTTGTTTGTGCTTTTAAGGAGGCCTGCTTTTGATTTGTTTAATGGAGCTGGTGTGTGGGAAAGCAAGTGGGAGGAAAGCTTGGGGATGGTATGGTCCTCTTCATTGTTATTTTGTATAGATTTTTTTTTTTACTCTATTGCATTTCGCTTTCTGCTTTCTGAATAAATGTTTTGTTCTTGTCTTCCAAGTGGAAAGACTGTTGTGTTTCATGATTCAGAATTGCTCCAGGATATTCATGGCCACCCTGGATCCTGTGAATATTGCATTGTTGCTACACAAGTCTTATGAGTCACAATGTCTCCTTGGTAAATTAGATTATCTTTGTGATTGTTTACGATTTTATTTCATCAAGAAATTCTCTTTTTTGTGTATAATGTACCTGGGAGTCTTCATTTTCAGCTGCTTTCATGTGATGTCTAGTGGATAGTTTTTCTTTGTACTTTGTCTGATTGTTGTGGATCAGGTGCTGTTATTATGATTTCTTGGGATAGGGGATCCAGGCTTTTTTTTGGTGATATTGTCATCTCACTTTTATATGTTTTCCAGGAATATTAAAATATGTATTTTATATTATCTTCTTTTAATAATTGTTTATTTAGTTTCAGCAATTCTTTTTTTGTAGTTGTTACATTCTTCTAGGCTCATTCAATTTTGAGGGAGTTCAGTTCTTAAGCAAAATTTACCATCTTATATTGAAGCTTTTAATTACTCTTACCATTCTTTCTTATCCGACTGTTCTTTTCTTGAATATTGAATTTCCTACACCTTATTCCTTTCTTCCAGGTACTCTTGCATGTATTCAGACCAAGACATTATTTTCTCCAGTGCCTACCTGGATTCTTTTGAAGCCACTCTTGTGCTTCTCTCAGTTTGGTTATATTGTTTAATTATGGTCTAGATTATCTGCTATTTATCCATCTCCCAGCTAAGTATATACAGTAGAAATATATGCTTGCTTCATGTACTTTGGAATCATGAAGTATCCCCTGAAGAATACTATATATAGTGCATGTAGGTGTTGTCTTCTTTTTCTCTTTTTTGACCTTTTACAATACTTGTAAATTTGTATGTTATTTTCTTTTTGTAACATATAATTCATTATGTATTGGTTTTAACGTTGATATTTAAAATTTTGAATTTCAAATTCTTTCTCCCTCCAACATCCTCCAAAACCTATTGGAAAGGCTAGCAATATGATATTAATTGTGCATTTCAAGTTATGCAAATCATAACCATATTATCTCTATTGCAGAAAAAGTGAGAAAAATAAAGTGAGAAAATTGTATTTCATTTTGCTCTCAGAGACTATCATTTCTCTCTCTAGAGGTGGATAGCATATTTTTCGTCATGGGTCCTTGGAATTGTCTTGGAATATTGTTATGATCAGAATAAAAAGCCATAATTGATTATAAATACAACATTGATGCTTGTATGCACAATGATCTCTTGGCTATTCTCACTTCACCTTACATCAGTTTATATACGTCTGTCTCCTTTTTTTTTTTTAATAACATCGTCTCCTTTACAATTTTTTTTAAAATTTTTATTTTATTTTATTTTTTATTATTTATTTCTAACACAATTTATAACAGATAAAGCAATTCAAACTTTTGGTCAGGTGATACTTCTTTTTAAAGTATTTATGATATGGACCACAAAAGAATTTGTTTTAAAACATCAACCAACTGAGACACAAATAATATTTATGTATTATGTATACAACATAATATTATGTTGTAACTTCACAAGCTCTTGACCTAATTGTCTCCACAGTATTACTAAGATTAAAAAGACCTTAACTTATTGTTGTTGATCTAAAGTCCTATGCCTAATAGCTTAATTTTAGACAGGCTTGGATGTTCCCCTACCCATAATCTATAGTGGAATAGATCTGGTATTAAGCTTACAAACCTTTTGACTATAGGAAATTCCCACCAATAGTAAGGATATTGCAGGGATACGATATCTCCCCAACTTCATGTCAGTTCCAGGCATTATTAGATTATCCACTTGCATTCAGTCAGGCTTAAAGTCTGCCAGGTGTCAGTGGTGAAATTGAGTCAGGAGAATCCCACCTCAGCCCAGGCTGAACAGCTGCTCTCCCACCCTTCCCTTGAGATCACCTATGCAGAATCTCATCACCTTACTGGCGTCATGGACTGGAGGCTCAGATCGCCTTTCTTGCTACCCATACCTGGAGTTAGACTCAGAAGAACAGTCACTTAATAGTCCCATAGCATCTAAAAAATGGCAAGTTCCAATAACCAGGTTTCAGATATGATTGTAGTTTCACTTTGGCTAAGGAACATCTTTTGAGGCAAGTCTTAAGTGGCTTACAGGCCTTTCTATACATGTTCTAGCTCCTGATTAAATGGTAATCATAAAATCAAATTTACCATTAAAACCTTGGTTTTTCCATTAATGCCAAATTTTACCCGAGGTTACCTTCCTCTAGGAAATTTAGACTGAAATTCTTTTCTCCGAAGTAAAGATTTCATTGATTTAGTCTCAGTAATTAATTCAGTCTATTGTTTTAATACTAATTGCTTCTACCTCACTTTGCAACATATCCAATTTTTCTCCCCATTACTCTCCTCCTCCCACTTCCTAATACCTTGCATTCTGATTACTCCATCCCTCAATGTCATCACACTTTCCATCACACCCCACCCCTCTCCTATCCCCATCTCTCTTTTCTCGCAGGGCAAGATAAATTTCCATACCCCTATCCCTGTAGTTCTTATTTCCAGATTATATGCAATGAAAATTCTCAACATTCTTTACTAATACTTTGAATTCCAACTTCTCTTCCCCCCCCCTCACTCCCCAGCCCTACTGAGAAGGCAAATAATTCAATACAGACTAAATATGTGCTGTTTTGCAAAAGACTTCCATAACAATCATGTTGTGTAATACTAATTATATTGCCCTCTGACCTACCCTATCCTCCTTTATTTTCCCCCATGCAATTGACCTTGTCCTTTCTTGGAAATGTTTATTTCTAGTGACTCCCTTCTTCCATTTGCCCTCCTTTCTAACATTTCCCTCACTCCACTTGTTGCCTCCTCTCCTACTTTCCTGTGGTGTATATAAATTTTCATATCAGATTAAGTGAGCATGTGATTCCCACCTTCAGCCACACGTGGAGAGAGTAGCTTTATTTTTCCCCCTCTCCCCTTCTCCCTTATGTCCTCCATTGAATAAGATTTTTCTTATCTCTTTTATGAGTTACAGCCTGCCCCATTCAATTACTCCCTTTGTCTTCCCAGAATTTTTCTCCTTCAGCTCTTAATTTTTATTTTATTTTGTGTGTGTGTGTGTGGATATCATCTCTTCTGATACAACACACCCTGTACTCTCTATCTATCTATGTGTATGTATGTGTGTGCATATGTACAGTCTTTCCAACTACCCAAATACTGAGAAAAGATTCAAGAGTTAAAAATGTTTTCTTTCCATGTAGTAATGTAAACAGTTCAGTTTTAGAGAATCTTTTATGATTTTTCTTTTCTGTTTACCATTTCATGCTTCTCTTGATTCTTGTCTTGGGAAGTCAAATTTTTAAATACAGATCTGGTCTTTTCCTCAACATGGATTCTTGAAAGTCATCTATATCACTGAATGATCATTTTTTCCCTTGAAGTATTATATTCAGATTTGTTGGGTAGGTGATTCTTGGTTTCAATCCCAGTTCCTTTGACTTCTGAAATATCCTACTCCAAGCCCTTTAATCCCTTAATGTTGAAGCTGCCAGATCCTGTGTTATCCTGATTGCATTTCCCCAGTACTCAAATTCTTTCTTTCTAGCTTCTTGGAGTATTTTCTCCTTGATCTGGGAACTCTGAAATTTGGCCACAGTATTCCTAGGAGTTTCTCTGTTCGGGTTTCCTTCAGGAGGTGATCGATGAATTCTTTCAATATCCATTTTGCCCTCTGATTCTATAACATCAGGACAGTTTTCCTTGATAATTTCATGGAAGATAATGTCTAGGCTCTTTTTTTTGATCACAGGTTTCAGGTAGTCCAATAATTTTTAAATTATTTCTCCTGTATCTATTTTCCAGGTCAGTTATGTTTCCAATGAGTTGTTTCACATTATCTTCTATTTTTTCAAATTTTTGGTTTTGTTTACTAACTTCTTGGTTTAACTCATAGTCATTCATTTCCCTGAACTCAATTCTCTCTTTCAAGGAATTATTTTGTTCAGTGAGCTTTTGGAACCTTCTTCTCCATTTTGCTAATTCTGCTTTTTAAAACCTCCTCCTCCTCGTTGGCTTTTTGGACATCTTTTTCCAATTGAGTTAGCCTCTTTTAAAAGCTGTTATTTTCCTCAGCATTTTTTTGGTTCTCCTTTAGTAAGCTGTTAACTTAGACACATCCATTCTCCTCTCTAGTTGTTGGTTTTAATTATGAAAGGATTGACCTGGAACTATGGAAGGTTGTCAAAAATATTTTCTGGTGCTAAAAATGCCTACAAGGTCCGTCCTTGGGTTCACAAAAGAAATAGTTATGTTTTATATTATTCTACTAATATATTTTTCAAATTCAAATAATAAAATTATTTTAATTGGATTTTATGGTACAAGATTGCCAACTACATTTTAAGCAAAGAAACAAACAAGTAACAGACAGAACTACTATAAACAGTAACCTCTTGAAACTGCCAGACTAAGCCAAATTTGGTTCAAGCAGGAGGAATTTGATTTACCCTATATATTCAAATGTCTTGCAATAATGTATAGTTTCAATAGATAATGAAGGAGAGAGGATCGGGCTCAAGACAATTTCTGATTACTGAATCATTAATGAGGAAAAGGTTCACCTTAAGCTCTACTTTCAAAGTTTAGTCCCTTTCCCATCAGAAACCAGTTCCTCAATGGAACTACATGATTGTTGCTTTTTTTTATCGTTCAATCTTTTTAGTGGTTTTTGGCTGTTCATGACCTTCTTTGGGTTTCTTTTTTTTGTGAAAGAATCTAGAATGATTTGCCATTTCCTTCTTCAGCTCATTTTACAAATGAGGAAACTGAGGCAAACATGATTTAGTGACTTAACCAAAGTCACATAGCTAACAAGTATCTGAAGGTAGATTTTAAATCATATCCTCCTGATTGTAGGCCTGGTGATCTAAACACTGTGCCATTTAGCTGGCCCTAATGAACATACATAGCAAATAACAAATAAAACCCGTTTATCCAAATTGCATTTCTTTTGATTCCTGATTTTGACCATTCAGTCATATGTTTTTTGAATTACAATTTTTTATTTGAAAAGTCTTCATGGCTTTGACCACTTATATATAGGACATTAGTATGGGTAATATACAGATATAGATATATAAAAAACTCCCTACTAAAGTATTTTGCCCTTGCCTGGATGCTTGCCTTCTTATCCTCTATGAATTAATTTCAACTGTACAAAAGCTTTTCAAATACATGTAATCCCGATTGTATTTTCTTTATAAAACTATATCTACCTTTGTTTATCTTGTATATCTACCCTGACTCTAGCTGCTTTATATTTTAATGGTGTCTTTCTGGGTGCCTGTAGTATTTTCTCCTTCACTTGATAGTTCTTGAATTTGGCAGCAATATTTCTTTGGGTTTTTAGTTTGGGATACCTTTTGGGAGGTAAATGATACATTCTTTTCATGATTATTTTGCCCTCTGGATCCAGCACTTCTGGGCAGTTTTCCTTGATGATTCCTTGGAAGATATCATCCAGACTCTTTTTTACATCGTGGTTTTCTGGTAGGGCAATAATTCTTGAGTTTTCTCTCCTGAATCTAGTTTCCAGGTCAGTTGTTTTTCCAATTAGATGTTTTACATTTTCTTCTATCTTTTCATTCTTTAGATTTTGTTCGACTGAGTCTTGATGTCTCATAGAGTCATTAGTTTCTACCTGCCAAATTCTAATTTTTTTATTATTTTTTAATGTTTAATAATCACTGCCATACAATTGAGATTTTATCCCCCTCACACCTACCCCCCACTACCGCTCTCCCTCCCCACGACTGCATACAATTCTGTGTAGGTTCTACATATACTTTCCTATTGAGTACATTTTCACTATAGTCATGCTATGTAGTCGGACTAAAATAAATGGAAGAAATCATATAACAAATCAAAACATGATACACAAAAACATACACATACACAAACATGATCTGCTACATTCTGCGAGTGACTTCCATATTTCTTTCTCTGCGTGTGGAAGGCATTTTGCCTTAGAGAACCACCACTGAGATTTTTTTTTTTTTAAGAAGTTTTTGCGTTATTACAAAATTCCAAGTTTACCAGAAAAAACTCTCGCACACTGTGGTCGTTGTTGTGCACAAAGTTCTCCTGCTTCTGCTCCTTTCATTCAGCATCAGATCATATAAGTCCTTCCAGGCGTCTCCGAAGTCTTCTTGTTCATCATTTCTTATGGCACAATAGTACTCCATTACATTCATATACCATAATTTATTCAGCCATTCCCCAATTGATGGACATCCCCTTGACTTCCAGTTTTTGGCAACTACAAAGAGTGCTGCTATAAATATTTTTGTACATGTGGGACCCTTTCCCATTTTTATGATCTCTTGGGGATACAGTCCTAGTAGCGATATTGCTGGGTTAAAGTGTATGCACATTTTTGTAGCCCTTTGGGCATAGTTCCAAATTGTTCTCCAGAATGGTTGGATGCGCTCGCAGCTCCACCAACAATGAATTAGTGTTCCAACTCTCCCACATCCTCTCCAGCATTTATCATTTTCTTGTTCTCTCATGTTTGCCAATCTTGTAGGTGTGATGTGGTACCTCAGAGTTGTTTTGATTTGCAGCTCTCTAATCAATAGTGATTTAGAGCATTTTTTCATATGATTATAGATATCTTTAATTTCTTCTTTTGAAAATTACCTGTTCATATCCTTTGACCATTTATCAATTGGGGAATGGATGATTATACATTTGAGTCAGTTCTCTATATATTCTAGAAATGAGGCCTTTATCCCCGAGCTTAGCTGTAAAAATTCTTTCGCAATTTACTACATCCCTCCAGATTTTGGTTGCATTAGGTTTGATTGTGCAAAAACTTCTCAATTTAATGTAATCAAAGTTATCCATTTTGCATTTCATAATGCTTTCTATCTCTTCTTTAGTAAAAAATTCTTCCCTTCTCCATAAATCTGATAAACACACTATTCCTTACTTCTCCAGTTTATTCATGTTATCAATCTTTATACCTAAATCATGTACCCATTTGGACTTTATTCTTGTGTATGGTGTCGGGGATGGGTCTATGCCTAATTTCTGCCACACTGTTATCCAGTTTTCCCAGCAATTTTTGTCAAACAGTGAGTTCTTATCCCAGAAGCTGGGGTCCTTGGGTTTATCAAACAGAAGGTTGCTATATTCCTTGCCTACTGCATCTTGAGTGCCAAGTCTGTTCCACTTGTCTACCTCTCTGTTTCTTAGCCAATACCAAGTGGTTTTGATAATTGCTGTTTTATAGTACAATTTGAGGTCTGGTAGCGCTAGGCCACCTTCCCAAGCATTTCTTTTCATTAGTCCCTTTGATATTCTGGATCTTTTGTTTTTCCAAATGAATTTTGATATTATTATATCCAGCTCTAGAAAATAATTGTCTGATAGTTTAATTGGTATGGCACTAAATAAGTAAATTAATTTAGGTAGAATTGTCATTTTTATTATATTAGCAAGACCTACCCATGAGCAATTAATGTTTTTCCACTTACTTAAATCTGACTTTATTTGTGCAAAAAGTGTCTTGTAATTGTGTTCATATAATCCCTGGGTTTGTTTTGACAGATAAACTCCTAAGTATTTTATACTGTCTACCCTAGCTTTAAATGGGATTTCTCTTTCTATCTCTAGCTGTTGGACTTTGTTGCTAATATATAGGAACGCAGAAGATTTGTGTGGGTTTATTTTGTAATCTGCAACTTTGCCAAAGTTGTTTATTAATTCAAGTAATTTTTTACTTGAATCTCTGGGATTCTCTAGGTAAATCATCATATCATCTGCAAAGAGTGATAACTTAGTTTCTTCTTTGGCTATTCTTATTCCTTGAATATCTTTATCTTGTCTAATTGCTACAGCTAACATTTCTAGTACCATATTGAATAAGAGTGGTGATAATGGACATCCTTGTTTCACCCCTGATCTTATTGGGAATGCATCTAGCTTATGCCCATTGCATATAATGCTTCCTGAAGGTTTTAGATAGATACTGCTTATTATTTTATGGAAAGTTCCCTTTATTCCTCCGTTCTCCAGAGCTTTTAGTAGGAATGGGTGTTGTATTTTGCCAAAAGCTTTTTCTGCATCTATTGAGATAATCGTGGTTTTTGTTCGATTTGTTGTTGATGTGATCAATAATGCTAATACTTTTCCTAATATTGAACCAACCCTGTAATCCTGGTATGAATACTACCTGGTCATAATGTATTAATGTCGTGACAAAATGCTGTATTAATTCTGCTAAAATCTTATTTAAAATTTTTGCATCTATACGCATTAGGGAAATTGGTCTATAATATTGTTTCTCTGTTTTGTCTCTTCCTGGCTTGGGTATCAAAACCATATTTGTATCATAGAAAAAATTTGCGAGGTCTCCTTCCTCAATTTTCAAAAATAGTCTATATAGTATTGGAATTAACTGTTCATTAAATGTTTCATAGAATTCACTTGTGAATCCATCTGGCCCTGGAGATTTTTTCCTAGGGAGTTCATTGATGGCATGTTCAATTTCTTTTTCTGAGATGGGGTTGTTTAAGTATTCAACTTCCTCTTCTGTTAATCTGGGCAATTTGTATTTTTTAAAATATTCATCTATCTCGTTTTGATTATCGAATTTGTGGGCATGAAGTTGGTCAAAGTAATTTCTAATTATTGTTTTAATTTCCGCCTCATTGGAGGTGAGTTCACCCCTTTCATTTTTAATATTAGTAATTTGATTTTCTTCTTTCTTTTTTTTAATCAGATTGACCAAAGGTTTATGAATTTTATTAGTTTTTTCATAAAACCAACTATTCGTTTTATATATTAATTCAATAGTTTTCTTAATTTCAATTTTATTAGTCTTTCCTTTGGTTTTCAGTATTTCTAATTTGGTATTTACTTGGGGATTTTCAATTTGTTATTTTTCTAGCTTTTACAGCTGCAAGCCCAAGTCATTGATCTCCTCTTTCTCTATTTTATTTATGTAAGCATTCAAAGACATAAAACTTCTCCTAATAACTACTATTGCAGTATCCCATAAGATTTGGTATGTTGTCTCACTATTATCATTCTCTTGAATGAAATTGCTGATTGTTTCTATGATTTCTTCTTTAACCCAACCCTTCTTTAGGATTAGATTATTTAGTTTCCAATTCATTTTTAGTTTATCTTTCCATGGCCTTTTATTACATGTAATTTTTAATGCATTATGATCTGAGAAGGATGCATTGATTATCTCTATCTTTCTGCACTGGATTGTGAGATTTTTATGTCCTAGTACATGGTCAATTTTTGTAAATGTTCCATGTACCACTGAGAAAAAGGTATATTCCTTTCTATTCCCATTCAATTTTCTCCAAAGATCTATCATATCTACCTTATCCAGAGTTTTATTTACCTCTTTAATCTCTTTCTTCTTTGTTTTGAGGTTAGATTTATCGAGTTCAGAGAGGGGGAGGTTGAGGTCTCCCACTAGTATAGTTTTGCTGTCAATTTCTTCCTTCAACTCCCCCAACCTCTCCTCTAAGAATCTGGATGCTATACCACTTGGAGCATACATGTTTAGTAATGATATTGTTTCATTGTCTATGGTGCCTTTTAGAAGGATATAGTTTCCATCCTTATCCCTTTTGATTAGATCTATTTCTGCTTTTGCTTTGTCTGAGATTAGGGTTGCTACTCCTGCCTTTCTTACATGAGCTGAAGCACAATATATTCTGCTCCATCCTTTGACCTTTATCCTTTTTGTATCTCCCCGTTTCAAATGTGTTTCTTGTAAGCAGCATATTGTTGGATTATGGCTTTTAATCCATTCTGCTATCCATCTCCGTTTTATGGGAGAATTCATTCCATTCACATTCACAGTTATGATTACAGTCTGTGTATTTCCCTCCATCCTCTTTCCAACCATTTGTGCTTTTAGCTCTTTCATTTCCCTTCCCCTCCTCGATAGTATTCACTTTTCACCCCCTCCTCCTCCAGCCTTCTTCTCCTTCTTTTAGCCCTCCTCCCTTTTACTTCCCTTTGCTCTTATTGCTTTTTCCCTCCCTTTTAGCCTCCCTCCCCATTCTTCCCCCTTCCCCTCCTACTACCTATAGAGCTAATTAAGATTATCTACTTAAGATTATTGTTCCCTCTTTTAAACAAATCAGATGAGAGTACCTCTCAAACAATGCTCATCTCCCTCCCCTCCTTCCCTCTACTATAGTTTTGTATTTCTTGCTGTGATGTAATTTGCCATTTTCTGCTTCCTCCTTTTTACACCTCCTATTACAATCCCTTCTCATACTTAAATCATATTTTTGACATGACATCATTTAGTTTATACCCGTTCCCTCTATGTATATCCCTTTTACGATAATAGCTGCACATTTCTCAAGATTAACAGGTATCATCTTCCCTTATAGGGAGGTAAACAGTTTGCCCTAATTGAGTAACAAGTTTTTGTTTTTGTTTTTCCCCCCCTGTTTACCTTTTTATGATTCTCTTGAGACCTGCATTTGAAGATCAAATTGTCTATTGAGTTCTGGCGTTTTGTTCAGGAAGCTCTGGAAATCCCTTGTTTCATTGAATGACTTTCTCCTTGCCTGAAATGTTATGCTGAACTTTGCTGGGTAGTTGATCCTTGGTTGAAGTCCCAACTCCTTTGCCTTACGGAATATTGGGTTCCAATTCTTTCGATCCTTTAATGTAGAAGCTGCAAGGTCCTGTGTGATCCTCACTGTATGTCCTTGATATTTGAATTGTTTCTTTCTGGCTGCTTGTAGTAGTTTCTCCTTCACTTGATAGCTCTGGAATTTGGCAACGATATTTCTTGGGGTTTTGAGTTTGGGATCCCTTTCGGGAGGGGAATGGTGGATTCTTTCAATGACTATTTTGCCCTCTCAGTCTAGTACTTTGGGGCAGTTTTCCTTGATGATTTCCTGGAAGATATTGTCCAGACTCTTATCTTCATCATGGGTTTCTGGCAGACCAATAATTCTTAAATTTTCTCTCCTGGATCTATTTTCCAGGTCAGTTGTTTTTCCGATTAAATATTTTACATTTTCTTCTATCTTTTCATTCTTTAGATTGTGTTTGAGTGATTCTTGCTGCCTCATTGAGTCATTAGTTTCTACTTGCCCAATTCTAATCTTCATCGTATTGTTTTCTTCAGTTAACTTTTGCATCTCTTTTTCCATCTGACCAATTTTTCCCTTTAAGGAGCTATTTTCTCCATTTAATTTTTGTACTTCTTTTTCCATTCGACCAGTTTTCCCAGTTAGGTTTTGTGTTTCCTTTTCCATTTGATCAATTTTCCCAATTAGGTTTTGGATTTCCTTTTCCATTTGATTCACTCTTCCTTTTAGGGAATTATTTTCTCCAGTTAATTTTTGCACTTCCTTTTCCATTTGTTCAATTTTCCTTTTCAAAGTGATGTTCTCATCAGTGAATTCTTTTTTTATAATGTTAAAATCATTGGCCAGATTTTCTTCTATTTCCTTCTTCAGCTAGTTGTGCTTGTGAGAGATTCATAGTCCCTTCTGAGGTTTCAGATGGAAGTACAGTCTCAGCTCTGACCTCTTTGGTGTTTGTGTTTTGGTCCTTATCCCCATAGAAAGATTCTATGGTTTTTTTCACTTTTTGTCTGCTTTTTCCTATTCATGATGTTGGCTGAGTGTTGTAGCTTCTTGTTCTTTCAGTCAGAAGGTACAGAACTTTGTGTTCAGCTGATGTGCGAAAAAGCCAAAAGCAGGTTTTTGTTTTTTGTTTCCCAGATCAACCCTGGGGTTAGCTTGTTAAGTGTGTGGGAGGAGTGGTCTGGTCACAGGAGATCTCCTCAGCTGAACTGAGGCAAAGGCAAGCTCACGGGATGGTGATCCCAGCTTCCCTATTGTCTTCCCTTTTCCCCTGCAGGGCTGAGGCAGGCCTAGATGTTAATGTGTGTTCCCACCCCTCCTGGAACTCCTCTCCCCACGCTGAGGCTTGCCTGCGTCTGTGAGAATTTTCTGTGCCCTGGGTCCTCTGTCCTTCTGGATCGTCTCTGCCACAGTAGGAAGTATCCCCCTCTGCTATTTTCCTAGCCTCTGGTGTTATGAGACTTTTTGCCCCCTTCTGCTGTTCCTGCTGATCCAGGATTTTTCTGGGGAAATATTTTATGGTTCTTTCACGGTCATCAGTGGGGAGGAGAGAGCATTTACTGATCATTCCGCCGTCCTGGCTCCCGGAAGTTCAAGTAGGTGACTTACCGAAGTTTAGTCTTCAGGCTGAAGGTTTCAAGGGCTGCTGCACTGATATCTGGGGCTCAGCGGCTCTCACTGGCTTGGTTTGGCTGGTCTGCTCCGCTGCTTCCGCCCGCCACTCTCAGGCTTCTCAGGTCCCTTCCGCCCTGCTGCACTGACCGCACTTCGCTGTGCGCTGGGGGCTCACCCCCACAGAACAGATCCTTCCCATCGACTTTCCAGTCTAACCTGGGCTCTGAATCCATCAAAGTTTGTCTCCCACTGGATTCTGCACCTCCAAAGTTTTTTCAGATTCTCCTTTCAGAGGTATCCAGAGGAGTTTGTCCAGGAGCTTCGGTGAGTTGTTGCTTTCACTCTGCCATCGTGGCTTTCCCCCCCCCCTCCCAATTCTAACTTTTATCAAATTGTTTTCTTCAGTTAACTCCTTTTCCATCTGTTCAATTATTCCTTTTAAGGAATTATTTTCTCCCGTTAATTTTTGAACTTCCTTTTCCATTTGTTCAATTTTCATTTTTAAAGTGATGGTTTCTTCATGGAATTCTTTTTTCATGCTTTTAAAATCATTGACCAGTTTCTCTTCTATTTCCTTCTTCAGCTGTTCCAGGAGAGCAGTTTGTGCATGCGAGCAGTTCATAGTCCCTTCTGAAGTTTCAGGTGGGAGTACAGTCTCACTACTGACCTCTTTGGCATTCTTCTTTTGATCCTTGTCCCCATAGAAAGATTCTAGGTTTTTTTCACCCTTGTTTTGCTTTTTCTTCCTCATGTATTTGTGTTGTGGCTTCTAGTTCTTTCAGTTAGAAGCTGCAGAACTTGGTTTTGAGCTGACTGGTGTGAAAAAAATAAAGGCAGGTACTAATTTATCTTTTTTTTTTTGGTGCTTCTCCAATCAGCTCTGGGGCTAGCTTATTAAGTGTGGGAAAGGAGTGGTTTGTTCATGGGATATCTGCTCAGCTGAGCTGAGGCAAAGACAGGCTCAGGGGTTTGGTGATCCTAGCTGCCTTATTATCTTCCCGTTTTCCCTGGAGTGCTAAGGCATACCTGGATGGTAGTGAGAGTTTCCACTCCTCCTGGGGCTCCACTCCAAATACTGAGGCTCACCTGGGTCCTAGAGCAAATTTTCCCCCTCTGTGTGGGTCTTTTCCTAGGGCTGAGTCTCACCAGGGTCCTAGTGCAAATTTCCACCTCACCTTGAGATCCTCTCCTAGCATTGAGGCACATCGGGTTTACAGTGAGAGTTTCCACTGCCCTGGGGTCCTGTCCTTCAGGTTCACCTCTTCCAGAATAAGAGGAATCCCCCTTAGGTATTTTCCGAATCTCAGGTGTTATGGGACTGATTGCCCAGTTGACTGTTCCCACTGATCCAGGATTTTTCTGGGGAAATATTTTATAGTTCTTTCAAAGTCAACAAAGGGGGAGGAAAGAGCATTAACTGTCCACTCTGCCATTGTGGTTCTTGGAAGTTCAAGTAGGTGACTTACAGACATATAGTCTGTAGGCTGAAACTCTCAGGAGCTGCTGCGACTGATATCTGGTGCTCAGCAGCTGTCACACGCTGGGCTCTGCTGGTCTCTGGCCCTCGGCTGGCACTCTACCTTTCCACCGTGCTGCTACGGTCTGTGGCTGCCTCTTCTCGCTGGACCACGTTGCTGCAGGACATGCTGCATTGTGTGCTGTGGGCTCACCTTTGTGGAACAGATCCTTCCCATTGACCTTCCAATCTGTCCTGGGCTTTGAATCTTTCCAGCAATTTTTATCAAACAGTGAGTTCTTATCCCAGAAGCTGGACCCCTTCAATTTATCAAACAGTAGATTGCTATATTCTTTGACTACTGTGTCTTGAGGACCTAAACTACTTCACTGGTGAATCCCTCTGTTTCTTAGCCATTACCAAATGGTTTTGATGATTGCTGATTTATAATACAATTTCAGATCCGGTAGGGCTAGGCCACCTTCGCTAGAATTTATTTTCATTAGTTCCCTTGATATTCTGGACCATTTTTTCTTCCAGATGAATTTTGATATTATTTTTTGTAATTCTAGAAAATAATTATCTAGTGGTTTTATTGGTATGGCACAGAATAAGTATATTTATTTAGGTATTATTGTCATTTTTATTATGTTACCTCAGCCTACCCACATGCAACTGATATTTATCCACTTACTTAAATTGGCCTTTATTTGTGTGAAAAGTGTTAGGTAGTTGTGTTCATATTTTCCTTGTGTTTGTTTTGCCAGGTAGACTCCCAGATATTTTATGTTGTCTACCATAGATTTAAACAAGATTTCTCTTTCTGTCTCTTACTGTCGGGCTTTGATAGCAATATATAGAAATGCAGATGATTCATATGAGTTTATTTTGCAACCTGCAACTTTGCAAAAGTTGTTTATTTTTTCAAGTAGTTTTTTTCTTAATTCTCTGGGTTTCTCTCAGTACATCATTGTATCTTCTGTAAAGACTGATACCTTCCTTTCTTCTTTGTTTACTCTAACTCTTTCCATTTCCTTTTGTTCTCTTATTGTTACAACTAGAATTTCTAATATTATACTGAATAACAGTGTTGATAATGGACATCCTTGTTTCACGAATGATCTTGTTGGAAATGCATCTAGCTAGGCCCCATTGCATATAATACTTGCTAATGGTTTTAGGTAGATAACTGCTTATTATTATGGAAAGTTCCATTTATTCCTGTGCTTTCCAGTGTTTTCAATAGGAATGGGTGTTATATTTTGTCAAAGACCTTTTTCTGCATCTCGAGATAATCATGTGATTTCTGTTAGTTTTTTTGTTGATAGGATAAATAATACTAATAGATTTTCTAATATTGAACCAGCCCTCCATTCCTAGTATAAATCCTAATTGATCATAATATATTATTCTTGTGGTAAGTTGCTGTATTCTATTTGCCAATATCTTATTTAAAATTTTTGCATCTATATTCATTAGAGAAATTGGTCTATTATTTTCTTTCCCTATTTTTGCTCTTCCTGATATAGATATTAGAACCATATATTTGTCATAAAAAGAAGTTGGTTGGACTCCTTCTTTGTCAATTTTCCCAAATAATCTATATTCTATTGGAACTAACTGCTTTTTCAGTGTTTTAATCGAATTCACTTGTAAATGGATCCAGCCCTGAAGAATTATTTCTAGGGAGTTCATTGATGGCTTGTTCAATTTCTTTTTCTGAGATGGGATTATTTAAGTACTCAACTTCCTGTTCAGTTAATAGAAACAATTTATATTCTTTAAAACATCATCGATCTCATTTAGATTGTCGAGTTTATGGGCATACAGTTGGGCCCAGTTATTTAAAATTGTTGTATTAATTTTCTTCTCATTTGAGGTTAATGTACCCTTTTCATTTCTGATATTGGGAATTTGGTTTTCTTCTTTCTTTTTTTTATTTTTCAAATTGACCAAAAGTTTATGAACTATTGTTTTCTTTTTCGTAAATCCAACTCGTAATCTTATTTATTAGTTCAATAGTTTTCTTAATTTCAATTTTATTAATTTCTCCTTTGGGTTTCCAGTACTTCTTATTTGGTAAATACTTAGGGATTTTCAAATTGTCCTTTTTCTAGCTTTTTCAGCTGCATGCCTAGTTAATTGATCTCCTATTTCTCTATTTTATTCTTGTTGGTATTCAAAGATATATAACTTCCCCTAAGAACTGCTTTTCCAGTATCCCTTAAGATTTGGTAGATTGTCTCATTATTTTCATTTTCTTGAATGAAGTTGTTGGTTGTTTCTATAAATTGCTGCTTAAACAACTCATTCTTTAGGATTATATTGTTTACTTTCCAATTAGTTTTCAGTTTATATTTCTATGGCTTTTGATTACATATTACTTGTGTTGTATTTTGATCTGAGAAGGATGCATTGACTATCTCTACATTCCTGCACTGGACTGTGAGTTTTTTGTGGCCTAACACACGGTTGATTTTTGCATATTTGTCATATGCCCCTGAGAGAGAGAGAACTATATTCATTTGTATCCCCATTAAATTTTCTCCAGAGATCTATCATATCTACCTTATCCAGAGTTTTATTCACTTTTTAAACTTCTTTCTTGTTTATTTTGTGGTTACTTTCATCAAGTTCACAGAGGGGGATATTAAGTTCCCCAACTAGTATAGTTTTGCTGTCTTTTTCTTCCTTTACCTCCCTTAACTTCTTCCCCAGCCCTGCCCAGCAGATCCCTCCCATCAACCTTCCAGTCTGTCCTATGTTGGATATCTGCCACAATCTGTCTTCTATTGGATTCTGCCCCTCCAAAAATCCATTCAGATTGTCTTTTTGGAGGTATCTGAAGGATTTTATCTTAGAATTTAGGTGAGTAGTTACTCTGACTCAACATGTTGAGTCTACCTTGATTCTGGTTAGTTCTTAAAGGAACATTGTTGTGCGCTTTGTCCTTCATTCTCAAAGAGGACCATGACATCAAGATGATAACAGGACTTGGAGTTATTTTGATTTGAGTGAGGGAGGGCTGTGCAAGGTCACCAGCCCCATTTTCTCTTCCAGAGACATCTGGGTCCAGAGGCCTAATATTCATCAGCATGACTGGAAATGACCCAGGATACAAAGTGGAACCTTGACCATTTTAGGCTAAGGTCTTATCAGACTTTCATTTTGAGTGATACGCACTCATTCAATAAACAGGCCTCTTTAAGTAGCTACTCAAGGGATATCTCTTTTAAAGAAAATGAACAACAACAATAATCAAACCCAGAGGGGAAGAACCTCATGGTTTCAACTGGTTTCAATAGAACTTTAAAACAATACAACAGGAATCACATAAAATAAGCACAAAAAAACAAGAACACAGGGTGGGACTTGAGCACAAGCACCCCATCATTCTTCCCCTCTAGTGGATGGGGCCCAAAATCTTGGAGTAAGGGGTGAAGGCCTTTTCTTCCATAGCTACTTCCTTGTGAGACTGGAGGTAGAGCTGTCCCTGCCCCAAAAGGCGCCATTTGAAGGGTCAGTTTTTAGCTAGCAACTGGAGCTTGAATGACACCAAGTTCAGGGATGACACAGCACATTGAACAGGAGGAGACATTTGGCTTAAGTGATCAGGCATCTGTTGGAGGAGAATATTAAGCCTGAATAAGACAAATCTGACCAAGAAGGTGAACAGACAAAAAGGCAAGAAAAATAAAGGAGACTAACCAGAAGCAGGGTAGATATGTTCAGCCATGCCTCTTGGGTCCATGAACCCACTATCGTAGCCTCATTCACTATTGTTTTACTATTTTCCGATTTGCAGTTTTGTGGTCATCATTCTGGCTAGATATATACTTTCTTTAGTCTGAGCTGGGGACTGGAAAACTTCCCATTCTCCCTGCAGGTGTGATGAACTTGGATACAATGTTTCAGAAGGATCTATAGGGGCAGTTCTCATTTTCTTGTTCAATGTAAAATCAAGGTTTTTCGGGGATGGAGCCAAGATGGCAGAGTAGAAAGATGTGCATATGCTTGTGCTTCCCCCATAGCCTATAAAATATCTGTAAAAAATGACTCTCAACAAATTCTAGAGCAGCAGAAGCCAAAGAATAACAGAGTAAAAGAGATTTCCAGCCAAAGGTAACCTGGAAGGCCAACAGGAAAGGTCTATCCCATGGGACACTGAGTGGAGCAGAGCAGAAGCCAGCCCTGGCCATGAGGCATTGGAAGGAACAGGACTGGAACAGGTCTCTGGGGCAGAATTCTTAGCAAGGAGATTCTCAGATTCCTCCACCCACAAATGCCAAAGAAAGCTTCAAAGGTCAGTAAGGGGGCTTTCCCAACTGGGTGAGAGGTGAGCAGGATCCTCCCCCAACACCAGCCCCAGGTGGTGGTGGCAGCGGTAGCAGCAACAGCAGCAGAAGGGGGTGGGGCACCAGCAGGGGTGGCAACAGCAGGGTACATCTATTTGTGAAACACTCTGCCTAAAGTCCCTTGGGGAATTGAGCAGCTGATACGAACCTCAGCCCTGACTGGTGGCCCTGCCCCCACCCAAAGACCCTGTGACTATTGAGCAGTTTATCTGAATATCAGCCCTGAGCATGGTCCTGGGTGGGGGAGCACTAGGATAGGACCTTCCTCTTGTCAAAGGATTCAGAAGTCAAGTAACTGGCTGGGGAAATACCCCAAAAAGGGAAAAAATAAGACCAAAGAAGGTTACTTTCTTGGGGAACAAATATTTCCTTCCATCCTTTCAGATGAGGAACAACAATGCATACTGTCAGAGGAAATCAAGATTTCTGCATTCAGCACCTCCAAAATGAATATACAATGGGCTCAGGCCATGAAAGTGCTTGAAAAAAGTCAGCAGCTTGATAAAGGAGACCAAACAAAATGCAGAGGAAAATAACACCTTTAAAAATAAGCTAATTCAACTGGAAAAAGATGTCTAAAAAGTCAATGAGGAGAAGAAGACTTTAAAAATCAAAATTAGCCAAATGGAAAAGGAATTTCAAAAGCTCACTGAAGAAAAATGAGAGCAGAATTCAGGGAACAAAATGACTATATGATAAACCAAGAAGTTACAAAACAAAACCAAAGGAATGAAAACATAGAAGATAATGTGAAATATCTCATTGGAAATACAACTAACCTGGAAAATAAAACCAGGAGAAAAAAATTAAAATTGTGGAATTACCTGAAAGTCATGATCAAAAAAAGAGCCTAGACATTATCTTTCATGAAATTATCAAAGAAAACTTCCCTGATGTTCTAGAACCAGAGGGCAAAAAATATTGAAAGAATCCACCAATCACCTGCTGAAAGAGACCTGAAAAGAACAACTCCAAGGAATATTGTGGCCAAATTTCAGAGTCCCCAGGTAAAGGAGAAAATTTTTCAAGCAGCTAGAAAGAAACAATTTAAGTATTGTGGAAATACAATCAGGAAAGCACAAGATCTGGCAGATTCTACATTAAGGGATCCAAGGACTTGGAATATGATATTGCAGAAGTTGAAGGAACTGGGATTAAAACCAAGAGTCATCTAGCCAGCAAAACTGAGCATAATACTTCAGGGGAAAAATTGTCATTCAATGATATAGAGGACTTTCAAGCATTTTTGATGTAAAGACCAGAACTGAAGAGAAAATTTGACTTTCAAACACAAGAATCAAGAGAAGCATGAAAAGGTAAGCAGGAAAGAGAAATCATAAAGGACTTTCTACAGCTGAACTGTCTACATTCCTACATGGAAAGATAACATTTGTAACTCTTGAGACTTTTCTCAGTGTTTGGGTAGATGAAGGGATTATACACACACACACACACACACACACACACACACACACACAAACACACAGCACAGAGCAGGTTGAGTTGAATCAGAAGGGATGATATCTATAAAATATAAAATTAAGGGGTGAGGAGGAATATATTGGGAGAATAAAGGGAGAAATGGAATTGGGCATATTATCACTCATAAAAGAGATAAGAAAAATCTTTTTTAATGGAGGAGAAGGGAGGATGTGAGAAGGGAAAAGACAAGCTTACTCTCTTCACATATATCTTAAGGAGAGAAAAAACGTGCTTACTCAATTTGGTATGAAAATCTCCTTATGCTACAGGAAAGTATTGGAGAAGGAGACAAGTGGAGTGAGGCTGATGATAGAAGGGAGGGCAAATTGGAGAAGTGAGTAATAGAAGTAAATACTTTGGGAAAGAACAAGGTTAAATGAGAGAATAGAATAAATGGGGAACAGAGTATGATGGAGGGAAATATAGTTAGTCTTACACAACACGACTATTATGGAAGCCTTTAGCAAAACAACACATATAAAGCCTGTACTGAATTACTTTCCTTCTCCGTGGGGATGGTTGGGGAGGGAGGAAGGGAGAGAAGTTGGAATTCAAAGTATTAGAAATGAATGTTGAGATCTGTTATTGTATGTAAATAGGAAATAAGAAATACAGATAATGAGGTATAGAAATCCGTCTTGTCCTACAAGAAAAGAGAGAAGATGGGGATAAGGGAAGGGTGGGATGTGATAAAAGGGAGGGCATATTGAGGGAAGGAGTAATCAGAATGCAAGATGTTATTTGGTGAGGGAGGGGAAAGAAGGGAAGAAAAACTGGAACTCAAAATTTTGTGGAAATGAATATCGAAATCTAAAAATAAAAAATTAAAGTGTAAAAAATTTAAATATATTTAATATAGACTAAAGGTATAAAAGTTGAAACTTTTATTCAAAATTTCCTTTAATATTTTTTATTTGTATATTTTATAAAGTTTCCAAGAAACTTTTGAATTCCTAAAAAAAATAAATAAAACAAAATAAAATCAAGCTTCTTTTCATCATACATTTTATGTAGTTCATTATTTGGAATGCCATCTATTCTTCCAAAATCTACCCCTGATGTTTTTTTTTCAATTTTTTTAATTTTTTTATATTTTTTATTTTAATTACTTTTTAATGTTTAACGATCACTGCCATACAATTGAGATTTTATCCCACCCCCCACACCTACCTCCCACTACCCCTCTACATACAGTTTTGTATAGGTTCTACATATACTTTCCTATTGAGTACAATTTCACTATAGTCATGCTATGTAGTCGGACTAAAATAAATGGAAGAAATCATATAACAAATCAAAACATGATACACAAAAACATACACATACACAAACATGATCTGCTACATTCTGCGAGTGACTTCCATATTTCTTTCTCTGCGTGTGGAAGGCATTTTGCCTTAGAGAACCACCATTGAGATTTTATTATTTTTTTTAAAGAAGTTCTTGCGTTATTACAAAATTCCAAGTCTACCAGAAAAAACTCTCGCACACTGTGGTCGTTGTTGTGCACAAAGTTCTCCTGGTTCTGCTCCTTTCACTCAGCATCAGGTCATATAAGTCCTTCCAGGCCTCTCTGAAGTCTTCTTGTTCATCATTTCTTATGGCACAATAGTACTCCATTACATTCATATACCATAATTTATTCAGCCATTCCCCAATTAATGCACATCCCCTTGACTTCCAGTTTTTGGCAACTACAAAGAGTGCTGCTATAAATATTTTTGTACATGTGGGACCCTTTCCCATTTTTAGGATCTCTTGGAGATACAGTCCTAGTAGCGATATTGCTGGGTTAAAGTGTATGCACATTTTTGTAGCCCTTTGGGCATAGTTCCAAATTGCTCTCCAGAATGGTTGGATGCGCTCGCAGCTCCACCAACAATGAATTAGTGTTCCAACTCTCCCACATCCTCTCCAGCATTTATCATTTTCTTGTTCTGTCATGTTTGCCAATATTATAGGTGTGATGTGGTACCTCAGAGTTGTTTTGATTTGCATCTCTCTAATCAACAGTGATTTAGAGCATTTTTTCATATGATTATAGATATCTTTAATTTCTTCTTCTGAAAATTGCCTGTTCATATCCTTTGACCATTTATCAATTGGGGAATGACTTGTATGATTATACATTTGAGTCAGTTCTCTATATATTCTAGAAATGAGGCCTTTATCCCCGAGCTTAGCTGTAAAAATTCTTTCGCAATTTACTACATCCCTCCAGATTTTGGTTGCATTGGGTTTGATTGTGCAAAAACTTCTCAGTTTAATGTCATCAACATTACCCATTTTGCATTTCATAATGCTTTCTATCTCTTCTTTAGTAAAAAATTCTTCCCTTCTCCATAAATCTGATAAACATACTATTCCTTGCTTCTCCAGTTTATTCATGTTATCAATCTTTATACCTAAATCATGTACCCATTTGGACTTTATTCTTGTGTGTGGTGTCAGGGATGGGTCTATGCCTAATTTCTGCCACACTGTTATGCAGTTTTCCCAGCAATTTTTGTCAAACAGTGAGTTCTTATCCCAGAAGCTGGGGTCCTTGGGTTTATCAAACAGAAGGTTGCTATATTCCTTGCCTACTGCGTCTTGAGTGCCAAGTCTATTCCACTTGTCTACTTCTCTGTTTCTTAGCCAATACCAAGGGGTTTTGATAACTGCTGCTTTATAGTACAATTTGAGGTCTGGTAGTGCTAGGCCACCTTCCCAAGCATTTCTTTTCATTAGTCCCTTTGATATTCTGGACCTTCTGTTTTTCCAAATGAATTTTGATATTATTTTATCCAGCTCTAGAAAATAGTTGTCTGATAGTTTAATTGGTATGACACTAAATAACTAAATTTTGGCAGGTAAACTTCTAAATATTTTATACTGTCTACCCTAGCTTCAAATGGGATTTCTCTTTCTATCTCTTGCTGTTGGACTTTGTTGCTAATATATAGGAATGCAGAAGATTTGTGTGGGTTTATTTTGTAACCTGCAGCTTTGCCAAAGTTGTTTATTATTTCAAGTAATTTTTTACTTGAATCTCTGGGATTCTCTAAGTAAATCATCATATCATCTGCAAAGAGTGATAACTTAGTTTCTTCTTTGGCTATTCTTATTCCTTCAATATCTTTATCTTGTCCAATTGCTGCAGCTAACATTTCTAGTACCATATTGAATAATAGTGGTGATAATGGACATCCTTGTTTCACCCCTGATCTTATTGGGAATGCATCTAGCTCATCGCCATTGCATAAAATGCTTGCTGAAGGTTTTAGATAGATACTGCTTATTATTTTATGGAAAGTTCCCTTTATTCCTACGTTCTCCAGTGTTTTTAGTAGGAATGAGTGTTGTATTTTGCCAAAAGCTTTTTCTGCATCTATTGAGATAATCATGTGGTTTTGGTTAGCTTAGTTGTTGATGTGATTGATGATGCTAATAGTTTTCCTAATATTGAACCAGCCCTGTAATCCTGGTATGAATCCTACCTGATCATAATGTATTAATCTCGTGATAAGATGCTGTATTCGTTTTGCTAAAATCTTATTTAAAATTTTTGCATCTGTATTCATTAGAGAAATTGGTCTATAATTTTCTTTCTCTGTTTTGTCTCTTCCTGGTTTTCTACCCCTAATCTTAATAGAGCAGTAAACAATTCTTTTCCTGTCAAACCATTCTGACTTTTTATTCACTGGCTATTTACTCTTTTCTCTTCATAAAATTTATCTTTTCAATACTTCTCACCATCTGAGATATCAGTGATTCTCCCATTCTTTGGGTGAAACTACTGAAAATATCTGTGACCTTCTGCTGAGAAAAGTCCTTGATTCCTTCCGCAAATACTGTGTGACCCCCCTGGTTTTCCTGTTTCCTTCGTAGAACTGGCCAATCCTCAGCCTCCTCATTTGTTTCTTTCTCCTCCCAGACATTGTCCTGGCCTGTGTTTGGGCCCCAATGAAATACAGTCTGCAAGGCCTGCATTTACTTTCACATTTTTAAGTTTTAGCCTCCTTCTATGATCCAAATCAACAACTGCTTTTTCTCCCACCTTATCATATTTTTTTAGCTTGCTGGTTTAAAAAGAGTTCAGCATAGAAAGCTTCTCTTGCAAATCAGCTGACTCCTTTTTCCATGTAAGCTTTCCTCTCTAGCAGTTTGTCTCTACTTTTACATATAATATGATAGCTTGTTAACAGTGTCCATTCTCTTCTACATACCTTTGCCATTTCTTTCCCTGGTTCTACTGCTATTCTCTGCAAACACCTTTCTAAGTCCGTGGGTTCTCTCTTCTGTAACCTTTGTTCCCAGATTTCACAGTGCCCCGTGCTTTTAGCCCATTCTCTTCTAGGTAGGAATAAGGCAAATCTTTCCACCCTGGGACATCCATTTCTTCCTCTGTCTCCTCCGTCCTTCTGTCTCCAAATACAGGTCTGATATTTTGCGATTCCCTCCCCATCATCATTTATGGTGGCAATGTGATATTCACAGGTACCCACAGTGTCCATGAATATCCTGGTGCAATTCTGAATCACAAAATACAACATTCTTAACATTTACGTGTGGAGAACCAAAACTTTATTCATACATCAGAAAGCCAAATCCATCATAGTAAGAAAAATCTACAAAATAAGGATGCAGGCAATAATACCATCCCCAAATCATCTCTCTGCTAGGTTTCCCACAAACCCTCTCCCTTAAGCAAATCAAAAGCAGGCACCTTAAATAAAAACACAAACAAGCCCTTTAACTCACACTATGCAGATGCTTGTTTGCCCATTTCTTTCTGAGCTCTGATTAGACTCTGACCAATTTCCTCCTAGCTCTTCTTTAGCTCTGCCTCTTATTGTTCCAACCTTCCTATTCCACCCATTTAACGCACTCCTCCCACCACAGATTCCATGTGACTCAGACTCATTTAAGTCAGGCTACCATGCAACTCAGGCAGGTCACATGGGCCTTTTATGAATGGGAAATATCTTCCAATTTAAATTACCATTACAACTTGACAGCTGCCACTCTAAAAGACAGAGGAAGTTGCAACACAATATTCCAAAAGGCCAAAGAAATCTTACAGGCAAGACTTACCTGTCTAGTAACAGTGAGCATAATCACATTGTGTGGAGGAAGGGATACAGAGGGATGAAGCTTCAATAAAGGAATGATTTCCACTCATCCATAACAAAAGGCTATAACTGCATAAAAAATGCAAAAACTGGTATCAGAATCAAAACAATCATTTCATAAATTTGAGGGCACTGAATTTGATGATTCATAAACAATGCATACATTATAATGGAGAAGAAGCAGTATTAAATACAACAGCCAGAAGCCCTGGTGGTGATTTTCTTTTTTTTCCTTTTTGACAGTTGTAGGATTAGTTAGAAATGAAAAGGAAGCACAATTTCCTGTGGAGAAAAGAAGGATGAAGGTGAAAAAACTTAGTAACTCAAATAGTAGGGGTACATGAGATGAAGAATATTTAAAAACAAAGCAAAAAGTAGGGTAACATGCATTTCCTGATACATCATACCACATAAATGAATGCTAAATAAACACTAATACACACATACATGCATGCGTACACAGCTACACATAAAAACACAAACATAGAACTTGTTCTGTTAAAGAAAACATTAGAAATAACAGGAAAATAAGCAGGGGTAAGAAAAGGGGAAGATCTAAAGACACAAGATAGGCTTGGTGATAATATAATAATAAGCAAAAATAAGCACAGTAACTTGCAGTGTTAGATATGTAATGTGAAGGAGAGATTACAAAGAAATGGAAAGAAAAGTAAAAACCTGTGATGGAGACAGAGTAAGCAGAAGAGAAGGGCAAAGGAGAGGAAAGAGATCTCTTCAATTATAGATGACAGAAAGTAAGAAAACTGCTCTCTGAACACATTTTTCTTCATAAAAATGGCTGGGGGAGGTGAGAGTAAAAAAATTAGAGGAGAACTAGATGAAGGCAAGTAGGCAATTAACAATTAAAAACGTGAATATGTGTTAGATTATCTCACACGTAAACTGGAGCAGAGTAAAAGAATGCAATAGCAAACAGAATAAAAAGTACTGTAAAAAAGCAGTCGAAACATAAAGCTTTAAAGAATTATAATGAGGAATTCTAGGTTAAAGTGATGAAAAAACAATCAAACAAACAAAATCAGGACACTTCTATGAAAATAGAATATCATATTTGAATTAATTTATTTTGAATGCTTAATAGGTAGAATACACTTGAGAATCCATTTTGTATTGGGTTAGCTCTCTCCAGTTAGAAATTTATTTATTAGTTGATCAATTTCATTTTTTCTCATATTGGGCTCTTTAAATAATTTACTTTTGTTCCACTAATATAGGCCTCTTCTATCTATTAGGAAACAAATATACAAATCAATAAATCAATAAACATTCATTAAGCACTTACTTTGTGCCAGGGGCTTTGATGTGTCCTGGGGACTCATAAAGAGACAAATGGAAGTCCCTTCAAAGAGGGATTTCACTGGATTTAAGAAGGATTGAGAAGGCTTCCTGTAGATGGTAGGAATTTATTTGGGACTAAAAGGAAGCTAAGGAGATCAACAGTTTGGAACAAAGGAAGGAGAACATTTCAGGAGTGGAGGATAACCAGAGACAATGTTGGCCACTGAGAAATGTGTTTTGTTTGTGGAATAGCAAGAAGTCCAGGGACAGTGTATTGAAGATTACATGAAGAGGAGTAAAGTATAAAAAGACTTTAAAGGTGGCAGTGGGGTGGACTTTGAATCTCACTAGGAAATGATCCAGTAGAGAGTGAGAGATTGAAAAAAAGTATAGGAACAGAGATACCTGGGCAGGAAATCTATTAGAAGAGATAGCATAGAATGGGGCCACTTGACAAAGTAAAGGATTTAACTTTGGTAAGGTGGAAGGGCATTTCATTATGTGAGATATAGGTGAAACAGGAGTTGCTGGTAAAAGGCACTTGAATGAGGAGATGAGGAAGAGGGAAGACAAAGGAAGTCATGGAAAATAACCTCATTTTTTTTTTCTTTAAAATACATACACATGTATATTATGTGGGGAGGGAAATATTTTGTTGTATTTTTACCTATTTTATTATTATTTACCTATCTTCCAATTATAGTTTACTCTAGGTCAGGCAGTACTATAATGTGACTTAAGCAAACTAATAAAACAAAGAAATGACATGATGAGTAAGAAACAAACTCAACATTTGTGCTTTTTTTGGAGAATTTTTGCATCTGTTTCTCTTCCACCCCTTTTTATAATCTAACACATACCTTTTTTGTCAAAAATTAATTTATTTTTTTCACTTTTCAACAATCACTTCCATTAGTTTTAAATTTTTCTTCCCCTACCTCCTCCCCCCGTTCCCATGAGAGCATGGTAATCTTATATTTGTTCTATATGTGCATTATTATTAAACACATTTTCACATTAGTCATGTTTCATAGAAGAATGAAATTGAATGGGAGAAACCATGAGAAAAACCAAAATAAAACAAAGCATAGCAAAATAGAAAATAATCTGCTTCATTCTCAGTTCTGACTCTATAGTTCTTTCTCTTAACATGGATGGCAGTTTGCATCGAGTCCTTTGGAAATGTTGTAGGTCTTGCATTGCTGTGAAGGGCTAAAATTGTTAATTGAGGCACTGATTTCACTGAGGAAGGAAGGGGAGAGGAATGAAGAAAAGTTTAACTATGGAGCAGGCAATTCAGGGGGCAGAGCAGAAGATCAGGGTAGAATTAAAATGAAACTTTTGTGATATATTTTCCACCATGAGTGTTTTGGAATCGTCTTAGATCATTGCATTTCTGAGAAGAATTAAGTCTATTTAAGTTCATTGCACAATGTTGCTGTTACTTTGTACAATGTTCTCTTGGTTCTGCTCACTTAACTCAGCCTCATTTCCAGAACAACAAGAATTTAAAAAAAGACAGGTGGATTGGTGGCTGGGAGAGGAAAATTTTTTCACTATTAGATTGTAGAGTTTTAGATGCCTACAGGACAAACATTTTGAGGTTCCAACAAAAGATTGGAAATATGAGAATTATCTATTTGAAGATTTTAATTTAATACATGGAAGTTGATGAGATAATTCATTACAATAGTGTAGTGAAAGAAGAGAAGTCCAAGGACAGAATCTTAGGGGTTTTTGTTTACTTAGAAAACCCCAAATGCTCATTTAGATAATTAATAGCTTCTGAAATGCACAGGATAAAAATATGAACAAAATGTCAATTATTTAGTTGTAGCAATAGGAAAAGTCAAGGAAAAATATGGAAATTACATATCTAATTCAAAATTACATAAACTGCATAAAATATCTGGAATCAATCAATACAATATATTCAACACATATCTATTGATTATTAGTGCTTTATAAGAGTATGAAAACTTGAAGTGTTATTTTCTTTCACTTCTGGAATTTTTCATTATTTCCTTTGAAATTCTTGACATATTGCTCCACCAAACCAAATTTTAGATTAGTTTATCTAAGCCTCTAAAGTAAGACCATTTTTGTTTGATTGGTACAGCAATATACCTAGTAATTAATTTTGTTAGAATTTTCATTTTTCATATTTTGGCATGAGACGAACATGGACTGTGAGAATAACGCCCATTATTTAATTCTACCTTTGTTTCTCTCAAGAATGTTTTATGGAAGTCTTTTATCTCAGTGAAGACAGAAATGGACAGAAGTAGAGTCATTTTATATTACCAAATTATATGTCTTTAACATTTTTATTGTAAGCAAATCTAACTTTATTTAATTTTATTGTCCATGAGTGTTTCATTGCATTGAAATCCTGAAACATAAATCACTGATCTGATCTGAGATTGGCGCCTAAGAAGAGCATGGAAATAAAAATAACTGATCCTAGTTTGGGAGACTCAGAAATATCTAAAATCGAGGCAAAAAATGAGAAATGTATACAGGTGTTCAGACAGAGTGCAGCAATACAGATATTTGGAAGTTCTAAAATTAAAGCATTTCACTTACCTCACAGGACTGTTGTGAGGATGAAATGAAATAATATGTAAATGGTGCATTGGGAAATAGATATTAAGACAAAAGTAAAAACTTTCTTCACTTCATTGAGTTTCAACAACAAATAAATGTTACATTGGGGTTGGTGCTGGCAAATAGGTGGCAGCATCTCAGTCAATGGGCCTTGGCAAAGACAGCAGCATTAGGAGCTCATAGGCTGTCTTACCCAATAGGACGACAGGAAGGAAAAGGAATAATAGAAGGGAAGAGATCATAAAAAGAAGGGTGGATTAAAAGAGGCAGTGGTTAGAAGTGAAACAGGTATTTTTGAGGAAGGACTGAATAAAGAGGGAGGGAGGGAAGGAGAGAGAGAGAGGGGGGGCACCATAGACAGTGAAGTATTATCAAAAGTTTTTTACAGCAAGTTTCTCTGATAAAGGACTAATTTATCAAATGTATAGGAAACTGAGTCAAATGCACAAAACTAAGAGGCATTCTCCAATTGATAAGTGGTCAAAGTCTATAAGTAGAGAGGTTTCAAAAGAAGAAGTCAAAGCTATCTTTGCTCATATGAAAACTGTTGTAAATCTTTTTTTTTTGAATAGAGAAATGCAAATTGAAACAAATCTGAGGTAACATTTCACACCTATCAGAAAAGACAAATACTGGAAGACCATAGAGAAAAATAGGTACATTAATAATTTGTTAGTGGAGTAGTGAACTGATCTAACCATTATGGAGAACAGTTTGAAACTATGCCCATAGGGCTATAGAGATGTGTATATCCTTTGACCACCAATACCACTATTAGGTTTGTATTCCAAAGAGATAAAAGAAAAGAAATAAAAGACTTAAATGTACAAAAATATTTATCATAGCTCTTTTATTGGTGGTGGCAAATAATTGGAAATTGAGTGGATATTTATTAATTGGGAAATGGATGAAGAAGTTTTTGCATATGATTGTGATGGAATGCTATTGTACTATAAGAAATGACAAGGAGGTAGTTTCAGAAAAAAAAAAAACCCAAAACAAAACAAAAACATGACAAGATCTTTATAAACTGATGCACAGTGAAGTGTGAAGAACTGGGGCATTATTGTATATAATAAGAGTACTCTTTGAATGGTGATCAAATGTGAAACACTTGACTATTCTGATCAATATCATCACCCAAGACTACTCTACAGACTCACAATGAAAAAAAGAACTATCCCTTTCTGGAGAGAGAATTGATGTTCTATTGAATCCAAATTGAATTATCAAAAGTTATGTGGATTTCATTTGGACACTAACACTAGTCAAAATGTGAACTTCATTATCAGATTTCTAGAACTCAGAGACCCTTGTTCACGAAAATGATTCTTCTGAGCAACTCTTATAGAAGATATAGAAAATATTCATTTTGTAAGTACTGACATGGAAACATTAGATACAACTCAGATTTTCTATGGTATGGGAATGTAAGGACAAGAGGAAAGGGATAGTGTAAGAGACACCTCCTAAGCTGTCTTACAATGGAAAAAAGCTTCAGTTTGACCTTTTGTTGCCTCTGCTACCCCAAAAGTTGATCTGAGGAGTTAAAGTTAAATGGAAGAGAATGTTTGGAACATTATATTGGGTTACTCCCAGTAACACTCAGAAATATTTTCCACAGGTGAATTTGGTCCTTTTTCATTTCAGAAAAGTGAGACTATTACCAACTACTCATCTATAAAAGTAATCTCCCAAGTATACATAATCATTATAATTGCAATCTATGCATATACTTGATGCTTCCTTGTTGAAAATATTAAGAATGAATCAGAAGGCAAATGATCATATCATTTTCATCTCACAATTAGCAGGAAGATGTAGAGAATATGAGATCCCATTTTGTTTATTTTATGTTGCTTATTTTTTAAATGGATCAATAGAACAAAATGACACTTGATAGTTTTGTTCTTTTAACAAATGTGTGTTCATGTGTACACATATGTACATATATAGGTATATATACATATGTATATGCACATACATATATATATGCATTACCTTCATATAAACACACATATTCATCCATTTATCTCTCTCTTTGTTTCATTTGTTTCATTCAGGATTCCTTAGAAGAACTAAGGAATGACACTTTACTATGATGCCCTGATATTAAAAATCAGGAAAAGTATGAAACAAGGAGATATATGCTCTTCAAAAGTATGTGTACTTATGTATGTATACAAAGTGTGTATACTTCTATATGTTCTAAGTTCACTTTCCATGTTAATGTTGAAGTCATCCATATAATCCAATATATGGATAATCACATGATTTCAGTTGTGCAGATATTAATATGTAAGACACTGTGAAAAGTCAAAATTTGAATATTCTTTACTCATTGAATTTGTATTTGATAGGTGATAGAATATATAAAAAGATAGTGTTTGTGCTCGTATAATACCTTTGTGTATCACTTAAGAAAGCTGTGTTTTTTATTTGTTAATAATATGGCATGCAGTATGCTATTGAATTCAATATTTTATTAAAAAGAGAGTGACTCATGTGGCAATTCAGTATCCCTCACTCTCTCAGGACCCAAATCTACCAAATGTGGATGTGGGTTAGTAGATGTGAATAAAATATCATCTGAATATGTTATACTGTATATTTTAAATGTGAAGTGCTAATGTAAGAAAATAACTAATTTCCCTTAAATTTAAAAATTTTATTTAACCTTTCCTATGCGATTAGCCAAAATGTTAAATGTGGTTTGTAAAAGAATTTGACTTAATCATCTATTACACATCATATTTTCTTCTTTTTTAAAACAAATCCCTACTTTATATTTCAACAATATTTAAAAAAAAAAGAAAAATAAGTCTTAGAAACATATTCACATTTTGAACCTATAACTATATCAATGACATTACTTAAACTCTAGAGCCAGGAGTTTTTATTTGAAAAATGACTCATCAATTGTATAAGTAAGATGAATCATGAGCTTAAAGTATTCAAAAAGAAACAAATTACCAGTAACTAAATTATTTTGCACAGACAAAACAGTAGCTATTTTCAATAATCCCTTCTCATTGCATAAAGGTGGTTGGGTGGTGGGGAAAACACTAGCTTAAACAGCAGGTGATAGTTTTATGAGGGAAAAGAGGGAATTTTATTTCTAATAAATAAGTAGCAGAAAAGTTGCTTTGCTATTACAATGGTAGAGTCTGCTTTTCTAAAATGAAATAGATAAAAACTAGTCTTGCTTCAGACTTCACAGCTGGAAAAATTCCAAGAAAGTAATGAGTTGCAGGCTTTTCTTATACAAATCATTAAGAAGGTAGTAGAAAGGTGATATTGATTTGAATGTTAATTTTTTTTAAACTTTTAACGTTTATTTTCACACAATTTTGGGTTACAAATTTTCTCCCCTTTTTTCCCCCTCCCCCCCCCAGACCCAAGTTTTCTAATTGCCCCTGTGACCTATCTGCTCTCTCCTCTCTCCTCCCTCCCTGCCCTTGTCTCCGTCTTCTCTTTTGTCCTGTAGGGCCGGATAGCTTTCTTGACCCCTTAACCTGTGTTTCTTGTTACCCAGTGGTAAGAACATGACATTTGGTCCTAACACTTTGAGTTCCAACTTCTTTAGCTCCCTCCCTCTCTACCCCTTCCCCTTGGAAGACAGGCAGTTCAATATAGGCCATATCTGTTTAGTTTTGCAAATAATTTCCATACTAGTAGTGTTGTATAAGACTAACTATATTTCCCTCCATCCTGTCCTGTCCCCCATTACTTCTATTTTCTTATGGTCCTTTCCCTCCCCATGAGTGTTGACCTCGTATTGCATTCTCCTCCCCATGCCCTCCTCTCTATCCTCCCCCCCATCCTGCTTGTGCCCCTGTCCCCCACTCTCCTGTATTATGAGATAGGTTTTCCTGTCAGAATGAGTGTGCATTATATTCTTTCCTTTAGTGGAATGTGATGAGAGTAGAGCTCATGTTTTTCTCTTGCCTCCCCTCTTTATCCCACCACTAATAAGTCTTTTGCTTGCCTCTTTTATGAGAGATAATTTGCCCCATGTAACTTCTCCCTTTCTCCTCCCAATATTTCTCTCTCACTGCTTGATTTCATTTTTTTTTTTAGTATATGATCCCATACTCTTCAATTCACTCTGTGCACTCTGTCTCTATGTATGTGTGCGTGTGTGCATGTGTGTGTGTGTACTCCCACTCAGTACCCAGATACTGAAATGTTTCAAGAGTTACAAATATTGTCTTTCCATGTAGGAATGTAAACAGTTCAACTTTAGTAAGTCCCTTATGACCTCTCTTTGCTGTTCACCTTTTCGTGGTTCTCTTCATTCTTGTGTTTGAAAGTCAAATTTTCTTTTCAGCTCTGGTCTTTTCATCAAGAATGCTTGAAAATCCTCTATTTCATTAAAAGACCATTTTTTTCTCCTGAAGTATTATACTCAGTTTTGCTGGGTAGGTGATTCTTGGCTTCAGTCCTAGTTCCTTTGACTTCTGGAATATCCTATTCCATTCCCTTCTATCCCTCAATGTAGAAGGTGCCAGATCTTGTACTATCCTGATTGTATTTCCACAATACTTGAATTATTTCTTTCTAGATGCTTGCAATATTTTTTCCTTCACCTGGGAATTCTGGAATTTGGCTACAATGGTCCTAGGAGTTTCTCTTTTTGGATCTCTTTCATGCGGTGTTCTGCGGATTCCTTGAATATTTATTTTGCCTTCTGGTTCTAGAATCTCAGGGCAGTTTTCCTTGATAATTTCGTGGAGGATGATGTCTAAGCTCTTCTTTTGATCATGGTTTTCAGGTAGTCCCAGAATTTTTACATTGTCTCTCCTGATTCTATTTTCCAGGTCAGTTGTTTTTCCAATAAGATATTTCACATTATCTTCCAATTTTCGAATCTGCGCGATATGTTCTGAGATATCTGTCTTTCTCGAAAAGTCCAAAGCTTCCATCTGTACCATTCCAGATTTGAGAGATCTATTTTCTTCAGTAAGCTTTTGAATCTCCTTTGCCATTTGGTTAATTCTGCTTTTGAAAGCATTCTTCTCCTCATTGGCCCCTTGCACCTCCCTTGCCAGCTGAGTTAGGCTAGTTCTCAAGGTGCCAATTTCTTCAAGATTTTTTTGGTTCTCCTTTAGCAGGGAGCTGATCTGTTTTTCATGCTTCTCCCTCATCTCTCTCATTTCCCTTCCCAGTCTTTCCTCCATCTCTCTAACTTGATTTTCAAAATTCCTCTTGAGCTCTTCCATGGCCCAAGCCCATTGGGTGGGCTGGGACACAGGATCCTCAATTTCTGTGTCTTTGCCTGATGGCAAGCATTGTTCCTCCCCATCAGAAAGGAAGGGAGGAAGTTTTTTTTCTCCGATAAAGTACCCTTCAATAGTTTTATTTCTTTTCCCTTTTCTTGGCATTGTCTCCACCTAGTGGCCTGAGCTCTGAATGTTCTCCTCACACCCACCTCGCCTCCTGGTCCTCCCAGCCAGCGTTTAGGGACTGAGATTCAAATGCTGCTTCCCGCCTTGGCGGGGACAGGGCTGTTATTCAGTGTTAAATTTAGTTCAGGTGCTGAGGTCAGGGGCAGGGCCGCCTCTCTGGCTCAATTCCCTCAGGGGGTTTATGCACAGACCTTCCACAATGGATCCAGGCTCCCGTCCGTTTGGGGAGCCCCCGTCCGCAGCCGCCTCTCAGCCCCCACCTCCCGGGGGGAGTCCGAGCTATGGGGGCACCTCACTCCCCTCTCAGTCCGCCAAAGAGACTCTCTCACCTACCCCCGTCAGTCACCTGTTGGTGGGGGGCCCGTGCAGCTGCTGAAGATCCCGCCCCCGGATCCCTCTCAGAACTTTGTCTTTCGGAGCCACAGCCACCGTCGCCACTGCAGGTCCGGGCTGGGCACCGTGTCTGCAGCGGGTCGGACCTTTTGTGAGAGGTTTGCCGGTCCCTCTGTGGGTGTGGGGACCCGCGTGGCCGCTGGAGAGTCCATTCCGCAGCCCTCTCGGATCTCCCTCCCACGCTGTCGCTGCCGGGGCAGGGCTGCTCTCCTCTTCCCGCCCCTGTGCCCAGTCCCCGGCGGGAAGGTCACCCCGGGAGAGGTTTGCAGGTCTCTCTGGAACAGAAATCTCCCTCCCTCCAATATTCCATGGTCTCTGGGTGCAGAATTCGTCCTGGGCTAGTCCCCTCTGCCGTTCTGTGGTTTGTGGGTTCGGAGCTATGTGTATGGGCGTCTTTCTACTTCGCCATCTTGGCTCCGCCCCCTTGAATGTTAATTCTTGAGAATTTTAACTTAACGTATTATTACCTCCCTTTAAGCACACAACTCACTTTGTAAATCCTAACTCATGAATTCTAGAACCCATTCTTGTCAAATAAGTAGAAAACAAATAGGACTATTTCCATTCTGTAGGAAAGAAAGAATGGGATATTTCAGTATCTCCTACAAGTCTACGGAGTAAAATAATCACAATTACTAACAGAATCCAACTTTCCTAATTCTTAATTTTTTCTCTCTCCTTGAAATTATGTGTTCCAATTTTTACATCCATACAAGGTGAAAGAAATCTTTCTAGAAAACATTTAATGTAATAACCAAAAAAAGACCTACTTTTAATGAACTTTAAGCTTCACATGAGTTGATATCAAAGCTGGAAAGTAAGATGACAATAAAAGAAAGTCCTCCAAAGAGAACTTCCCCTCATGCCTTACTAAGTAAATAATAGCTGTAACAAGTGAGATGTCTTTTCTTCTTATTCTACACCTTGAAACCCCTTTGACACTATTTGGCTTTCTATTCTCCTTTATTACAGTCCTTGATGAAGAAATAACTCTTATTCTTGACAAGGACAACCTCTTTCTACATATATCATGATTCCATCTCCTCTTGTCTCTTTTGGAAGCTCCTAATTTTAATCAGCCCTCTCTCTCCTTATTCTTTAATATTCGACTTCTTACTGTTATCTACCTACTGTCTGCAAACATTTCCCGGACTCACTCAAGGTTGAAAATATCTTTACTTGAGCCAATATCCTTTCACACTATCATACGATGTTTCTCCCCCCCTTTCATAGTTAAATACTTAGGAAAAAATGCTTGTTTCTTGCTGTTTCTATTTCTTCTCCTCCCATGCAGTCCTCAGTCCCTTATATTCTGACTTTTATCCTAATGAATTCATTTCAAAATTCCTTCTCCACAGTTATAGCTACTCTCTTAATAGCTGAAAGTGATCATTTGTAGTCAGTCTTCAACTTTCTGAATCTCTATACCATTTGACCCTGCGCTCATTCCATCTTCCTGGATAATAGCTATGGGATATTGGAACCACTCCCTTTTCTAATTTTCTCCCAACTTGTCTGATAATATATTGTATTTTTATTTGCAGGATCATCATCCGTGTCATAGGATCATAGAAACGTGCATCTAGACCTGGAAGGGAATTGACAGAAAGTGTGTGAGTAAAGATTAGCCCAAACCTGTCATTTTATAAATGAGAGAAATGAAGCCCAACTAGGTTAAATAATTTACAAAACGTTGCACAAGCAATAAATGTGTGTGAATGAATTTGCATGTATTGGTCCTATATCTTTATACTAGATTAATTTTCTCACTGCCCACATTTTCTATCTCTGTCTCTGTCTCTTCTTATCTCTCTGGTCCTCTCTGTTTCTATCTGTCTTTCTCTCTCACACTTTCTTACTCCCCACCATTGGAATTAATAATCATCTTTATGATGATGCAGCACCCACACAATATTCAAAGCGCCTATGACAGCCATGAAAATGCTGGCACAATTCTGAATTGTGAAATACAACAGGCTCTCCACATGGAAGACAGAAACAAAACATTTATTCAGACACCAGAAAACTAAATCTCAACACTAGACAGCCAAATCCATCATAGTAACAAAGAAATCTATACACAATAACAATGCAGAAGGCAATACCATCCCCAAGGCTTCCCTCTGATAGGCTTCCCACAAACGAGCTCCTGTAAAGAAATCACAAACAAGTGCTCTCACTCACCTTAGCCAGACAAGATACTCATCTGAAATCTTTCAAAAATTCCTTCAGATATGTCTAAAATGTGAATCTTAACAAATCTGAGAGTGGCAGAATCCACTAGAAGACAGAATGCAGGAGATTTCTAGCCCAGGAAAGTCTGTAAGGTTAATGGGAGGGAACTGTTGCACTAGTCTGGGAGAGTGCATAGGTCTACACCCAACCATAGCAGACCTAGAGCAGGCACTGGCAGACAGCAACATTGGCAGTTCCAAAACCTCTCAGCACAGGACAGGGGTCTATAAAAGCTGGGTAAGAGAGAAGTGCAGGGCCTACAGCAGTGGAACTAGATACTTCTGGGGCTATCAGTCCACAGATTAAACATTTGAAAGTCACCTACTTGTATTTCTGAGAGCCAAGATGATGGAGTGAGTAATCCATAAGTGTTCTTATGCCCCCTTATTGACCCTGAAAAACCCAGAGACTATTGTCCCAGGAAAAATCCTGGAATAGTGGAGCCAACATAAGAGGTACAGTAGTCTTTTAGCTTGGGAGGCTAGGGACATCACAAAAGTCCCTCTTGCTATGAAGGAAGGGAACCAGGACAGTATGGTAGGCATCCAGCAAGGCCCACTTCAATGGAGATCCTGAGCCTCAAGAGGTTGGAGCTAGTAAATGCCAACACCAGGATATCAGATATGCCTTTGTACAGCCAGGGGAATCAGCAGACATGAGCATGGGTGGGTGTCTACCAGTAGCTGAATCTACTTGGGTTCCTGTGCAGCCCCAGGGGAGGAGGAGACTTCCATTGGCCAGACAACCTCTCTCACACACTTCACACTATGAGATTCAGTGTAACCCCAGGAAAATTCAGGAAGACTTCATTTGACATTGACCTTGGCATACACCAGTTATCTCCAGGTCAGCATAAAATGAGCAACAGCAATATATAGCTTGTAGTTGAAAGAACCAGAGGCCACAGTACAAAAAGATAGTAACCAGGTCACTAACTTCAAGCACAACAAACTTTGAACAGTGCTCCCTTTTCCCCCAAAGCAGACTTCCACTTTAAAAACCAGGGCAAAGGCAAACACTAAGAATAAGAAACAGCCTAGAAAAGCAAAGACCATAGAATTTTACTAGGTAGACAGGGAAAATCAAAATATGAATTCAGAAGAGGATAGCATTGATACTATGCCCACATCTGAAACGTCAAAAGGGAATATTACCTGGACTCAAGCCCAAAAAGTGTTCTTTTTTTTTTAATTAATTAAATTTATTTATTTAACTTTTAACATTCATTTTCAAAAAATTTTGGGTTACTAATTTTCTCCCCTTTTATCCCCTCCCACCCAAACTCCAAGCATTCTAATTGCCCCTATGACCAATCTGCTCTCTCTTCTATCATCCCTTTCTGCCCTTGTCTCCGTCTTCTCTTTTATCCTGTATGGCCAGATAGCTTTCTATACACCTTTACCTGTATTTCTTATTTCCTAGTGGCAAAAACATTACTCCACAGTTGATCCTAATACTTTGAGTTCCAACTTCTTTAGCTCCCTCCCTCTCCACCCCTTCCCCTTGGAAGACAAGCAATTCAATATAGGCCAAATCTGTGTAGTTTTGCAAATGATTTCCATAATAGTTGTGTTGTATAAGACTAACTATATTTCCCTCCATCCTATCGTGTCCCCCATTACTTCTATTCTCTTTTGATCCTATCCCTCCCCATGAGTATTGACCTCAAATTGCACCCTCCTCCCCATGCCCTCCCTTCTATCATCCCCCCCACCCTGCTTATCCCCTTATCCCCCACTTTCCTGTATTGTAAGATAGGTTCTCATACCAAAAGGAGTGTGCATTTTATTCTTTCCTTTAGTGGAATGTGATGAGAGTAGACTTCATGTTTTTCTCTCACCTCCCCTCTTTATCCCTCCACTAATGAGTCTTTTGCTTGCCTCTTTTATGAGAGATAATTTGCCCCATTCCATTTCTCCCTTTCTGCTCCCATTATATTTCTCTCTCACTGCTTGATTTCATTTTTTAAAGATATGATCCCATCCTCTTCAATTCACTCTGTGCACTCTGTCTCTATGTGTGTGTGCGTGTGCATGGGTGTGTGTGTAATCCCACCCAGTACCCAGATACTGAATAGTTTCAAGAGTTACAAATATTGTCTTTCCATGTAGGAATGTAAACAGTTCAACTTTAGTAAGCCCCTTATGACTTCTCTTTGCTGTTCACCTTTTCATGCTTCTCTTCATTCTTGCGTTTGAAAGTCAAATTCTCTTTTCAGCTCTGGTTTTTTCATCAAGAATGCTTGAAAATCCTCTATTTCATTGAAAGACTAATTTTTCCCCTGAAGTATTATACTCAGTTTTGCTGGGTAGGTGATTCTTGGTTTTAGTCCTAGTTCCTTTGACTTCTGGAATATCCTATTCCATGCCCTTCAGTCCCTTAATGTAGAGGCTGCTAGATCTTGTGTCCTGATTGTATTTCCACAATACTTGAATTGTTTCTTTCTAGCTGCTTGCAATATTTTCTCCTTGACCTGGGAACTCTGGAATTTGGCCACAATGTTCCTAGGAGTTTTTCTTTCTGGATCTCTTTCATGCGGTGTTCTGTGGATTCCTTGAATATTTATTTTGCCCTCTGGTTCTAGAATCTCAGGGCAGTTTTCCTTGATAATTTCATGAAAGATGATGTCTGGGCTCTTTTTTTGATCATGGCTTTCAGGTAGTCCCATAATTTTTAAATTGTCTCTCCTGGATCTATTTTCCAGGTCAGTTGCTTTTCCAATGAGATATTTCACATTATCTTGCATTTTTCCATTCTTCTTGCTTTGTTCTGTGATTTCTTGCTTTCTCGTAAAGTCCTTAGCCTCCATCTGTACCATTCTAATTTTGAAAGAACTATTTTCTTCAGTGAGCTTTTGAATCTCCTTTTCCATTTGGCTAATTCTGCTTTTGAAAGCATTCTTCTCCTCATTGGCTTCTTGAGCCTTTTTTGCCAATTGAGTTAGGCTAGTTTTCAAGGTGTTATTTTCTTTATTTTTTTGGGTCTCCTTTAGCAGGGAGCTGATTTGCTGTTCATGCTTTGACTTCATGTCTCTCATTTCTCTTCCCAGCTTTTCCTCCACCTCTCTAACTTGATTTTCAAAATTCTTTTTGAGCTCTTCCATGGCCTGAGCCCATTGGGTGGGCTGGGACACAGAAGCCTTGATTTCTGTGTCTTTGTCTGATGGTAAGCATTGTTCTTCCTCATCAGAAAGGAAGGGAGGAAATGCCTGTTCACCAAGAAAGTAACCTTCTATAGTCTTATTTCTTTTCCCTTTTCTGGGCATTTTCCCAGCCAGTGACTTGACCTCTGAATATTTTCCTCACACCCACCTCGCCTCCTGATCATCCCAGCCAGCGTTTGGGGTCTGAGATTCAAATGTTGCTTCCAGCCTCTGGGCTTTTGGTGGGGGCAGGGCTGCTATTCAGTGTGAGATTAAGTTCAGATGCTCAGGTCAGGGCAGGGCCGCCTCTCAGGCTCAGTTTGCTCAGGGAGTTTATGCACAGACCTTCAACAATGGATCCAGGCTCCTGCCTGCTTGGGGAGCCCTGGTCTGCCTCCACCCCTCAGCTTCTGTCTCCCGAGGGGGCCCGAGCCATGGGGGCACCCCACTCCCCCCTCGACCTGCCAAAGAGACTCTCTCACCGACCTCCGTCACCTGTGGGTGGAGGGACTTTTGCTGCCACTGGAGATCCCGTCCCTGAAGCCTGCTCGGATCTGTTCCTCTCGGTACTGCGGCCGCGGCCGCGGCAGGTCTGGGGTGGGCTCCGCGTCTGCAGCGCGACGGACCTTTTGTGAGAGGTTTGCACGTCCCTCTGGAACAGAAATCTTCGCTCCACTATTCTGTGGCCTCACTGCTCCAGAATTCGCCGTGAGTTACTTTATACAAATGTTCTATGGGTTGTTGGTTCAGAGCTATGTGTATTTGCGTCTTTCTACTCCGCCATCTTAGCTCCGCCTCCCCCAAAAGCATTCTTGAAAGACCTCAGGGAGGATTTCAAAAGTGAAATTAGAGAAGAAGAAGAAAAAATGATGAAATCTTTTTAAAATATAGTTGATAAAATGGAAAAAAATAATCACTGAAGAGAACAAATCTTTAAAAAGTAAAATTGGTCAAATGGAAAAGGAGGTAAAAAAAGAAAACTGAAGAAAACAACTGGTTAAAAATTAGAATTGGAAAAGTAGAAGCCAATCATTCTATTAGGCATCAAAATCAGTCAAACAGGTAACAGCATGGACGTTCTAAAGCACTTCTGCCAAGCCCAGCCAAATACCTGTTAAAAATGTCTCTAAAATTTTTTTGGAGCTGCAGAACCCACAGAATGATGGAGTGAAGCAAATTTCCAGCTCAAGACAGCCTGGAAGATCCCCAGGAAGTGTATATCACACTCGACTGGAAGCAGAGTGCTGACCAGTGTGGGCCACAACTGCACAGAGGGAACTGAGCAGGCCTTGGGGATACTCAATCGTTCATACCTGTGGTGGTTTCCAGACATCATGACCCCAAAACAATGAGAATAAATTGGATGGTCGGTGGGAAAAGCCTGTGGGACCAGTGTGGGAGACTTCAGTGGTCAAGCCTCAGGTCCAGGGCAACTGAGGAATGATGGAATGGAGGAACCTGCAGCAGCCATAGCAGCAGAATGGGCAGCTGCAGCCACTGTTTCTGGAGCTCTAAGCCCACAGATTGTAGGGGATCGAGTGGCTGGCAGTACACCTCCACTCCCATTGGAAGAATAGAAATACTTTGAAAAAGAGCTCAAAAGTCAAGGAAATGTCTCTGGAAATGAGCAAAAACCCCCAAAATAATAAGACTATAGAATCTTACATTGGTAACAAGGAAGATGAAAACATTAAAACACAAGAAAACAAATTCAAAGCCCCCCCATTGAAAGCCTCTAAGAAAAATGAATTAGTCTCAGGCCATGGAAGAGCTCAAAAAGGATTTTGAAGATCAAGTAGGAGAAGAAGAGTAAAAATTGGGAACAGAAATGAGAGTGATGCAAGAAAATCGTGAAAAATGAGTCAACTGCTTGCAAAGGAGACCCAAAGCATACTGAAGAAAATAAGTTTAAAAAATGGACTAACTAAATGGGCAAAAGAGACTCGAACAGTCAACGAGGAGAAGAATGCCCTAAAAAAAGCAGAATTGGCCAGATGGAAGAGGAGATCCCAAAGCTCACTGAAGAAAATAATTTTTTAAAGGAAGTGAATGACTTTATGAAGAATCAAGAAATTAGAAAACAAAACTGAAGGAATGAAAAATAGCAGACAATGTGAAATATCATATTGGAAAAACAACTGACGTGGAAAATAGATCCAGGAGTGACAATTTAAAAATTTCGGTCTACCTGAAATCCCTGATCAAATAAAAAAAGAGCCTAGACATCATCTCTCATGTAATTATCAAGGAAAACTGCCCTGATGTTCTGGAACCAGAGGGTAAAATAAATATTGAATGAATCCACCAATCACATCCTGAAAGAGATCTGAAAAGACAAACTCCAAGAAACATTGTAGTCAAGTTCCAGGGTAAAGGAGAAAATATTGTAAGTAGCCAAAAAGAAACAGTTCGAGTATTGTGGAAATGAAATCAGGATGGAACAAGATCTAGTAGCTTCTACGTGAAGAGTTCAAAGGCTTGGAAGATGATATTTCAAAAATCAAAGGAGCTAGGATTAAAATCAAGAATCACCTACTCAGCAAAAGTGAATATGATATTTCAGAGGAAAAAAATGGTAATTCAATGAAATAGAGGACTTTCAAGCATTCTTGATGAAAAGACTAGAGCTGAATTGAAAGTCTGACTTTCAAAAACAGGAATCAAGAGAAGTATGAAAAAGTAAACAGGAAAGAGAAATCATAAGGGACGTACTAAAGTTGAACGGTTTATCTTTCCTATATGGAAAGATAATATTTGTAATATCTTGAGACTTTTCTTAGTATTTGGGTAGTTGGAGGGATTTTATACAAAGAGACAGAGGGCACAGGGTGAATTGAATAAGAGGGAATGATATCTAAATAATAAAATGAAGGGATGAGAGAGGAATATATTGGGAGGAGAAATGAAATGGCACAAATTTTCTCTCATAAAAGAGGCAAGAAAAAGCTTTTTGAACGGAGGAGTAAAGGGGGAGGTGAGAGTGAAAATGTGAAGCTTACTCTCCTCACATTTAGCTTAAAGAGGGAATAACATGAACACTCAATTTGGTATGAAAATCTATCTTACACTACAGGAAAGCAGGGGAGAAGGGGATAAATGGAATGTGGGGGATGATAGAGGAGAGGGAAAATACAAGGAGGGGATAATTAGAAGTAAACACTTGTGCGGAGGGACAAGGTCAAAAGAGAGAACAGACTAAATGGGGGGCAGGAAAGGATGGAGGGAAATATATATTTAGTCTTTCACAAAATGACTTTTATGGAAATCTTTTGCATAACTACACATGTATATCTGATATTGAATTGCTTGACTTCTCAGTAGAGATGGGTATGGAGTGGGGAAGGGAGGGAAGCTGAAACTCAAATTTTAAAAATGAATGTTAAAAATTGTTTTTACATGCAACTGGTAAATGAGAAATGCAGGTAATGGGGTAGAGAAATCCATCTTGCCCTACAGAAAACTAGAAGAGATGTGGATAAGGGAAGAAAGGGGTGTGATAGAAGGGAGGGCAGATTGGAGGAAAGGATTATCAGAATGCACAGTGTCTTGTGGGGGGGGGAGGGAAGAAATAGTGACAAAATTTGGAATTCAAAATCTTGTGGAAGTCAATGTTGAAAACTAAAAATAAATAAATTAGATTAAAAAAAATAATCAGTCAAACAAATTCCAAAGGATGAATCAAATGGAAGAAAGCATGAAATATCACATTGGAAAAGCAACTGACCTGGAAAATGTGTGTGTGTGTGTGTGTGTGTGTGTGTGTGTGTGTGCATGTGTGTGTTCTTCCTTCGTTGCTGAAGAAGACCTGGAAAATAGATCCAGGAGAGATAATCGAAGAATTATTGGTCTGCAAGAAAACCACTATAAAAATGAGCTTACATGAAAACAATTGAGAAAGAGGAGATCCATGAGTTGGGCAAGCAACTGAAAAAGCTGCAAAAAGCACAAATTGAAAATCTCTAATTCAATGCAAAAGTAGAAATACTGAAAACCAAAGGAGAGATTAATAAAATTGAAACTAAGAAAACAATTGAACAATACATAAAACTAAGCAGTGGTTTTACGGAAAACAAATAAAATTGATAAACCTTGGTTAATTTGGTTAATAAAAAGATTGAAGAAAAGCAAATCAGCTGTGCCAGAAATGAAAAGGGTGAATTCACCTCCAATGAAAAGGAAATTATAACAATAATTAGAAATTATTTTGCCAATTGCATTCCCATAAATACGACAATCTTAGTAAAATGGATGAATATTTACAAAAATATAAGTTACCCAGACTGACAGAAGAGGAAGTAAAAAACTTAAATAACCCCATCACAGAAAAAGAAATAGAATAAGCCATTAATGAACTTCCTAGGACAAAAATATCCATGGCTAGATGGATTTGCAGTGCATTCTATCAACTATTTAAAGAACAATTAATTCCAATAATAGATAGACTCTTTGGGATAATTGGTGAAGAAGGAGTGTACCAAATGTTTTTTATGATACAAATATTTTTCTGATTCCTAAATTGGAAAAAGCCAAAACAGAGAAAGAAAAGTATAGACCAATTTCCCTAATTAATATAGATGCAAACATTTTAAATAAGATATTAGCAAAAATATTAAGGGAACTTATTGTGAGAATAATTCATTTTGATCAGTTAGGATTTATACCAAGAATACAAGGCTGGTTTGATATTAAAATATATCAGCATAATTCATCATATCAACAATAAAATTAACAGAAACGATATGATTATCTCAACAGAAGCATAAAAAGTTTTTGTCAAAATATAACATCCATTCCTGTCAGGCCTAGAGGCCTAAGGTCTACCCGAGTCTTTCCTTACCTGTCGCAGGTCTTCAGCTGGCCAAACTGGATAAACGTGTGAGAGAAGAGACTTTCCAGAGTCGAACAAGGATTAGGCTTTATTCAGGGTCTTGGTTACATGTGCAGGGTGAATTCTTCCTCAGGAGAGAGGAATCCTCTTCGCAAGGAGGCAAAGATCTTACAGTAAGACAATGGGAGTGGGAGAGGGCAGGGACCTTCTGCCCTCTAAGGGCCCTTCAGTGCTAAGAGCGCCTTCAAGCTTTCCTGACCCTACTTAAGCTCTCCCGCCACAAAGTTTGCACCTGAATACCATGCCTGCTCTCAGCCTTTAGCTAGACAACAACAGGTGTGCTCAGACCATGGATTAATCTCAAGGGTGGGATGCTCTCCCCAGCAAGTTTCCCACGGGGAAGAGGCGGAAACGCACAAGATAGCCCGGGTCTCACACCTCAATTCCCAGCTGTTCCCTGGGGGGCCTCATGAGAACTCTAAGGTTTAGAAGTCCTCACTTTTGCCTGCCTGAGACTGTCCACATGAAACTGAGCTTACACCCCCAACACATTCCTATTGAAAAGACCAGAGAATATAGGAATAAATGGAGCCGTCCTTAAACTGATAAGTATTCACCTACCTAAAACCATCAGACATTATGTGCAATGGGGAGAAGTTAGACGCATTTCCAATAAGATCAGGGATGAAAAAATGAAATATGGAACTGGATGCGTTAGCTTTAGCAATAAGTGAAGAAAAAGAAATTTTAAAATTAAAACAGGCAAAGAAAAAACTAAGTGATCACTCCTTGCAGGAGACATGATGTTATCCTGGAGCATCCCAGAGAATCACACACACACACACAAAAAAGTACAAAACTGGGGAAAAAATGTGTGACTAGTGTCTGTGATAATGGCCTCATTTACATAATATATATTATATTTTAACATATTTATATTAAATATATATTTACATTAAATATATTTGATATATAGTATAATGAATCTAAGTAAACTTTACAAAATTGCAAGTCATTCCCCAACTGAAATATGATCAAAGGATATGAATAGGCAGTTATCTTTCTTTTTTTTTTCTTGCTTAATTTTTTTTAATTAATTTATTTAACTTTTAACATTCATTTTCACAACATTTTGGGTTCCAAGTTTTCTCCCTATTTGTCCCCTCCCCCCACCCTAAAACACCGAGCATTCTAATTGCCCCTATCCACCAATCTGCCCTCTCTTCTATCATCCCTCCCTTCCCTTGTCCTCATCATCTCTTTTCTCCTGTAGGGCCAGATAACTTTCTATATCCCATGACCTGTATTTCTTATTTCCTAGCAGCAAGAACAGTACTCAACAGCTGTTCCTAAAACTTTGCATTCCAACTTCTCTTCATCCCTCTCTCCTCACCCATTCACTTTGGGAAGGCAAGCAATTCAATACAGGCCATATCTGCGTAGTTTTGGAAATGACTTCCATAATAGTCTTGTTGTGTAAGACTAACTATATTTCCCTGCATCTGATCCTACCCCTCATTGCTTCTATTCTCTCTTTTGATCCTGTCCCTTCCCAAGAGTGTTGACTTCAAATTACTCCCTTTTCCCTTTATCTTCCCTTCCATCATCCCCCCCACCCTGCTTAAACCCTTCTCCCCCACTTTCCTATATTGTAAGATGTTTTCATACCAAAATGAGTGTGCATTTTATTCCTTCCTTTAGTTGAATGTGATGAGAGTAAACTTCATGTTTTTCTCTCTTCTCCCCTCTTTTCCCCTCCACTAAAAAGTCTTTTGCTTGCCTCTTTTATGAGAGATAATTTGCCCCATTCCATTTCTCCCTTTCTCCTCTCAATATATTGCCCTCTCAATGCTTAATTTCACTTTTTTAAAGATATGATCCCATCCTCTTCAATTCACTCTGTGCACTCTGTCTCTATGTGTGTGTGTGTTTGTGTGTGCATGTGTATGTGTGTAATCCCACCCAGTACCCAGCTACTGAAAAGTTTCAAGAGTTACAAATATTGTCTTTCCATGTAGGAATGTAAACAGTTCAACTTTAGTAAGTCCCTTATGATTTCTCTTTGCTGTTTACCTTTCCATGCTTCTCTTCATTCTTGCGTTTGAAAGTCAAATTTTCTTTTCAGCTCTGGTCTTTTCATCAAGAATGCCTGAAAGTCCTCAATTTCGTTGAAAAACCATTTTTCCCCCTGAAGTATTATACTCAGTTTTGCTGGGTAGGTGATTCTTGGTTTTAGTCCTAGTTCCTTTGACTTCTGGAATATCATATTCCACACCTTTTGATCCCTTAATGCAGAAGCTGCTAGATCTTGTGTTATCCTGATTGTATTTCCACAATACTTGAATTGTTTCTTTCTAGCTGCTTGAAATATTTTCTCCTTGACCAAGGAACTCTGGAATTTGGACAAATGTTCCTAGGAGATTCTCTTTTTGGATCTCTTTCAGGCAGTGATAGGTGAATTCCTGGAATACTTATTTTGCCCTCTGGTTCTAGAATCTCAGGGCAGTTTTCCTTGATAATTTCATGAAAGATGATGTCTAGGTTCTTTTTTTGATCATGGCTTTCAGATAGTCCCGTAATTTTTAAATTGTCTCTCCTGGATCTATTTTCCAGGTCTGTTGTTTTTCCAATGAGATATTTCACATTATCTCCCATTTTTTCATTCTTTTGGTTTTGTTTTGTGATTTCTTGGTTTCTCACAAAGTCATTAGCCTCCACCTTTTCCATTCTAACTTTGAAAGAACTGTTTTCTTCAGTGAGCTTTTGAACGTCTTTTTCCATTTGGCTAATTCTGCTTTTTAAACCATTCTTCTCCTCTTTGGCTTTTTGAACCCCTTTTGCCAATTGAGTTAGCCTATTTTTAAAGGTGTTATTTTCTTCAGCATTTTTTGTGGTCTCCTTTAGCAAGGTGTTGACCTGCTTTTCGTGCTTTTCTTGCACCTCTTTCATTTCTCTTCCCAGTTTTTCTTCCACCTCTCTAACTTGATTTTCAAAATCCTTTTTGAGCTCTTCCATGGCCTGAGCCCATGGAATATTTATTTTGGATGTTTGGAATACAGAAGTCTTGACTTCTGTGTGTTTCCGTGATGGTAAGCATTGTTCTTCATCTGAAAGGATGGGAGGAGATATCTGTTCACCAAGAACCCAACCTTCTATGGTCTTATTTTTTTCTCCTTTTCTGGGCATTTTCCCAGCCAGTGACTTGACTTCTGAGTTTCCTCTCCACACCCACCTCCCCTCCAGTTCTCCCCAGCCAGCACTTGGGGTCTGAGATTCAAATGCTGCTCCCAAGCCTCAGGGCTTTTGGCGGGGGTGGGGCTGCTATTCAGTGTGTGATTAAGTTCAGGTGCTCAAATTGGGGCAGGGCTGTCACAAAGGGCTTAGTTCCCTCTGGGGGTTTATGGGAAGACCTTCAACAATGGATCCGAGCTCCTGCCTCCCTTGGGAGCCCCTGTGAACTGCCACCTCGGCTGCTTCCTTCCAAGGGAGCCTGAGTTATGGAGGCACCCCACCCCTTCTTGGCGAGCCAAAAAGACCCTCTCACTGACCTTTGGCACCTGTGGGTAGACGAATCTGTGTGGCTGCTGGAGATTCTGTCCCTGACGCCTGCTCAGATCTGCTTCTCTTGGTGCTGCATGGCCAAGGCAGGACTCGGCTCTGCTCTGGGTCCAGTATGTGACAGACCTTTCGTGTGGGTTTTTCAGGTCTCTCTGGAATAGAAATCTCCTTCACTGCATTGTTCTGTGGCTTCTGCTGCTCCAGAATTTGTTGGGATTTCTTCTTTACAGGTATTTTATTGGCTGTGGATTAGGACCTAGCGTATGTATGTCTTTCTACTCTGTCCCTCCCCCAAGAAGGAACCCTTGAGTTCCCTAAGTCTCTTAAATACCTGCTCCATCCATCTCAAAAAAATCATACATATACAGCCTGTCCCAAACATCTTGGTGCAGTGGCATAAAAATTTCATTTAAAGTTTTGAGACGGAGTGTATTTATCTTTACATACTGTAGTACACTTTACATATTATATTCATCTCCCCCACCCTAACATGTAAACTTCTTGAGGAAGTTAAAGATCCTTTTTTTTTTAAATTTTGTTTTTGTAACCTTAGCACCTAAATTCCTTGGCAAATATATATTGAAGGAACATTTTAAAGACAGATTTTTGTATTGGGTTGTAGTCAGCAAGTAATATGAAAATGTACAACAAAAAATATAGCAAAAAGAGAAGATGGGAAAAGACAACATAAAAATTTATGAAATTATAAATGTGTTAAATGAAAAACATTCCTCCATTCGTAAGCCAATCTCCCTATGACAGATAAAGTGGAGATGTAGGTCTCATATTTTAGCTTTATTGTCTGCTTATTTTTCTCTCAGCATTCACCTAGTGTGATTCCTCCTGCATGCACACATCCTAATTTGAGGGAATAGATTACTTTAACCTAACTACATAAACAGAAAGAAAGCACAACTTTATGGGAATGAGACAAAGTAATAATAATAATAGAATATCAGAGAAGAAATATTTACATTTTCACCCAGAAACCCCAGACTGTGAATGGATAGATTTCAAAGGGTCCATGAACCTGGATGGAAAAACAAATCACACTTTAATTAATTAATCATTCCTTTTTATCATACATTCTATATGTTCATTTAATTCTTTTTATAATAGCTTATAAATGAAATTTAATATATCTTTCAATTATGAATTTAAAAAAAAAACTATTGCCAAAAATAAGAAACAACAGGACCCCCAAAACATTTTGAACTCCTTATTTAAAACAAAAGGTTAAGATTTCCATATTTTAAAAATGTAGAAATGAAATTTACCTAGCACTTTCAAATTTCAAAATGTATTATAAAGTAATAACGATCCCACGTTTGTTCGTGAATAAAAATTTCACACACATATGTAGATAGATAGATAGATTGATAGATAGACAGACAGATAGAAAGGCAAATAGATAGAATAGAGACATGATCAACAAGACATCGAAAATGTTCAAAGTTGTTTAGTTGAAAAAAATGCAAACTACTTGGCCAAAGTCTCCCTATTCTTCAAAATTTCCTAGAAGTACTTATCATATTTATTGTGATATATTTTTGGTAGGAAAAAATGAATTGATAAACCAAACAAAAACTAGATGAGGAAAGGTTGAACTACTGGTGCTAGATTAGTATATTGGAATATTACTGTACTCTCCAGGAATGGTGACTGGTGAATTCAAAGAAACACAGGAATATTTGAATTAACAAATGCACAGTAAACTAAGCAGAAACAGGAAAATAATTTATGAAGACTATTGTAGTACTATATATGAAAAAGACACTATCAAGCTGCTATCTGAAGTCAGCCAAAGTGGAACTGAATGTGAAACACAATTTTTATTGTATCATTAAAGAGTTGGGCACTATGTATGTTGAATGTCAATTTCTATGTGCTATACTTTAAGAAGGAAATTACTAGAGCGTACTCCAAGAACAACTATTTAGGTTGAACATTGTATCTTCACATGTTTTTGTAACATTTTGTAAGTTAATGTGTATTCTAATCCAGAGATGGTGTAGTGGAAAGGGAACAAGATCTATTTGCAGCCTCACTCCCACTCCTGAATCTAGCTGTGTGACTCTGGTCAAGTCACTCAATCTCTCTGAAGCTTTAACACTTCATCTATAAACAGTAAAAACAATAGCAGCTATTAGAATTAGCTATCTACTCCTCTTTTTCTCATCTTCAAACTTTGGTGAACCAGTTCAAATTTATTCTTCTCCAGTTATGATATCACCAATTGATCTCTGCTAAGCCTCAACCTTGGATTACCGTTTGGCACAGGCACATAGTAGGCACTTTATAAATGCTTATTGATTAATTGCTTCATAGCTTAATTGTAAGAATCAAATGAAATTTTGTATTTAAAACTTTTTGCAAACCTATAGTATGTAATAATAACAAATATAAACTAATACGGTGATTGAAAATTTTCTTTTCTAGATCAGGAATTCAGCTATTTAAGCTACTTTGCTCATAAAAATATTTTGAATTTCATCTAATAAAAAATCATCTATTTTACCTTTCATAATCACCATGATCACTTACTTGGTTAAGAACTGCCCCCTTCTTACAACTATGGATGATTCCTGATCAGATATGCTTTCCTCATTTTTAAAAAAAATATTCCATTATTTATTTATTTATTCATTTATTTATTTTGTTATTCTAAAGGATTAAGACATGGAATACTATGTATTTTCATTTTAGTAGTCAACCATTTTTTTTTTCTATTTTCGAGATTTAGACTTGGAATCAAGAAGATCTGGTTTAAATGTCTATTTCTGATACATGATTATTATGGAAAATTGGCATAGTCTTTACCACTTTTAACAACTTAAGCCACTCTTTAATTGCAGAAGATTTTCTGTTCTGTATAAAACAAAGGGAATACAGTAGTTTTACTCCCTAATTGAGGAGTTCCCTACAGAAATAGTATTACAGGTACTGTCTAAAACAACAAAAACAAGATTTATATACTATTTAGAATAGGGGGAATGAGTGTTACTTGTGGGAAGGAGCAAAATGTGATGGAAAAAAAATTGAAGTAAGGAGATTTGGTTTCTATTACAGATTTTGCCTTACCTGTGGTAATCTTGAACAAATTAATTAATTTCACATAGCCTCAGGGTCCTCATCCCTAGAATGAAAGGATTTAATGAAATGACGTTAATGTCTCTTTCCAAGCTAATCTAACCAAACAAATAAATTCTTTGGTTTATTAAATATGTACTAAGTACTAGACACTGTACTAAGTGCTAGAGAAAGAAATATAATAAAGAAAGACAGTCTTTCCCCACAGGGACCTTACAGTCTAATGGGGCCAGACATACAAAAGAGCAAATTGGGGGAAGGGCAGAAGAAAATACCTGTGAAGAGGGCATGGTGGAGATGTCAGTCTGAGAATCAGAGCAGCCAGGTGATAAATGAGATGTCTGAACTAAACATTTTCTTTCATGTGTGGTTGGAGTTCGTAGCACCACCCTCAGATCAGAGAGGCATAGTACCAAGGCTGATGGAATCTTACAGGATGATGAGACTGTTACAGTAATGAGCTTCCTGGACCACAATGAAAAACCCAGTCAGAGAAGGCTCAAAGTACTATAGCCGTGTTAGAAATGAGATAAAGTATTTAAAATTTAAGTGTGTTAAACAGTGTTTAATATGAAAAGGTAATTTATGTTCCAGTTTCTATTAAAAGTTTAATCTATTGTTTAGTTATTCTGAAACAATACGGTATTTCTGCAGTCCTTCTCTTAAACTATTTATGTTCAATCACTATTGTTTTTCTGAGCAATTAATTAGATGAGCTAATATTCTATGTGTATTTTAATAAGCTTTGGATATATCCAAGGAAGAGGGGCAATTTGGCATAGTACATAGAGATCAGCTTAGGAATTAAAATATGTATCCAAATCATGTCTATGAGTTATTATAGCTACATTATTATAAGCAAGCATTTTAACTTCTCTGTAACACGGATTGTGGTACAATCTCTCAGATTGTGCCATGCATAAAAACAATTGCAGGCATTTGTGTACAGGTAGATGATTAACAAGTAGCTTTATGAAAGTGCAGGGCATTTTTAAGTTTAATCATCGTGATGAACATTGCCTCTATCGCTTTTTAGACACATATCAATAAAACCATAAATATGGCCGGATTTGTAGCATTTGTCATTTTTTGAAGTGTAAATATTTACAATGAATATTTTAAAATTAGAATAAGAGCTGATATGAGCTGACTTCAGAAAACTACTGGTTGCAGGTTTATCTGGTCAAAGATGCATATGATTGTGTGTACATGTATGTACATACGCAATTCAAGCTGCTTCTTAGTTTTAAAAATTCCTCTCAGCTCCTAGTTCCTTGTCATATAAAGTGACCTTATGACTGCTTTGTAAATGCCATTTATGTGTGTGTGTCTTTTTCAGTCATTTCAGTCATGTTCAACTCTTTGTGACCTTGTTTGGGGTTTTCTTGGGAAAGATACTGAAGTGGTTTGCCATTTCCTTCTCCATCTCATTATTCAGATGAGGAACTGTGACAAAAAGGTTTAATTGACTTGCTCAGGGTCACAAAGCTATCTGAGCTCAGATTTGAACTCACATCTTTCTGACTCTAGACCCAGAGCTTCATCCTCTGCCACCTCCATGGCAAATATACTCTCCTTTGAGAGTATGCACTTCATCACTTTTGTCTTTGTATCTAAGCATTTAACCCAGTGCCTACCACATAGAAATTTTTTTTTTATTTTGTAATGTTTAACAATCACTGCCATACAATTGTGATTTTATCCCCCCCACCTACCCCCCACTCCCCCCCTCCCTCCCCACGACTGCATACAATTCTGTATAGATTCTACATATACTTTCCTATTGAGTATATTTTCACTATAGTCATGCTATGTAGTCAGACTAAGATAAATGAAAGAAATCGTATAACAAATCAGAACATGATACACAAACACATAAACATACACAAACATGATCTGCTACAATATGTGAGTGACTTCCATATTTCTCTCTCTGAGTGTGGAAGGCATTTTGCCTTGAGATCCTCCACTGGGATTTTTTTTTTTTTTTTTGTTAAGAAGTTCTTGTGTTATTACAAAAATCTAAGTCTACCAGAAAAAACTCTCACACACTGTGGTTGTTGCTGTGCATAAAGTTCTCCTGGTTCTGCTCCTTTCACTCAGCATCAGGTCATATAAGTCCTTCCAGGCCTCTCTGAAGTCTTCTTGTTCATCATTTCTTATGGCACAATAGTACTCCATTACATTCATATACCATAATTTATTCAGCCATTCCCCAATTGATGGACATCCCCTTGACTTCCAGTTTTTGGCAACTACATAGAGTGCTGCTATAAATATTTTTGTACATGTGGGACCCTTTCCCACTTTTATGATCTCTTGGGGATATAGTCCTAGCAACGATATTGCTGGGTCAAAGGGTATGCACATTTTTGTAGCCCTTTGGGCATAGTTCCAAATTGCTCTCCAGAATGGTTGGATGCGCTCGCAGCTCCACCAACAATGAATTAGTGTTCCAACTCTCCCACATCCTCTCCAGCATTTATCATTTTCTTGTTCTGTCATGTTTGCCAATCTTATAGGTGTGATGTGGTACCTCAGAGTTGTTTTGATTTGCATCTCTCTAACCAATAGTGATTTAGAGCATTTTTTCATATGATTATAGATATCTTTAATTTCTTCTGAAAATTGCCTGTTCATATCCTTTGACCATTTATCAATTGGGGAATGACTTGTATGATTATACATTTGGATCAGTTCTTTATATATTCTAGAAATGAGGCCTTTATCCCCGAGCTTAGCTGTAAAAATTCTTTCCCAGTTTACTACATCCCTCCGGATTTTGGTTGCATTGGGTTTGGTTGTGCAAACACTTCTCAGTTTAATGTAATCAAAGTTATCCATTTTGCATTTCATAATGCATTCTATCTCTCCTTTAGTAAAGAATTCTTCCCTTCTCCATAGATCTGATAAATACACTATTCCTTCTTCTCCAGTTTATTCATGGTATCAGTCTTTATACCTAAATCATGTACCCATTTGGACTTTATTCTTGTGTACGGTGTCAGGTATGGGTCTATGCCTAATTTCTGCCACACTGTTATCCATTTTTCCCAGCAATTTTTGTCAAACAATGAGTTCTTATCCCAGAAGCTGGGGTCCTTGGGTTTATGAAACAGAAGGTTGCTATATTCCTTGCCTACTGCATCTTGAGTGCCAAGTCTATTCCACTTGTCTACCTCTCTGTTTCGTAGCCAGTACCAAGTGGTTTTGATAATTGCTGCTTTATAGTACAGTTTGAGGTCTGGTAGCGCTAGGCCACCTTCCCAAGCATTTCTTTTCATTAGTCCCTTTGATATTCTGAACCTTTTGTTTTTCCAAATGAATTTTGATATTATTTTGTCCAGCTCTAGAAAGTAATTGTCTGATAGTTTAATTGGTATGGCACTAAATAAGTATATTAATTTGGGTAGAATTGTCATTTTTATTATATTAGCACGGCCTATCCATGAGCAACTAATGTTTTTCCACTTACTTAAATCTGACTTTATTTGTGCAAAAAGTGTCTTGTAATTGTGTTCATATAATCCCTGGGTTTGTTTTGGTAGGTAGACTCCTAAGTATTTTATACTGTCTACCCTAACTTTAAATGGGATTTCTCTTTCTATCTCTTGCTGTTGGACTTTGTTGCTAATATATAGGAATGCAGAAGATTTGTGTGGGTTTATTTTGTACCCTGCAACTTTGCCAAAGTTGTTTATTAATTCTAGTAATTTTTTACTTGAATCTCTGGGATTCTCTAGGTAAATCATCATATCATCTGCAAAGAGTGATAACTTAGTTTCTTCTTTGGCTATTTTAATTCCTTGGATATCTTTATCTTGTCTAATTGCTACAGCTAACATTTCTAGTACCATAGTAAATAATAGTGGTGATAAGGGACAACCTTGTTTCACCCCTGATCTTATTGGGAATGCATCTAGCTTATCCCCATTGCATATAATGCTTGCTGAAGGTTTTAGATAGATACTGCTTATTATTTTATGGAAAGTTCCCTTTATTCCTACATTCTCCAATGTTTTTAGTAGGAATGGATATTGTATTTTGTCAAAAGCTTTTTCTGCATCTATTGAGATAATCATGTGGTTTTTGTTAGCTTTGTTGTTGATGTGATCGATAATGCTAATAGTTTTCCTAATATTGAACCAGCCCTGTAGTCCTGGTATGAATCCTACCTGATCATAATGTATTAATATCGTGATAATATGCTGTATTCGTTTTGCTAGAATCTTATTTAAAATTTTTGCATCTATATTCATTAGGGAAATTGGTCTATAATTTTCTTTCTCTGTTTTGTCTCTTCCTGGTTTGGGTATCAAAACCATATTTGTATCATAGAAAGAATTTGGGAGGACTCCTTCTTCCCCAATTTTCAAGAATAGTGTATGTAGTATTGGAATTAACTGTTCTTTAAATGTTTGATAGAATTCACTTGTGAATCCATCTGGCCCTGGAGATTTTTTCCTAGGGAGTTCATTGATGGCTTGTTCAATTTCTTGTTCTGAGATGGGGTTGTTTAAGTATTCAACTTCCTCTTCTGTCAATCTGGGTAATTTGTATTTTTTAAAATATTCATCCATCTCGTTTAGTTTATCGAATTTGTGGGCATAAAATTGGGCAAAGTAGTTTCTAATTATTGTTTTAATTTCCTCCTCATTGGAGGTGAGTTCACCCCTTTCATTTTTAATATTAGTAATTTGATTTTCTTCTTTCTTTTTTTTAATCAGATTGACCAAAGGTTTCTGAATTTTATTAGTTTTTTCATAAAACCAACTATTGGTTTTATTTATTACTTCAATAGTTTTCTTAATTTCACTTTTATTAATCTCTCCTTTGGTTTTCAGTATTTCTAATTTGGTATTTACTTGGGGATTTTCAATTTGTTCTTTTTCTAGCTTTTTCAACTGCAAGCCTAAGTCATTGATCTCCTCTTTCTCTATTTTATTTATGTAAGTATTCAGAGATATAAAACTTCCCCTAATAACTGCTTTTGCAGTATCCCATAAGTTTTGGTATGTTGTCTCACTATTGTCATTCTCTCGAATGAAATTGTTGATTGTTTCTATGATTTCTTCTTTAACCCAACCCTTCTTTAGAATTAGATTATTTAGTTTCCAATTGATTTTTGGTTTCTCTTTCCATGGCCTTTTATTACATGTAATTTTTAATGCATTATGATCTGAAAAGGATGCATTGATTATCTCTACCTTTCTGCACTGGATTGTGAGATTTTTATGTCCTAGTACATGGTCAATTTTTGTAAATGTTCCATGTACCGCTGAGAAAAAAGTATATTCCTTTCTATTCCCATTTAATTTTCTCCAAAGATCTATCATATCTACCTTATCCAGAGTTTTATTTACCTCCTTAACCTCTTTCTTGTTTATTTTGAGGTTGGATTTATCGAGTTCAGAGAGGGGGAGGTTGAGGTCCCCCACTAGTATAGTTTTGCTATCAATTTCTTCCTTCAACTCTCCCAACCTTTCCTCTAAGAATCTGGATGCTATACCACTTGGAGCATACATGTTTAGTAATGATATTGCTTCATTGTCTATGGTGCCTTTTAGCAGGATATAGTTTCCATCCCTATCCCTTTTGATTAGATCTATTTCTGCTTTTGCTTTGTCTGAGATTAGGATTGCTACTCCTGCCTTTCTTACATGAGCTGAAGCACAATATATTCTACTCCATCCTTTGACCTTTATCCTATGTGTATCCCCCCGTTTCAAATGTGTTTCTTGTAAGCAGCATATTGTTGGATTATGGCTTTTAATCCATTCTGCTATCCATCTCCGTTTTATGGGAGAGTTCATTCCATTCACATTCACAGTTATGATTACAATCTGTGTATTTCCCTCCAACCTCTTTCCCACCATTTGTGCTTTTAGCTCTCCCATCTCCCTTCCCCTCCTCAATAGTATTCACTTTTCTCCCCCTCCTCCTGCAGCCTTCCGCTCCTTCTTTTGACCCCCCTCCCTTTTAGTCCCCTTTACTCTTATTGCTTCTTTCCTCCCTTTTAGCCACCCTCCCCTTTCTTCCCCCTTCCCCTCCTACTACCTATAGAGCTAGTTAGCCTCATCTACTTAAGATTATTGTTCCCTCCTTTGAACAAATCAGATGAGAGTACCTCTCAAACAATGCTCATCTCCCTCCCCTCCTTCCCTCTACTATAGTTTTGTACTTCTTCCTGTGATATAATTTGCCATTTTCTGCTTCCCCCTTTCCACACCTCCTATTACATTCCCTTCTCATACTTAAATCATATTTTTGACATGACATCATTTACTTTATGCCCGTTCCCTCTACATATATCCCTTTTATCATAATAGCTGCACAGTTCTCAAGATTAACTGGTATCATCTTCCCTTATAGGGAGGTAAACAGTTTGCCCTAATTGAGTAGCAAGTTTTTGTTTTTGTTTTTTCCCCTCTGTTTACCTTTTTATGATTCTCTGGAGACCTGCATTTGAAGATCAAATTGTCTATTGAGTTCTCGTGTTTTGGTCAGGAAGCTCTGGAAATCCCTTATTTTGTTGAATGACTTTCTCCTTGCCTGAAATGTTATGCTGAACTTTGCTGGGTAGTTGATCCTTGGTTGAAGTCCCAACTCCTTTGCCTTACGAAATATTGGGTTCCAATTCTTTCGATCTTTTAATGTAGAAGCTGCAAGGTCCTGTGTGATCCTCACTGTGTGTCCTTGATATTTGAATTGTTTCTTTCTGGCTGCTTGTAGTAGTTTCTCCTTCACTTGATAGCTCTGGAATTTGGCAACTATATTTCTTGGGGTTTGGAGTTTGGGATCCCTTTTGGGAGGGGAACGGTGGATTCTTTCGGTGACTATTTTGCCCTCTGAGTCTAGTACTTCTGGACAGTTTTCCTTGATGATTTCCTGGAAGATACTGTCCAGACTCTTTTCTTCATCATGGGTTTCTGGCAGGCCAATAATTCTTAAATTTTCTCTCCTGGATCTATTTTCCAGGTCAGTTGTTTTTCCAATTAAATATTTTACATTTTCTTCTATCTTTTCATTCTTTAGATTTTGTTTGACTGATTCTTGTTGCCTCATTGAGTCATTAGTTTCTACTTGCCCAATTCTAATCTTCATCTTATTGTTTTCTTCAGTTAGCTTTTCCATCTCCTTTTCCATCTGACCAATTTTTCCCTTTAAGGAGCTATTTTCTCCATTTAATTTTTGTACTTCTTTTTCCATTCGACCAATTTTCCCAGTTAGGTTTTGGGTTTCCTTTTCCATCTGATGAATTTTCCCAGTTAGGTTTTGGGTTTCCTTTTCCATTTGATTAGCTCTTCCTTTTAGGGAATTATTCTCTCCAGTTAATTTTTGAACTTCCTTTTCCATTTCTTCAATTTTCTTTTTCAGGGTGATGTTCTCATCAGTGAATTCTTTTTTTATAGTTTTAAAATCATTGGCCAGTTTTTCTTTTATATCCTTCTTCAGACGTTCCAGGTAATCTAGTTGTGCTTGCGAGAAATTCATAGTCCCATCTGAGGTTTCAGATGGAAGTACAGTCTCAGCTCTAACCTCTTTGGTGTTTGTGTTTTGGTCCTTATCCCCATAGAAAGATTCTATGGTTTTTTCACTTTTCGTCTGCTTTTTCCGATTCATGATGTTGGCTGAGTGTTGTAGCTTTTGGTTCTTTCAGTCAGAAGGTACAGATCTTTAAGTTGAGCTGATGTGTGTCTAGGCTAAAAGCAGGCTTTTGTTTTTTGTTTCCCCGATCAGCCCTGGGGTTAGCTTGTTAGGTATGTGGGAGGGGTGGTCTGTCCTCAGGATATCTCCTCAGCTGACTTGAGGCAAAGGCAAGGTCAGGGGATGGTGATGCCAGCTTCCCTATTGTCTTCCCTTTTCCCCTGGAGGGCTGGGGCACGCCTAGAAGCTAAGGCGTGTTCCCGCCCCTCCTTGGGCTCGTCTCCCGGCTCTGAGTCTTGCCTGGGTCTCAGTGCAAATTTTCTCTGCCCTGGGTCGTCTGTCCCTCTAGCCGTCTCCACTACCATAGGAAGAATCCCCCTTTGCCACTTTTCCAGCCTCTGGTGTTATGAGACTATTTGCCCCCTTCTGCTGTTCCCGCTGATCCAGGATTAATCTGGGGAAGAATTTTTTGGTTCCCTCACGGTCATCAGTGGGGAGGAGAGAGCACTTACTGATCACTCTGCCATCCCAGTTCCTGGAAGTTCAAGTAGTGACCCACCGAAGTCCTTCTTCAGGCTGAAGATTTCAAGGGCTGCTGCGCTGATGTCTGGCACTCAGCGGCTCTCACTGGCTCGGCCTGGCTTATCTCCTGCTCCTCTGGTCTCGCCCGCCACTCTCGGGCTCCTCTGGTCCCCTCTGTCCTGCCGCGCCGACCGCGCTGCGCTGTGCGCCGGGGTCTTACCCCCGCGGAACAGATCCCTCCCGTGGACCCTCCGGTCCAGCCTGGGCTCCGAATCCGTCAAAGTCCGTCACCCACTGGATTCTACACCTCCAAAGTCTGGTCAGACTCTCCCCCCGGAGATATGCAGAGGAGTTTTTCCAGGAGGTTAGGTGAGTCATTGCTTTCACTCCGCCATCTTGGCCCAGGAGGCTTCTTCAGTAATTTTTTTTTAAAACAAATGTCTGTTCTTTTATAGAATCATTCAAATTTTTATCCCTATGAAATATATTGTACAGTGCCAAATGTTAACTTGTGTTACACAATAAAGTTATTAATAGTATATTAATCTGAAATGTAAACAATCATAAGTTTCATTTTCACCTCCCCCTTTAAAAAAATTCACCACAGTAACTGTTCTATCATTGATCATTTTGCAGTCTAGATGTAAAATGAACATTTGCAAAATGTGCTCTAAACCTTGGCAACAAACAGAGATCAAAGTGATTGATTGAATATGTTCAAACTTTCATAGCTTATCAGAAAACTTTCTAGACATTATATGGCTTTAATGGCCTGGACTAATTGGTGAGCCAAGAAATTGGATTACTATTCTGAATGGCAGTGTGGTAGTGGACTTACTTGTCTTTAAAGAGTCAGCAGTAAACAGTTAGCTCAAAAGGCTAATTGAATTGCACTTCCAGAGAGGAAAGCTGCAGGCTGTCAATATGGAAGAATCATGGAACATGTTGATAGAAAATATGAAATAGTCTAACACTAGGCTGAAATTCATAGTCATCCAAACTTTTTTTTTTTTTAGTAGGCATTACTCCTGCTTGAATCATTCTACATCAAATGAATGCCTGCTGTGTATTTTCCTTCAGCCAAGTCCATCTCTTCTTTGTGTCCACAATTGGCTATTTGCTTGCCAAAGTTTTGATCATGTCCTTGTTTAGAATCCTCACTCCTAAAATTCCACCACTCAAGGGCCACTCAATTTTCAAGGTCCAATTAAAGCTGAATAATGGTAAATAATTAATTCATTAGAATTTACATAATCATATGAAATTTTTTTTTCACATAGAAGAGGTAGTAGAATTGTGACTCATTGTGCCCTAGAGACAGGTTGAAATTGGGACTGGAGGCTTCTGTCCTTCAAAGAGAAATGTCTTGTTACCTTGGCTACAGCTATATTTGCTATCCCAGTGTAATAGAGCATTGCATTACCAGAATAGTTATACCCAGAATAAGAAAAGTATATTGTGGGGACTGAGGAAAGGAAAAAAAAAGAAGAGAGGAATTAATGGTACTAATAGTGGGAAATTGCCCCAGAGGGTATATTTAGGGAAATGCATTATCAAGTAGGATACAAGTCTAAATAGGCTTTTCTTTCCAAAACAAGGATGCATTGACACATCTTGCTTAGTGACAGCCCCAAAGCTCAAATATCTGATTGAATATGATCTGGGGCAGTGTTTGAGATATCTACTAGAAGAAAAGAAGAGCTGTTTTTACAGGGAAGCCTCTACTTCTCTGCTTACTCACATCACAATCCCTTGCAATCTAACTTTGCTAGATCATCACACAACGAAAACTTCTCTTTTCAAAGTCATCAGCAATCTATTAATTACCAAATCAAAATGTCCTTTCTCCATTAGTACTGTTTTTGACTTGGTTAATCATTATTTGACAATGTTTACCATGTAACAATTCTGGACACTCTCTCTAGATTCTTGTCATAAGGGTGATTTATTTGTCCTCATATATATTTTGACCTTTTTTTCTTAGTTTCTTTGGCTGTTATATTATATTCTTTAAGGATATTCCCAAGGCTCTAATCTGGGCCATCTTTCTTTTTCACTTTATATCCTCTCATATGGTGACATTCTCAGCTTCCTTGGTCTTGATTAACATCTCTCAGCAGATGATTTCTACGTAAAGTTGATCTACCTCTTCTATTTTAATCATTAATTTTGCTGTACCACTTCCGTATAGATAAAAATCATTCTAGAATAAAGCCCCTTATTTCTCCCTGACTACTTTTAAATTTACCTTTTCCAGTACAGATAGCCTTTTTCTTTCCTTTCCAATAGGGGGCAGTCAGCTATTTTTCTGATCAAAAATACCTTATCTTATTCATTTTAGATATTGTCTTGATTTCCCATTTGAATTAGGGAAAGTTAAGTGGCTCCTAAGAATAAAAATCAGTTTGGAAACAGCAGGCTGCTGTAACACTGATGTTAGCAAAGATAAAGATATTTCCCCTCCACATTTCTTACCCAAACCCTAACTAAAATTTTATAAAGGTATATTCACTTTAAAGTTAGTGCAAAGCAAACTACATACACATTTTCTCCAAAACCAGCAACCTCCTGTATGACCTAGGTCTCTAGGAAGGGAGTGAGGATTGGACTCACAGCTGAGTTCAATTCCTCCATCCATTAATCCAATCAAGTTCAGGTTCATGTCTAATTGGTTGTCCTTGTTGCATGAAGACAACCAAAATGATATCACTATGACTGTGGGTGGTCCGACCAACATGAGTTTGAAAACTTCTACCACATGTCAGGCACAAATTGTCCATATGAATATTCTAATTGGATATATCAAAATTTATGCATTTCTCATTTGTTTTTAGGTACTGCAATTCTGCTTTGTTCATAGAGCATGGTGCCTTCCTAGATGTGGCCATGCTATGCTGGGCCATCCTATGCCAATTTCTCCCATGCTTCACAATCAGTTCTAAAGTTCTCCTGAGAAACCTTGAGAATTTCCTTATATCTCTTCTTCTGATAACTTTGTGAGTGCTACCTTGTGTGACTTCTCCATAAAATAGTCCTTTAAACAAATGTATATTTGGCATGTAATATAGTGGCTACTCCATCAAAATTTTACTTTTTGCAATAGAATCTGAATGCTTAGCAATTCAACTTGAGAAAGTTTCTCAAAGTCCAGTACTTTACCTCATGATCTTCAGAATCTTTCTAAGACAATTCAAATGAAAATGAGCCAGTTTCTTGGCATGTCACGGGTATGCTCTCCAGGTTCCAACAATGAGGTTAGTATAACAGCTCCACAACAGCTCCTTTTGCTTTTGTGCCTTTACAGTCATCAATGGAGTAAAGCAGAGCTGTGTGCTTGCTCCCATGTTTTTTAGCATGATGTTTTCTATGATATTCTCAAGAGCTTTCAATGAGGATGAAAACTGCATCAAGCTCAGATACTTCTTTGAAGGTAAATTATTTAACTGAAAAGATTACAAGCCAAGACTAACGTGGAAGGACAGTTGATGAGTGACTTTTTGTTCTCAGATTTTGTTTTGTGTTCATCCTTCGTTGCTGAAGAAGACTATGACGTCAGAGAAATGATGACATGACTTGCACTTGACTTTGTTTTGAGTGAAGGAGCACTGTGCAGGTCACCAGCCTCGTTTCTCTTCCACAGTCATCTGAATCCAGTGACCAGATGTTCATCCAGATGACCCAGGAAGCCCTGGGAGATCTTGGACTCTTTAGGCCAAGGTCTTTGCACATACTCACTTAGGGTGAGGTAACATCCATTCACTGAATAGGCCTGTTTGAGAAATAGCCAGGGCAGGTCCCCTTTAGTGAGGCTGAGAAAAAGAAAGACATCAGGCTGGTAGGGAAACAGCAACAGTTACTATTGATAACCACTCTAAAGCTAGGAGGGTCCAGAAGAGCCTTAGGTGAGGCCCATTGGTGTCCCAGTTTCAGAGTAAACCTTACATGGGCTAGCCCTGGAAGAAGTGGGTTCCCCTTCACTGGAGGTCTTCAGGCAAAGGCAACATCACCACTTGTCAGGACTATTGGAACAAGAAGTCTATTCTGGTCTGTTCCATGCCTCATACCTCACACCCTGTAAGATTAAAGTGCAGTATAGATTGATTCCCTGCTGCATGTATTCAATTTGACTTGATATTTATCACAAAGAAAATGGGTTCTTCATCAGCTAACATCACCATCTGTTATGTAGAAGCATTCATTACAGGATATGGAGAATTTATGAATGCTATGGATAAGTTGACTTTCCTTCACAATATATTTTTCAAGGCTGATGCACTTATTGCCTGAAGTAGGTCAATATTTAGGAGGCTCTGGAGGAAAGTATAGGAGAAAAGAAGTGTTAGATTACCCAAGAAACTAAAGGTCTACAAAGCCATTGTACTGACCTCATTGTTGTATGCCTATGAAACCTAAGTTTATGACCGGTGGTTCAAGCTCCTGATAGGCAGGAATATTTGACTTTTGCTCCTTAGGGTTTCAAAGATAAGCTGACTGTAGCAACTAGTCTGAATTTGTGGACTTCTTGTGGCTCAAACTTCTTGATCAAATCAGACCCTACACTTTACCCTTAGAATGAGGAAGAAAGAATTAAAAATCTAAATACCCTTGTTTGTTTGTTTTTGGGTGGTATGGCCTGGGGTGAGAGTAGAATGAGATCTCAGACCCTCCCCTTTACCACATGCTATGAGAGAAGTCTTTCACTTTTCAATGAGAATGAAGTGAACTACTCCTCGCTATTACTGAGTAAGGTAATTTTAAAGACACTGAGCCATGGCTGTGATGTAAATGGGGATATGTTACTTCCAACCTTATGATAACAGAGTTCGAACACAGAATATCTATGTGTCTTCTAGTCTTCTATTTTCCTGAAAGCAGTCTGCAAGTGTTTTCTTATTGGGAGACAGTAATAACAAGTCCCCAGTACAGGAGTTATCCTGCAAAACCCTATGAAGTTATCCCTGTTTTTCAAATTAGAAAATGAAGGTGAGGAGGTTAAGTTACTAGTCTAAAATCATATAGATACTTAGAGATGTAGCTGATTAATAGTCATTTAGTTTTTAGCTCTCATTGCCCAGAAGAAATTGAAGCCCAGCAATGAGTAGCAACTGGCTGAGTGTTGCACAGATCATAAATGGTAGAGTTGGTGCAAGTCCCTTAACTGCAAACTGATTACTTTGCTTCAGTGTCTTTCATTTAAACATCACATTTATTTTTTAATATACCTTCCATTCCGTATCCAGAGAGTTATTCCTTTTAATAAAGATTACAGACAGAAGAGACAAGACCAGATAGATAGAGTGACAATGAGAGAAAAGGAGAAAGTGGAGCCAATCGTTTAGCCAACCCCCAAACCCCTCAAAAAAAAAAAAAACTGTGAAAATGACTCTGAACAAATTCAGGAGCAGCAGAAGACACAGAATGATGAACTGAAGCAAATTTCCAGCCCAAGACAATCTGGAGAGTCAGTGAGCAGGGTCTATCACACCAGACTGGGAGTGGAGTGATGTTTGGCTTGTGCCAGGTGCAGACAGAGCTGGAGCAGGCCTTAGGGGACTGGATTGTTGCTGGCTACTGTAGTTTCCAAACTTCTCAACCTACAAACACCAAAAGCATCACCAACAGTCAGTGGGAAGTTTCTCTCACCTAGCTGAAAGGGGAGTGGAGTCTGGCCTCAACCCCAGCCCAAACTCCAGGATCAGACCTGGACCCAAACCCAGACCCAGAACTAACCCTGGACCCAGCCCCAAGGCAGCAGCAGTCACTGTTGAAACAGAGGCTGCTTCTGGAGCCCTCCACTTAACACAGAGCTCAAAAGTTAAGTAATTGGCTAGGAAAATGAACAAGCAGAGAAAAAGGAACAACAGACAATAGATTATCACTTTCTCAGCAAATAAGTATTTTCCTAAAAAACTGGTAATGAGGAAGATCAAGACATACAATCAGAAGAAGACAACACAGCCAAAACATCTGCCTCCAAGAAAAAATTATGAATTTGTCTCAGGTCGTGGAAGAACTCATAAAGGATTTTAAAAATCAAGTCAGAGAAGTAGAGGAAAAAATGGGAAAAGAAATGAAAGTAATGCAAGAAAATCATTAAAAACAAGTCAACAGCTTGCTAATAGAAACTTCCCAAAATACTGAAGGAAACAACAGCTTTAAAAATAGACTAATCAAAATGGCGAAAGAGGTCCAAAAGGCTAATGAGAATGCTTTAAAAAGCAGAATGGGTCAAATGGAAAAAAGTTCCAAAAACTCACTGAAAAAAATATGTCCTTCAAAATTAAAGTGGAGCAAATGGAAACTAATCTATGAGAAATCAAGAAATTATAAAACAAAACCAAAAGAGTGAAAAAAAATACAAGACAAGGTGAAGCATCTCGCTGTAAAACCAACTGACATGAAAAATGGATCCAGGACAGATAATTTAAAAATTTGGGACTACCTGAAAGCCAACATCAAAAAAGAGTATAGAATTGAACTTTCAAAAAATTGTCAAGGAAAACTACCCTGATATTCTACAACCAGAAGGTAAAATAGAAATGAAAAGAATCTGCATATTACCGCCTGAGAGAGATCCCAAAAGGAACACTCCTATGAATATTATAGCCAAATTCCAGAGCTCCCAGGTCAGGGAGAAAATACTACAAGCAGCCAGAAAGAAACAATTTGAGTACTGTGGAAAAAGAATCAGGATAACACAGGATTTAGCAACTTCTACCCTACAGGATCAGAGGACTTGGAATATAGTATTCCAGAGGTCAAAGGAGATATGATTAAAACTAAGAATCACCTACCCAGCAAAACTGAGTATAATACTCCAGGAGAAAAAATGCAGTTTCAATGAAATAGAGGGCTTTAAAGTACTCTTATTGAAAATATCAGAGCTGAATAGGAAACATGACTTTCCAATACAAGAATCAATAATAGCATTAAATGGTTAACTGGAAAGAGAAACCATAAGGGACTTATTAAATTTGAACCACTTACATTACTACATGGAAAGATGATCTGTATAACTCATGAAATCTTTCTCAAGTGTTAGGAGAGTTGGAGGAAAAACATACATACATAATACACACACATGTGTGTGTGATGTGTATATATGTGTGTGTATATGTATATATATATATGTGTGTGTGTAAATATATATATATATATATATATATATATATATATATATATATATATATATATATATATATATATATATATATATATATGGAGAGGGGGGGCACTGAGTTAACTGAATATGAAGGGTTGATATCTAAAAAAGAAATTAAATTTTGAAAGGAAATGTACTAAGAGAAAGAGAAAGGGAGAAGGAGAATGTAGTAAATCATCTCACTTAAAAGAGGCCAGAAAGAGCTTTTACAGTGGAGGAGAAGAAGGGGAAGATGATAAGGAATCAGATTTGGTTTCAGGAGGGAATAACATACACTCATTTGGGCAAGGAAATTTATATTACCCTACAGGAAAGCATTGGGCAAGTGGTTAAGAGAAGGGGGAAAATAGAAGGAATAGCAGATTGGGGAAAGTGGGGATCAGAAGTAAATGGTTTTGCAGAGGGAAAGGTCAAAGAGAGATTAGAATAAAAGGAGGTTTGGAAAGGCTAGAGGGAAATATAGTTAGTCCCTCACAATATGACCCTTCTGGAAATGTTTTGCATGATTATACACATATCACCTATATTGAATTGCTTGCCTTCTCAATGAGGGTGGGTAGGAATGGGGGAATGTATGAGAATTTTATGAGAATTTATGAGAATTATGATTACTTTATGAGAAATCAAGAAATTATAAAACAAAACCAAAAGAATGAAAAAAAATAGAAGACAAGGTGAAGCATGTTGCTGTAAAACCAACTGACATGAAAAATGGATCCAGGACAGATAATTTAAAAATTTGGGGGAAGGGAGAGAATTTGGAACTCAAAACTTTAAAAATGAATGTTAAAACTCTTTTTATATGCATCTAGGAAATAAGAAATATACCCAATGGGGTACAAAAATCTATCTTGCCCTACAGCAAATTAGAAGGGAAGGTGATAAGAGAGGAGGGGGTGGTGGTAGAAAGGAAGGCAGCTTGGAGTAAAAGGTAAGCAGAATAAATGCTGTCCTAGAGTGGGGGGAGGGGTTCAGGTAGATGGGGGGAAATGGGAAATTCAGGATATTGTGGAAGTGAATGTTGAAAACCGAAAATAAATTAAAAAACAGCAAAAGAAAAAAGGGGGGAGGCAAACAGTTAAAAAACTGCAAAAAAATGAAAACAACCCTCACCACCACCAAAGACAGTTGCCATGTCAAATGGAATATTCAACATTCTAAAAGTATTCTTTCCTCTCTTTCTGCTGAGCCCTGTATTATTTTTCTTGGACTACATTGGAGAGAAACTGAATTCAGCTTCAGGGAATGCTAGTTATATGAAAGAAAAAGTGAGCCACGATATTTTTTTCTATTATTTTTTAATGTTTAACAATCACTGCCATACAATTGAGATTTTATCCACACCACACCTAACCTCCACTACCCCCCTCCCTCCCCACGACTGCATACAATTCTGTATAGGTTCTACATATACTTTCCTATTGAGTATATTTTCACTATAGTCATGCTATGTAGTCAGACTAAAATAAATGAAAGAAATCATATAACAAATCAAAACATGATACACAAACAAATACACATACACAAACATGATCTGCTACATTTTGTGAATGACTTCCATATTTCTTTCTCTGAGTGTGGAAGGCATTTTGCTTTGAGAACCACCTTTGGGATTTTTTTTTTATAAGAAGTTTTTGCATTATTAGAAAATTCCAAGTCTACCAGAAAAAACTCTCGCACACTGTGGTCGTTGCTGTGCACAAAGTTCTCCTGGTTCTGCTCCTTTCACTCAGCATCAGGTCATATAAGTCCTTCCAGGCCTCTCTGAAGTCTTCTTGTTCATCATTTCTTATGGCACAATAGTACTCCATTACATTCATATACCATAATTTATTCAGCCATTCCCCAATTGATGGACATCCCCTTGACTTCCAGTTTTTGGCAACTACATAGAGTGCTGCTATAAATATTTTTGTACATGTGGGACCCTTTCCCATTTTTATGATCTCTTGGGGATATAGTCCTAGCAGCGATATTGCTGGGTCAAAGGGTATGCACATTTTTGTAGCCCTTTGGGCATAGTTCCAAATTGCTCTCCAGAATGGTTGGATGTGCTCGCAGCTCCACCAACAATGAATTAGTGTTCCAACTCTCCCACATCCTCTCCAGCATTTATCATTTTCTTGTTCTGTCATGTTTGCCAATCTTATAGGTGTAATGTGGTACCTCAGAGTTGTTTTGATTTGCATCTCTCTAACCAATAGTGATTTAGAGCATTTTTTCATATGATTATAGATATCTTTAATTTCTTCTGAAAATTGCCTGTTCATATCCTTTGACCATTTATCAATTGGGGAATGACTTGTATGATTATACATATGAGTCAGTTCTCTATATATTCTAGAAATGAGGCCTTTATCCCCAAGCTTAGCTGTAAAAATTCTTTCCCAATTTACTACATCCCTCCGGATTTTGGTTGTATTGGGTTTGGTTGTGCAAAAACTTCTCAGTTTAATGTAATCAAAGTTATCCATTTTGCATTTCATAATGCTTTCTATCTCTCCTTTAGTAAAGAATTCTTCCCTTCTCCATAGATCTGATAAATACACTATTCCTTCTTCTCCAGTTTATTCATGGTATCAGTCTTTATACCTAAATCATGTACCCATTTGGACTTTATTCTTGTGTACGGTGTCAGGTATGGGTCTATGCCTAATTTCTGCCACACTGTTATCCATTTTTCCCAGCAATTTTTGTCAAACAATGAGTTCTTATCCCAGAAGCTGGGGTCCTTGGGTTTATGAAACAGAAGGTTGCTATATTCCTTGCCTACTGCATCTTGAGTGCCAAGTCTATTCCACTTGTCTACCTCTCTGTTTCGTAGCCAGTACCAAGTGGTTTTGATAATTGCTGCTTTATAGTACAGTTTGAGGTCTGGTAGCGCTAGGCCACCTTCCCAAGCATTTCTTTTCATTAGTCCCTTTGATATTATGGACCTTTTGTTTTTTCAAATGAATTTTGATATTATTTTATCCAGCTCTAGAAAATAATTGTCTGATAGTTTAATTGGTATGGCACTAAATAAGTATATTAATTTAGGTAGAATTGTCATTTTTATTATATTAGCATGGCCTACCCATGAGCAACTAATGTTTTTCCACTTACTTAAATCTGACTTTATCTGTGCAAAAAGTGTCTTGTAATTGTGTTCATATAATCCCTGGGTTTTTTTTGGCAGGTAGACTCCTAAATATTTTATACTGTCTACCCTAGCTTTAAATGGGATTTCTCTTTCTATCTCTTGCTGTTGGACTTTGTTGCTAATATATAGGAACGCAGAAGATTTGTGTGGGTTTATTTTGTAACCTGCAACTTTGCCAAAGTTGTTTATTAATTCAAGTAATTTTTTACTTGAATCTCTGGGATTCTCTAGGTAAATCATCATATCATCTGCAAAGAGTGATAACTTAGTTTCTTCTTTGGCTATTCTTATTCCTTAAATATCTTTATCTTGTCTAATTGCTACAGCTAACATTTCTAGTACCATATTGAATAAGAGTGGTGATAATGGACATCCTTGTTTCACCCCTGATCTTACTGGGAATGCATCTAGCTTATCCCCATTGCATATAATGCTTGCTGAAGGTTTTAGATAGATACTGCTTATTATTTTATGGAAAGTTTCCTTTATTCCTCCGTTTTATGGGAGAGTTCATTCCATTCACATTCACAGTTATGATTACAATCTGTGTATTTCCCTCCAACCTCTTTCCCACCATTTGTGCTTTTAGCTCTCCCGTCTCCCTTCCCCTCCTCAATAGTATTCACTTTTCTCCCCCTCCTCCTGCAGCCTTCCCCTCCTTCTTTTAGCCCCCTCTCTTTTATTCCCCTTTACTCTTATTGCTTCTTTCCTCCCTTTTAGCCACCCTCCCCTTTCTTCCCCCTTCCCCTCCTACTACCTATAGAGCTAATTAGGATTATCTACTTAAGATTATTGTTCCCTCCTTTAAACAAATCAGATGAGAGTACCTCTCAAACAATGCGCATCTCCCTCCCCTCCTTCCCTCTACTATAGTTTTGTACTTCTTCCTGTGATATAATTTGCCATTTTCTGCTTCCCCCTTTCCACACCTCCTATTACATTCCCTTCTCATACTTAAATCAAATTTTTGACAGGACATCATTTACTTTATACCCGTTCCCTCTACATATATCCCTTTTACCATAATAGCTGCACAGTTCTCAAGATTAACAGGTATCATCTTCCCTTATAGGGAGGTAAACAGTTTGCCCTAATTGAGTAGCAAGTTTTTGTTTTTGTTTTTTCCCCCTGGTTTACATTTTTTTGATTCTCTGGAGACCTGCATTTGAAGATCAGATTATCTATTGAGTTCTGGTGTTTTGGTCAGGAAGCTCTGGAAATCCCTTATTTTGTTGAATGACTTTCTCCTTGCCTGAAATGTTATGCTGAACTTTGCTGGGTAGTTGATCCTTGGTTGAAGTCCCAACTCCTTTGCCTTACAGAATATTGGGTTCCAATTCTTTCGATCTTTTAATGGAGAAGCTGCAAGGTCCTGTGTGATCCTGACTGTATGTTCTTGATATTTGAATTGTTTCTTTCTGGCTGCTTGTAGTAGTTTCTCCTTCACTTGATAGCTCTGGAATTTGGCAACGATATTTCTTGGGGTTTTGAGTTTGGGATCCCTTTCGGGAGGGGAACGGTGGATTCTTTCGATGACTATTTTGCCCTCTGGGTCTAGTACTTCTGGGCAGTTTTCCTTGATGATTTCCTGGAAGATATTGTCCAGACTCTTTTCTTCATCATGGGTTTCTGGCAGGCCAATAATTCTTAAATTTTCTCTCCTGGATCTATTTTCCAGGTCAGTTGTTTTTCCAATTAAATATTTTACATTTTCTTCTATCTTTTCATTCTTTAGATTGTGTTTGACTGATTCTTGTTGCCTCATTGAGTCATTAGTTTCTACTTGCCCAATTCTAATATTCATCGTATTGTTTTCTTCAGTTAACTTTTGCATCTCTTTTTCCATCTGATCAATTTTTCCCTTTAAGGAGCTATTTTCTCCATTTAATTTTTGTACTTCTTTTTCTATTCGACCAATTTTCCCATTTAGGTTTTGTGTTTCCTTTTCCATTTGATCACTTTTCCCAATTAGGTTTTGGGTTTCCTTTTCCGTTTGATTAACTCTTCCTTTTAGGGAATTATTCTCTCCAGTTAATTTTTGAACTTCCTTTTCCATTTGTTCAATTTTCCTTTTCAGAGTGATGTTCTCATTAGTGAATTCTTTTTTTTTTATAATTTTAAAATCAGTGGCCAGTTTTTCCTTTATTTCCTTCTTCAGCTGTTCCAGGTAATCTAGTTGAGCTTGTGAGAAATTCATAGTCCCTTCTGAGGTTTCAGATGGAAGTACAGTCTCAGCTCTGACCTCTTTGGTGTTTGTGTTTGGTCCTTATCCCCATAGAAAGATTCTATGGTTTTTAAACTTTTCGTCTGCTTTTTCTGATTCATGATGTTGGCTGAGTGTTGTAGCTTCTGATTCTTTCAGTCAGAAGGTACAGATCTTTGTGTTGAGCTGATGACTGTCGAGGCTAAAAGCAGGTTTTTTATTTTTTGTTTCCCAGATCAACCCTGGGGTTAGCTTGTTAGGTGTGTGGGAGGGGTGGTCTGGTCTCAGGAGATCTCCTCAGCTGACCTGAGGCAAAGGCAAGGTCAGGGGATGGTGATCCCAGCTTCCCTATTGTCTTCCCTTTTCCCCTGAAGGGCTGGGGCACGCCTAGATGCTAATATGTGTTCCCGCCCCTCCTGGGGCTCGTCTCCCAGCGCTGAGGCTTGCCTGGGTCTCAGTGCAAATTTTCTCTGCCCTGGGTCGTCTGTCCTTCCAGATCGCGTCTGCCACGGTAGGAAGAATCCCCCTTTGCTATTTTTCTAGCCTCTGGTGTTATGAGACTATTTGCCCCCTTCTGCTGTTCTCGCTGATCCAGGATTTATCTGGGGAAATATATTATGGTTCTTTCACGGTCATCGGGGGGAGGAGAGAGCATTTACTGATCACTCCGCCATCCTGGCTCCCGGAAGTTCAAGTAGGTGACTTACCGAAGTTTAGTCTTCAGGCTGAAGGTTTCAAGGGCTGCTGCGCTGATATCTGGCACTCAGCGGCTCTCACTGGCTCGGTTTGCCTTGTCTCCTGCTCTGCTGGTTTCGCCCGCCACTCTCGGGCTTCTCAGGTCCCTTCCGCCCTGCTGGGCTGACCACGCTGTGCTGTGCACTGGGGGCTTACCCCCGCGGGACAGATCCTTCCCGTGGACCTTCCAGTCTAACCTGGGCTCCGAATCTGTCAAAGTCTGTCACCCACTGGATTCCACACCTCCAAAGTTTGGTCAGATTCTCCTTTCAGAGATATCCAGAGGAGTTTGTCCAGGAGCTTAGGTGAGTTGTTGCTTTCACTCTGCCATCTTGGCTCCCCCCCCCCCCCCTATATTTTTACTTGGAGTGACTTTGTCATCAGTCAAAACTCACAGAAAAATGATTTTGGTTAACTCAGAAAAACCTTTTATTTTGAAAAAAACACTTTCAAAAATACTCTTCATTTAAAAAAAAATTTCATCTTAGATAAATGGGTCCAGATTCTTTTAAAAAAAACAGAAGAAAACAATGTCAGACAGTGTTTGGCAGAGGCTAAGTTGCAAAATTTTATTGTCTTAAGCAAACCTTATAAATTCCCTAGGCCTCTATTTTCTCTTCAACGATGAGGGTGTTAGACATGGTAATCTCTTAATTCCCTTCAAGCTCTGACTCCATGATCTTAGGATCATCCATAATGGAATGACCAATATGCAAGTTTAAATTTATTTTTTAAATCAATCTGGGTTTCAAAGGTTCTCAAAGAAGGAGGTAGAGGTGTCAGAGGTACCTCACTGACAATAATCACAGAAAAACATAGTAATTGCTTACTTTTTATATTTTTACTTTCTTCTTGTTAATCACAGAAGGCAAAGCAATACAGCGATCAATGTCTTCATTTTACATATATACGCAGAGAAGCAAACAAGTTTGGAATATCAGCTAATAATGTAACAGTTCTCTACGGCTTCTCTTTTAAAATGAGCAGCAAAGTGCAACAATCATTTTACTCTTAAGTTTGAACGAGCCAAAGACAATCCAGGGAGCAACTTCCTAAAACTGAACCACTTTGAGTCATTAAAACCTTAAATTCTATAATTGGTAGGGATCTCAGTGGTCATTCAGGCCAAGTGATAGATGAAAGAAATACCAATTAAAATATACCTGACTATAGGTCATCAAGTTTCTGCTTGAAGATCTCCAAGTAAGGAAAAATCACAGATTCATTAATTATTCCTTTCCACATTTGGAACTCTAAAATTTATTAAGAAGTTGTTTGTTTGTTGATTTGCTTCTTTTCATTGCTTTGCTCGTTTTCCCTTACTTCAGTACTAAATGTGATTTTTGCCACTTTCAGCTATTGTTCCTGGTTTTGCTTTCTGGGGAAAACAAAGCACCTTCCCATGACAAAACTTTAAATATTAAAGGGCATCTATCACCTCTTCCCTATAATCCTCATCAGTCTGCTCTTATTTAGGCACAACATATTCCATTCCTTCAACAATTATATGTCATGGACTTCACCTTCCTGGTGGCTTGCCTTTAGACACTAATTTCTTAATGCCCTTTTCAAGCTTTGTTGCCTAGAAGTGAAATTAATAATCCACATGAGGTCTGATAAGGCAGAATCAAGTTATATTATCACTGCCTGACTCCTGTAACCTATGCCCCTCTTAATGAGGCTCAAATTTATGTTAATTTTTTGACTGCAATATCACATTGCTGATTCAAAGTGATGACAATGAAAGATTTCTCAGTAAAGTAGACCAAAGGAAGTTTGCTTTGAATTGACAATGGTGGGCAGCAACTGGGATTTAGCATGAAAAATACTAAATCATACCTAGATGATTTTATTCTGAAAATTAATCAATAAATACTTACTAAGTGTCTAATATTTCCTTTATAATTTCCATAGTAACTGGATGTCACTACTACTAGTCCTTCATTATTTTAATACTTTTGTTTTATGAGCAAAAGTGTAACAGATGTGAAAAAATCTATTTGAATTGGTTATCTAGGCTTTTATGAAGTCAGAACTTTAAATTTTGAAGGTATAGCCTGGAATCACTCTTCAAATGCTGGCATATGCCTGAATCATAAATTTGAACTCATGAGGTGGTTGAATCCTAGGTTCAAATCCCTTCTTTCATGAACCTAAGAATGGTGAGTATTAATTTTCTCTTTAGGGAGTGCAATGTTTCTGAATTGGTCATGAGGTGATTTTTTACTTGAACTATTAATCCAGGCATTATTTTCATATAAAAACATGTATGAGTACATATGTGTGTGTGTATATATACACACACACACACACACACACACACACACATACACACACACATATAATCTTCTGTGGAAGAATTCAAGAAGAATGCTAATTGCTTAAGAGCAAAAATTCATTGTTTCTGTGTGTGTCTTCAATTCTTTCTTATCTTTATAGCCTTAGGTCCTAACCTTACTGCTTATTAAACTTCATTGAATGCCTAGCATTGAGTGGAATAGAAAAGGGTAGGTGGTCATAAAATATAAGAACTGAAAGAGAGAAAAGTCATAAAATATCAGAACAGGAAAGAAACTTTGAGCTCCTTTATATTAATATCCTTATTTTACAGATGAGGAAATTGGAGGCCAGAGAAATGAATTGTTTTTCCTAAGGCCAAAAAGCTAATCTTTAGTAAAGCTCAAACTTGAATCTTAAGAGTATGTCTATTCAAATACCTCCTTCAATTGTAATGTGCCTCTTTCCATGCTCTAGTCTAAAGTATGATGTGGACTTCAAAACAGGTTCATTTGTATTCACTGAGAATCAATTATGGCATTATCTAAAAGATTTAAGGTGTAAATGCGATGGTAAGTACATTATTACATTCACTTATTTTATTGTTTTTTGGTCATTAAAATATCATTATCAGAGTAAATCTTTAAAAATCCACTAGATTTTAACTTTTTTCTTTGGAAAATATGACCAATAACATCTAAATCTTATTCATGTATCTTTCATTTACCACTAAGAGGATAAACCAAAGCAGCAAAAAGGTGTGACAGTCATTTGTTTATTATTCATGCATCCAAAGATTCTTGTATTGAACTATGTGCACACATATTTCATTACAACAGCACAATGTTGCAAATCCTAGCTGATCATGATGCCTTCCCGACTATTCTCAAATGTTATGAAATTCCCCTGGTCTTTTTTTCGCTGGAGGAAAAGCTAGGTGAGATTCATTTACATTCAAAAATAACATTATCTCCATATTTTTACTGCTGTTTTAACACTCCCAAGCTCTTGAGTGGTTGACCATGAAGTTATCCTTGGTTTTTAACTGTTAAATTTTAGTTCATAATGAAAAGTGATTACATGGTACCCAAAGGCTGATGTAGTAAGTGACTTTCAGACCTTCCTGTTTCATAGAAATTGTTATTGAATTAGTTGCAAAATGCACTAAGGAAAACCACTTGTTACTCAGGTCTGTCTAAAAGCTGTCTTCTTCAGGGGTAGGTGAACTTTTGCCTTCATGTTGATTGGTACTACAGGCAAATGAAATTACTCTCACATTGTGATGAACTGAATAATCTATGGTCCAAAAGGCTTACTTAATTAAAATAGTAGGAATATTTTCATATATGAAATTTCTCAATTTAGTAGATATCTATAAAATTTATTTAATATTAAGAATTTAATAGGAAATAAGGATTCTCTTTGTGAAATATTCCTTTGTCAGTATACTATAATACTCCAATATATGAATGATTTCACTTATATAGATATTACCTTCAATGATATATTCAACATAATTCAAACAAATTCAATACCATTAAAAGCATCCAATAAAATATCCAAGACCTCCCATAAGTTTGCCATACCAAGGGGATTCACCCAACCACCTTTCTTTTGCTTATGGATCAAATATATGACTAGCCTCTTTTCTTTTTAGAAAATATGGTTTTATACTACCATAAACAATTTACATTGCAAATTTTATTCTCACTGTGATGTAGCTAGCTCACATTAGCCACTGTTTGTCTATCCATTACCTTTTGATTGATTTTCATCTTCATTTCTATAAAATTTGTAATGTTCCATGATTTGGAGCTACAACTCTGTCCCTTGCATCCATACTTGTGAAGATAATAGATTAATATTGAGAGAAAGTTGAGAACCATATAAAAATATTGCAATTTCTCATACGCAGTCTAGTCACTCCTGCTATCAGAGTCTGTGTCCAAGTCACATTCTATTTACAATGATTAATAATTATTATAGCAATAATTAAAATAATAGTTGGTATATATTATTTTAAAGTTTTCAAAGCACTTTACATATGTTTTGTTATTTGATAAATCTAACAGCTATATGAATAAGTAACTACTATTATCCCAATATTATGGTGCCAGGAGCTAAGGCTCAGTTTTTTTAAAAATAGTTCCTAAAGTTCACAGACTTAATAAATACCCAAGGCAAGATCCAAATTTAGATCACCCAGCATGTTAATACATAGGCATACTAGTTTCCATTTCTTGAAGTTATTCATGATCTCATTGACAAAGACACAAAATACAAGGAATCCACATCTTTTCTTCCCATTTAAGTCTTGTAAGTTCCCTCCTGTAATCCAATTTTACAGTTACTCAATGAGCTAAGGGTTCATTTCTTAGAATCCAGCACAGTGTTCTGGGATTCTATTTAGTCATCCCTTTTTCTTGATGTGTTGCCATCTCACTTATTTTGCTTTCCTATATAACCAGGGCCAACACATACCAAAAAATTATTATTATTAAATCAGAAACATAACAAATGTGAATAGAATGCTTACTATATATCCACAATTACCAAGAGTTCTATAGGATTAAAAAATAAAGTCTCTCCTTCCTTGCCAATACTAAATAAGTATTCAAGGAACATAGTATCTTATGAATATGTTACATAACACAATATTAGATATGATGCTATATTAACTATGGGAAGAAGTTGCATTTAGAATTGATTGTACTTGAAATTAATCCACATTTATCTCACATAGTTTTTTATTACTTCTTGCTCTTTGGATAACGCCAGGAATCTATATGGCAAAATGAAAAATAAGTCTTGAAAATTTGTCCTATTAATTTTAATTTGGGTTATTTTATGATTTTGTTTAGAAATAATATAAAAGTATTTCATTTGAAGTCTACTGCTACAGAAAATTATCATGTCCAATATCTTAGGAAGATAAGAATCATGGAATGGGCATTTATGTGAGTATAAATAATAAGCTATGTACAGTTTTACAAGGCTAGCTAAAATTACAAGGGTCATCAATCCTTGTGTTTCACAGCATAAAATGATAACCAGCTGGAGGTAAGAAGAAATTTCCCCCTGCAGTATAATATTGAACAGTTGGACAGGTGCTTTATGAAGGGCATTTTTTTGGCCTTCCTCTGAAATGTCTGGCGTAGGTCTTTATAGAATCTCAGACTAATGAACCATTGATCTTTTCTACTAATACAATTTGTAGGTTTCTAGCTGCTCCAGAAACAATCAATATGTATCTTAAACTGAATTAAAAAAACCTGTAGTACAGTACAAAATTTATTTCGTGGAAAGAAATAAATAGAAAAAAGTGAAATGACTCAATCCTGATTCAAAAAATCAACCAAAAATGAGATCTTTATAAACATGGAAAAAATTATTCAAAGGAAAAAATAATGATGCAATGATGGGAAAAGATAGGAAAAATGTCCAAGTTAAGATTCTTGTATTTTTAACATAATTAGTAAAACAAAGAACTAACCATAAAAACCAATAACGTAACAGACAAAAATCCTTGACAATTCTCATTGTATGAAATATAATTCATAAATAAACACACATGTTGTATATATACACATATATGTTTGCATACACACATATATATTCTTAGAATCAGTCAATTGTTGATCATGTATGAATGAAATTTGTGCGTTTCAGGTTTTCTGTTGTATACGGCTCTTTCACATTCTCAGTCAGTCATATTTATTAAGTACCTAGTGTTGTCAACTGTTGTGATAAATACTAAGGATACAAATTAAAACACGAGCCATCTCATTCTCAAGAAGCTCATAATGTAATAGAGAAGATATCATGAAAATATCTGGTTAGTTGTCCTTCATCTTTGAAGAGGACCAAAATGAAATCCCCATTGTAAAGTGAAATTTCAGCATGTCCGACTGTGGCTGATTAGACCAAAACGAGCTCAGAATGCTCTATCACAGGTTGGGCACAGATAGTCTGTGTGAATATTTGGGGTGATTTTCCCAAATTCGCACAACCTGTGTTTACTTTGTGCTGCCTCAATTATGCTTTGCTCAAAGAGCACAGCACCTTTTCTTATGTGGGCACTCCATACTGAGCAGTCCTGTGCCAGTGTCTCCCACAGTCAGATCCAAAGTTCTTGAGGGAGACCTTGACAGTGTCCTTGTATCGTTTCTTCTGGCCACCATATGATCGCCTGCCCCATGCAAGTTCTCCATAAATTAGTCTTTTTGGCAAGCGTACATTTGGCATTCCAACAATGTGCCAGCCCATTGGAGTTGTGCTCTCTGAAGTATAATTTGAATACTTGGCAGTTCAGCTCCAGCAAGGACTTCAGTGTCTGGTACCTTATCCTGCAAGATGATCTTCAGAATCTTCCTAAGACAGTTCAAATGGAAACTACTCAGTTTCCTGGCATGGCACTGTTAGACTGTCCATGTTTCACAAGCATACAACAATGAGGTCAGCACAATGGCTCTGTAGACCTTCAATTTGGTAGTCAGTCCAATACCACTTCTCTCCCAAACTTTTCTTTCAGAGCCTCCCAAACACTGAGTTGGCTCTGGCAATGCTTGCATCAACCTCATTGTCAACATGTACATCCCTGGAAAGTACACTACTGAGGTAAGCGAACTTATTCACAGCATTCAAAACTTTTCCATTTGTTTTAACCGATGGTTGCACGTATGGATGTTGTGGTGGTGGCTGATGGAGCACCTGTGTTTTTTCGGTGTGTATTAGTAGGCCAAAATTAGCACAGGCAGCAGAGAATTGATCCATATTTTGTTGAATCTCAGCTTCAGAGGCTACACTGAATGCGCAATCATCTGCAAACAGAAAATCATGCAGCAACACTCCCTCCACTTTTCTCTTGGCTTGTAGTCTTTTCAAACTGAAAAACTTACCATCAGCATGGCAGTTGACCTTGATACCATGTTCATCGTCATGGAAAGCATTTGTCAATATGGCTGAAAATATTATACTAAAAAGCATGGGAGCAACATATCATGAAAATTTCTACAGTGAAATTGTATATGTATGGTAAATTGAAGGTAAAAAATAGAGGAAAGGCATTAACATTAAAAGGAAAAAGGAGAGCCTTACATATAAGATGGGCTTTTAATTGGAACTTGAAGAAAGCCAGTGAAGCCAGGAAAAGAAGCAGGGGGACTATTCTAGGCCTAGGAAACAGCCAGTGAAAATGTCCAGTCTGGAAGTGAAATGTCTTATATGAGGAACAGTAAAGTTGCAGGCATCACTGATTCCAAAAATTTGTGTGAAGGAATATCATATAAGAAACTGATACAATAGGAGAGAGCTAGATTGTGAAGGATTTTTAATGCCAAAAGAGATGATTTTATATTTGATAATAGAAGTGATAGGAAGCCACTAGATTTTATTGAATTGGATGGTTCTTAGGCTTACATCTGAGCTTTAGGAAGATTAGTTTGATAATGACATGATTTTCACTTGACTTTGTTTTGAGTGAGAGAGGGCTGTGCAGGTCACCAGCCTCACTTCTCCTCCAGAGTCATCTGAATCTAGTGACCAGATATTCATCAGTATGACTGGAGATGACCCAGGATGAGGCAATTGGGATTAAATGACATGCTTAAGGTCACACAGCTAGTGAGTGTTAAGTGTCTGAGGTGAAATAGTTGAATGATGGATGAACTGCAGTGGAGAGAAGCTTAAGATGAAGAGACAAAACTTTAAGCTATTTGCATAGTCTATAGCCAATAGTCAGTAGCTTCAGCCTTAAATAACTTCCTTCATTTGCCACCATCACTCTTACATATATGTTGCTGAATTTAGATAAAATTGTGCAATTGTTCTGGCTACATCCACTAAAAATCCTAAACTCAGTCTTTGTTTCTGCAAGGCAATCCTATTTTATGTCTTATATTTTACTCACCATGACATTCTCTCTGTCTCTGTCTCTTTTTCTCTATGTGAATATAAAAAATATATGTATTTTTACAAGTATGCATATTTAATAATAAATATGTATCACATATAAACATCATATGAATGCATACATTTGTATATAAATGTCCACACACAGATACATGAATGCATATGATAAGCACATATGTTTTATACATATATAATTATAATAATCATGCATTTTTCTACTTTATCATTTTGAATTCCTTGTACAAATACTAATATTTTTCCTGAAATTTTCATATTGGTCACATATTAATTCCTATAAAGCATTATTTTCCCCCTAATTCTCAATCGCATCTGTGAGACAGATTCCCCAGAGAGGGTATAGCTGCTTTTTAGATAAGATTTCTCAGAAAAACTCTTAGGAGCTATGATAATTTTTTTTTTAATTATCACTCACATCCAGTGTGTTTCCTGTTGTTCATTTACCAGCATCAGTTTTTAGACTATTTATAAAACAGTCACAGCAAGATGCTAGCATATGCCCAAAGTGGAAACATTCACTCCTTTAATGCCAAGTAACTGAGGTGATAGGGCTGAAATATAGAGAAAATGTGAGCAAAGGGTAAAGTCATAGTTCTTAGTTCCTTGAAGTCCATTTTTTCCTTTTATGTAGCCCTAGTGTTATTATCCTTAGTACAGATCTTTATTAGATCAGTCTGAAGGTCGAAGTGTTTACAGAGTCTTGAGATTTCATTCCATGGTGTGCCTAGTTTGTCCTTGGTGCATCTCAGCTGTTGATGGAGACACTGTCCTCAGGCATTGCCATGAAAGAAGTAGTAGAATGGATCTTTTGAAATGACACATTTACTTGGCACAATTCTCTGTCTTATCAGAGCATCAAGTAAATCCATTTAAAGAATTTGATTAGAGCTGCTCCACTGCTAATCTGTTGACTTGCTGCTGTTGTATTCTATTGTTCAACTAACTTTCTATGATATATATATATATATATATATATATATATATATATATATATATATATATATATATATATATATATATATATACACCTAGTTATGTGTCTAAATCTTTGAACCAATATAAGATATTGGCTCTGTGATTTTTTTCTGTCTTTAATCCATTATCAAACCACTTCACTGCTCCCAAATATATAAAGGACTTGCTTCCACTTAGGCTACATTTTTGATTGATGGGGGAAATGGAGAAATCTGGGTCCTCAATCTTGATATTAATTGCGAGCGCGCACACACACACACACACACACACACACACCTGGCGTATATACATATGTAAATGGCAAGTATACATATATAGATACCATTCACCCTTGGGCACATGTTTTCTGATTTCTTATTATCAAGTATAATATGCCACAGTTCTCTGCTAATGAGTATTTTCTTAATATTAATAACTTTTTGAGTGGAAGACCTGGGTTGATAGTTATGAACATTGAGAAAATTTTGCTGCATAACAGCTAATTGTTTTCCAGAATTAATGAACAAACTCACAATTCTACCAACAGTGAAATAGCCTGTCTTCCATGACCTCTGTGTGTGTATATTTGTATTTTAATTGTTTAGCTAGTTGCTGTTTTTCTCAAAGGTTCCCTCCCTGTCCTGTGAGCCTCCTAATAGAAACACATGTTTTATTTTTTATAAATATATTGTTTGTTTTCTTCATGATTAACCACTCTTTCATTTTTTAAATTAAATTTATGTGATAGTGAATACTTTAACAAATTGCTATCATCTTTTTTTGCTAATATTTTATTAAATGAGTATAGAAATCTTCACTGTGGATATGTTTATGATTTTTGTTCCTTGTATTATTTCTGCCTAGTTAGAAAGGTATTTGCCTCATGAAAGGACTTTCGTAACTTGCTTTCTTTCCCTACTTTGACGAATAGATTATGCAAAATTCACTTTTAAATCTACCTGGCAACATGATTTGTTTCTCCATTATTCATCAATCAGGCTCACATTGCTTAGATTTTAAGTGTATTTTTTCAAGTTTCTCTTGTAGATTAGAAATTGTATTTGGTTATAATCTTCAAACAGGAGCTAAGTGGTGCAATGAAGGGGTGAATCGGGGCTTAGAATCAGGGATATGCATCTTTATGAGCTCAAATTCAATTTCAGAAGCTCATTAGCTGTGTGAACCTAAGGAAGTGACTTAACTTTGTTTATCTCAGTGCCCTCTTTTGTAAAATGAGCTGAAGAAGGAAATGGCAAACCCTGTAACTTTGCTAAGAAAACCCCAACATAGGGTCACAAAGAGTTGGACATGCCTGAAACAACTGAACAACAACAAATATTTTTCAAAAGTTATTTTCAGTATATTTACCTGTCTTCAGTTATTGAATTGTTTTTATTGACTTAGTTGTTTGCTGTTGTTGTTCTTTATTCTGGATCAGCTTTAGGGAACTTTCTAGAAATATTATTTTCCTTATTAATGCCTCTCAAAAATATCCAAAGTTCTAACGAATTTTATTTTACAATTTTCATATCATATTTTTAATTTTATTTTCATTTAATCTTCAAGGAGAGTGTGAATGACCATATTTCAAGGGTTCTATTTTGTGTGGAACTGACTAAGCACACTTTCAACTCTAGAACTCCATGATTCTTATTAGTGTCCTTCTATTAAAAATATATCAAAGTCATATGTGATTATGATTTTGCAGTATGTCTTCTATTTTTCAAACACTAGAGAAATATATAATTATATTAACATATGTTAAGCATTGATAATTTTTGATTATGTAAGTTGAATTTTAGCCTGATAGAGTTATCTAGTTTGCATGTTTTTTAATTAATTAATTATTTTTTGGTTTTCAACATTCACTTCTGTAAGTTTTAAATTTTTCCCTTCCCTTTTTCCCCCCTCCCCAAAATGGCTTGCAATACAATATAAGCTCTACATATACATTCCTATTAAGCTCATTTTCAAATTATTCATATTGTACAGAAGAATTAGAACAAATGGGAGGAACAAAGAGAAAGAAGAAAACCAAACTAAATAAAAGAGAAGAAATAGTATAGTTTGATCTGTGTTCAGATTCCATAGGTCTTTCTCTGGATGTGGATAGCATTTTCCATTAAGACCTTTAGAGAGTTCTCTTAGAAAGTTGCATTGTTGAGAAAAGCTAAGTCTATCAAAGCCATTCATTGCACACTGTGGCTGTTACTGTGTACAATACTGTCTTAGTTTTACTCCTTTCACTCAGCATCATTTCATATAAGTTTTTCCAGTTTTTCCTGAATTCTGCCTGTTCATCACTTCTTATCACACAATAGTATTCCATTACATGCATATACCGCAACTTGTTCAGCCATTTCCCAATTGTTGGTCATCCCCTTAACTTCCAGTTCTTGGCCACCACAAAAAAGGTGCTATAAATATTTTTTACATATGAGGACTTTCCCCATTTTTATGACCTTTTTGGGATACATCCCTAGCAGTAGCATTGCTGGGTCAAAGTGTTTGTATCTTTTTAATAATCTAGTTTTACATTGTATTGTTTCAGGAGGCAATGACCACTGCTTTTTGGGATTTGTCTGAGACATAATAAATTGCTGTAAAATTCTTCAAATTAACTCTAGGAATATTGGTGCTACAGCACTATTCCCTCTATAGACTAAATTGTCTGATTTTCCTTCCTCAACCACTTAACTATCCTCTGTTTTTGGTAAAGATCATTTCAGAGGAGGTGGAGACAATATGGTGGAGTAAAAAGACACACATACACTAACTTTCACTCCACAGCCCATAAAATACCTTTAAAGAACTCTCAACAAATTCTAGAGCAGAAGAAGCCACAGAACAATGGAGTGAAGGAGGTTTCTAGCCCAGAGTGACCTGAAAGACCGATAGGAAAAGTCTATTGCGCCAGACCTGGCACAGAGCCCAGCCCAGCCTTGGCCACATAGCACCAACAGGAGCAGATTCCAGTAGGTTTCAGGGAGAGAATCTCCAGTGACAGTGCAGATCCCTCAACCTACAGATGCCAAAGGTCAGTGAGAGGGGTTTTTGGCTGGCACAGAAGGGAGAAGGGTGCACCCATTACTCGGGCCTCCTCAAGTGGCAGCAGTGGAGGCAGCAGCAGACGGAGCCTCCCAGAGCAGGCGGTAGCCAGCATCCATTGTTGAAGGTCTCACCATAAACCCCCTGAGGGGACTGAGCCCTGTGTGGCAGCCCTGCTCCCACCTGAGCAGCTGATCTTAATCTCACACTAAGTATTGGACCTGCCCCTGCTTAAAGCCCCTGAGGGTGTAGAGCAGGTCATCTGAATCTCAGCCCCCAGTGCTGGTTTGGGGGAACTGGAGGCCAGGTGGTTGTGGAGAGGAAACTAAGAAGTCAAGTAACTGGCTGGGAAAATGCCCAAAAAAGGGGAAAAAAATAAGACCATAAAAGGTTACTTTCTTGGGGAAAAAGTGTCTCCCTCCCATCCTTTCAGATGAGGAAGAACAAGGCATATTGTCAGAGGAAGTCAAGGCCTCTACCTCCAGGGCCTCCAAAGGGAAATGAAACTGGACTCAGGCAATAAAACACCTTAAAAAACAAGTTAGTAGCTTACTAAAGGAGAACCAAAGAAAAATGCTGAGGAAAATAACAGCTTTAAAAAGAGGCTAACTCAATTGGAAAAAGAGGTCCAAAAAGCCAATGAGGAGAACGATGCTTTAAAAAGCAGAATTAACCAAATGAAAGAGAAGGTTCAAAAGCTCACTGAACAAGACAATTCGTTGAAAGAGAGAACTGAGTTCAAGGAAATGAATGACTGTGAGATAAACCAAGCAGTTAAAAAACAAAACCAAAAGTTTGAAAAATTAGAAGATAATGTGAAACATCTCATTGGATAAACAACTGATGTAGAAAGTAGATCCAGGGGAAACAATTTAAAAATTATGGGATTACCTGAAAGCCATGATCAGAAAAAGAGCTTAGACATTGTCTTCCCTGAAATTTTCAAGGGAAACTGCCCTGATGTTCTAGAACCAGGGGGCAAAATAAATATTGAAAGAATCCACTGATCACCTCCTGAAAGAAACCCAAACAGAGAAACTCTTAGAAATATTGTGGCCAAATTTCAGAGTTCCCAGATCAAGGAGAAAATACTGCAAGCAGTTAGAAAGAAACGATTTGAGTATTGTGGAGATACAATCAGGATAATACAGGATCTGGCAGCTTCAATATTAAGGGATTGAAGGGCTTGGCATGGGAAATTCCAGAGGTCAAAGGAACGGGGATTGAAACCAAGAATCACCTACCCAGAAAATCTGAGTATAATACTTCAAGGGAATAAATGGTCATTCAATGATATAGAGGACTTTCAATCATTCATTTTGACAAAAAGACCCGGTCTGCATAGAAAATTTGACTTTCAAACACAAGAATCAAGAGAAGCATGAAAGGGTAAACAGAAAAGGAAAATTATAAAAGACTCTGTAAAGCTGAACTGTTTACATTATCACATGGAAAGTAAATATTTAAAACTCTTGAATCTTTTCTCAGTATTTGGGTAGATAGAGAGATTGTACAAACATGCACACATACACATATATAGACAGAGAGTACGGGGTGTGTTGAATCAGAAGAAATGATATACACACATAAAATAAAATAAAATTAATGTGTGAGGGAGGAAAATACTGGGAAGAGAAAGGGAGAAATGGAACAGGGCAGGCTATAATTCATAAAAGAGATAAGAAAAATCTTGTTCAATGGAGGAGAAAAGGGAGGAAGGGAGAGGGGGAAAATGAAGCTGCTCTCTCCATATGTGGCTGAAGGAGGGAATAATATGCTCACTAAATTTGATATGAAAATTTATATCACACCACAGGAAAGTAAGGGAGGAGGCAACAAGTGGGGTGAAGGGAATGATAGAAGGGAGGGCAAATGGGAGAATGGAGTTACTAGAAATAAACATTTTTGAGAAGGGACAAGGTCAATTGTGGGGGGAAAATAAGGGGATATAGAGTAGGACAGAGGGCAATACAATTAGTATTACACAACATGATTATTATGGGAGTCTTTTGTCAAATGACACATATTTAGTCTGTTTTGAATTGTTTGCCTTCTCAGTGGGGCTGGGGAGGGAGGGAGGGAGGGAGAGAAGTTGAAATTCCAAGTATTAGAAACGAATGTTGAGAATTTTTATTGCATATAATTGGGAAATAAGAAATACAAGGAATGGGGTATAGAAATTTATCTTGCCCTACAAGAAAAGAAAGAAGATGGGGATAAGGGAATAGTAGGGTGTGATAGAAGGGAGGGTACATTGAGAGAAGGAGTAATCAGAGTGCAAGGTATTAGGAAGTGGAAGGAGGGCAGTGATGGAAAGAAAAATTGGACATGTTACAAAGTGAGGTAAAAGCAGTTAGTATTAAAACAATTGACTGAATTAATTACTGAGAATAAGTCAATGGCATCTTTAGTTTGGGGAAAACAATTTTAGTCTAAATTTTCTAGAGGAAGGTAACCTCCGGTAAAATTTGGCATTGATGGAAAAGTTAAGGTTTAAATGGTAAATTTGATTTTGCTATTGTTATTTGATCAGGAAGTAGAAAGTGTATAGAAAGGCATGTAAGCCACTTAAGACTTGCCTCAAAAAAAAATATTCCTTTGCCAAAGTGAAATTATAATCATATTTGAAACCTGGTTGTTGGAACTTGCCATTTTTAGATGCTATGAGACTATTAAGTGACTGTTCTTCTGAGTCTAATTCCGGGTATGGATAGAAAGAAAGGCGGTCTGAGACTCCAATCCATGATGCCAGTAATCCTGTGAGACTCTAGTGTGAACTTCAAAAGGTGATCTCACAGGAATGGTGGGAGAGTGGCTGATCAGCCTGGGCTGAGGCAAGATTCTCCTGACTCATTTTCCCCACTGACACCTGGCAGACTTTAAGCCTGACTGAATGCAAGTGGACAATCTAATCCTGCCTGGAACTGACATGAAGATGGGGCAATATTGTATGCCTGCAATGTCCATACTCTTGTTGGCAATTTCCTATAGTCAAAAGGTTTGTAAGCTTAATACCAGATCTATTAAATTATAGATTATTGGTAGAGAAACATCTGGGTTTAAATCTAAAAGTAACCTATTAGGCATAGGACTTTAGACCAACAACAATAAGTTAGGGTCCTTTAATTCTTAGTAATACTGTGGAGACAATTAGATCAAGAGCTTGTGAAGATAGCAACATAAATATGATTTGTGTTGCAGCTGGTTAAACTAAAAAAAAAATTCTTTTGTGATCCATATTGTAAATGCTTTAAAAAGAAGTTATCACCTGACCAAAAGTGTGAATCTGTTATCAACTGTGTTAAAAATGAAAAATAAAATTTAAAAAAAGTTCATTTCATTGATCCTTATGCTCTCTATTTTTTGAAACTACCAATTCTTGTTGTCTTAATCCCCTTTTGGAAACAAATGAAAGAAATGAATCCTATATATTATCAGTTTGTGTTGTTTAGAAGAATACAATCACAGGTTTTGTTCTCCCTAACCTAAATATGCCTTATCCAAATAAGTGAATCTGTGTTTCTCCTTCCTTCCTTCCTTCCTTCCTTCCTTCCTTCCTTCCTTTCTTCCTTCCTTCCTTCCTTCCTTCCTTCCTTCCTTCCTTCCTTCCTTCCTTCCTTCCTTCCTTCCTTCCTTCCTTCCTTCCTTCCTTCCTTCCTTTTCTTACTTTCCTCCTTCTTTTTCCCTTGCTTCCTTCCTTCTTCTCTCCCTTCTCTTCTTCTCTTCCTTCTAGAAAATAATTCTTCCCAACATCCCTGTAGTTTGTTTTGCCTGAAATTGTCATTTCCCATAGCTTTCCTTTTGCCTCAGAGTCACTTTCTCCCATTCTCTATTCTCTCCATGTCTTCTGCTTACACAACTGAATTCCTAATGCTATAATATTTTTGTTTGTTTTTAACTACCACTTTATTTGTTTGGCCCATATAACAGTGGATCATGAGATGAGCTTGCCTTCTCCATCCCAATAATCTATTGTTTTGTTTTGTTTTTTAATTTGGTAAGCTCTTGTTTCCAGGACAATGGTATCCATATCATTGAAAAAAATAGTTTTATACTAAAAGTACCTAGGTTCAAATCATTTTTCAGATACTCTTATTTGACTTCAAGAAAATTACTTAAATCCCTTGGCCTCTGTTTCCTTATATGCGAAAATGAAGACCAAATGCCCTATAATGTCCTTTCTATCAAAAATCTAGGACTACGTGATTGGAGATAATGAAATATAACTGATTTAACTATATATTTTACTTTGTCACAATAATCTGTATTGTATCCTTGCTTTTCTTTTAGTTTCTTTGTTCTGATTTCCATGATAGCTCTACTTTGCCAAAGTTTTTCTGCTTTTTACCTCAGCTATAGAGGCCCTCTTTATGTCTTATACTTAAAGTTCTAGCTTCATTCTTTATCTCTTTCTTCATTTTCTTCAGGAGCTCTTTTGTCAATTTTATGATTTTTGGAAGTTTAGTAATATCCATGCTTTTTTTTTTATTCCTGGGAATTTCTTTTGTCATTTGGTCTCTTCTTTCATTGCTGTCAGTTTCTTGATTTATCCCTGTAGATATTTCTTGGAAGGTTTCATTTTATTTTCCCTTCAGTTTGTAAAAGCTGTTTATTTTAAGGTATTTGACTTATTATTAGTAATTTTGAGGTAATGAGAGAGCTGGGATCATACTTAGCTTTCCACTCAGCCAGATAGTCAGAACTCATCTACAGGAAGCTAACAACTAGAAAACTGTATAATCTAGCAGGTTTTATTACAAAATTTATCCTTAAAATAGAGGGTAGGTAGGTATTTTGTTGGCCTGAGTTTAGAGGGTGGGGAAGAAGAGGATACCAAATATATATTTAATTTGCCTAATTATTTTAACTAATGTGAGTAGAATTTTAAATTTTCATTTTATTTAGTCTAATAACTGTATAGTGAGGAACAGGTGATGAGTAATCATAAAACATTTCACACATATGAGGTGCTATTAAACAGTGTTGCAAAAATAGAGCATGTACATCCATAAAAGCAATTAATGCCATATAATTGGTTTAACATTTTATGTGTTATTGCATTTTGGTCATTTGAATGCTAAAAAAGTAGGCATTAATACATGGGCAATCATAAACATTCTATAAGGAAAAAATCACTAAGCTTAGTTCTATTAATATGGAAATACAAGCAAACTTGCAATTGATCATGGTATCATCATTGTTAGCACGATTCAGTAATAAGGAAATTTTTCCTTCTAGAAGCTTCAAAACTGTTACTTCAGAGAGCAGAAATATTTCTGAACTACCTGCTTCCAGTATTGCTTCTAATAAAACTTAGGTCAGCAATCTGGAAGGAGCTGAGGCTGGTATTCAAAGACAGTTGCAATTTTCGGGGTGACTTCATAACAATTCTCACAATAAGAGAGTGCATGGGGGTAGATACTGAATATTTTTTTTTTGTTTTATAAGTATGGACATTTTATTAATTTTCTTTCAAAGCAGATTCCATGCACAAAACTCCCTTTATAAAAATATGATTCATGGAGATACTAATGAACAATACTAAGTCTTTAAAATGCTATCAGACTTTGAATGTATTGCTTTTATGATGTAATAACCACTTAGAAGAGTACAATCAATGGGTACTTATTCCAGGTTATGTTACAATCTGGATTAGAAATGGTTTGATATTACATAAATATTTATTATATAAATATATACGTATATGCATACTTATATTCGTATGTGTATCCCTACTTACATCTCTCCTCATAGAAAGTAAGGTGGTGAGAGAAGGAATTGTTTCATTTTTATCTTGGTATTTCCAGTAGCTAACATAGTCATGTTTAATATACATTTGTTGGTTGATTGGTTGAAAACTGTGATGGGATTGTTATTTTTGGATTGCAATAAAAATGGAATACATCTTCTGCAGTGCTATTATTGTGCATACAAATTAATTGCTAAAATGGATATGTTCAAATTCTGTGGTACATTTTAAAGACCCAATACAGTAATTATTCATGAATAATAGCATGAACTACACTAAAAAAGCTTATGGAGCAGATCTCCTCTAAGTATTATTTATATATTAGCATGCATGTATGTATATGCTCATAGATATTTGTGCATACATGTATTTACAAGGGAGATAGTACACCATCACCTCATCAGTGCTTAGAACAGTGCCTAGCACATAGTAAATGCTTAATACATGCTGACTTGATCCTAATTAACATTAGAAGACTCAAAGAACTGAAATCAATCAATGAATTAAAATGAAAGAAATGTGAATGTCACACATTGCTTTGAAAGAATCAGAGATTTTGTGTCAGTATTAAAATAGATGATATCATACCGGAAAAAAAAAAACAACAACAAACTTGTGACTTATTAAAAATCAAATTATGCCTCTTGGGCTACATATAAATTAGATGGCTATCAAGCTAGTTTGAAACCAGTGAGTTACATGGGAGATTTCTCAAAATCCCTGATCTGATGACTGCATGATCTGTATATAGAATCATTCTTGGGGAGAAGAGATCGAGTCAAGCAAAGTTGGCAAATATTTATTAAGCACTTACTATTCTCCAGGCATTAGGGTAAATTCTGGGAATACAAATCAAAGCAAAAAGGAAAGTCAGTACCTGCTCTCATTAAGTGTACGTTCTAATAAGGGGGAAAAACACATAAAATGAATCTGAAATGGAGGGAGGGACAGGAAAGAAGCATTGTATATGACCTTGACTTTTAATTAAATTGGAGGTCCCTAGAGGAATGGAGTAGTCTGAGGAAATGGCCTCAGGAAGTAAGGGATCCATGTGTACAAGAAGGGTATCAAGATGGCGACATGTTGCAAGATGAGGAGGCTGTACGTGACTAGGCAAAACTGCCTTCCATGGTGAGAAAGTTTCTGGGAGCTAGTGGGGAAAGAAATCTGAAGCATCCAACGAAAAGTTGAGAGAGAAATGAAAGAGTGAATTTGGGTAGATTAGACTCTTTAGTAGAATGACAGTTTTATTCTCAGTTCTTCTCTATCCCATGTTATTAAAGACAATGAGCTTGCAGGAGTTCCTGATGGGAATAGATGGAGAAATGCTCATAGAATAAGAAAGGTCTCCTGAGGAAAGTGAGGCATAGTTTGAAATATAATGTTTGGCACAAGGTAAATGCTTACTAAGTGATCTGTCTTTCTATGTATAATTGCCTGGGCTGAGGGTCTGTGCATTTAGGAGGGTCTGATTAGCCTGGGGGAGGGGAGTTTCTGTCAGCATCAGTAGCGGCATTCAGTAGAACTTTAAGTAATGGCCTCAGAGCAGTACTGACTGACAGCAGCATATGTTTGGGGAGCTATAAAAGGCACCAAGGACAAACTAGACACATTACAAAGAAGTATCTCCAGCCTTTTAAAAGTGTCTTGATGCTCAGGCCTCACAAGCAACCTATATTTAAAATGAATGTCTAAAAATCTATCTTTTTTCTTCTTACTCCTTATGTCCCCCACTCCAATGTACCCTGTAATACAATGCCATTGGCCTCCTAGTTCTTTGAACAATATATTCCATCTCCTGGATGCCAACATTCTCCCTGGATGTCCCACATTTTTGGAATGCTTTTCTATCCCATCTCTGTCACCTCTCTTCCCCAGTTTTCTTTAAGTTCCTACTTAAATTCCATCTACTATAGGAAGCCTTTCTATAACCATCCTTAATTCTTTAAGCCTTTAATTTGTTAATTATTTCTAATCCATTCTCTATATAGCTTCTTTGTATGCAGTCCATGTTATCTCCCCTATTAGATAGTGCTCCCTTGAGAGTAAGAAGTATCATTTACCTTTCAATGTATTTATAGTACTTACTCCAGCATATTGTTGGTGCTTAATTAAAATTTGTTGAAAGAAGGAAGGAAGGAAGGAAAGAAGGAAGGAAGGAAGGAAGGAAGGAAAGAAGGAAGAAAGGGCTCCATAAAATGAGAAAGGAATTTTGTTTAGGAACTGTAAATTACCCCTTTGTCACATTGTTTCACTACATATGTGTCTAATTACCATTTTTGTCTAAATTTCAGCACATTATCTACAGAGACCTTGTTCATGAAAAGAAAGTGTACTTTGCTGTTTACTTCTTTGAGGTGGGAGAAGAGTTCCTGAAACAACAGCTGACTGTAACAGCTTAGTAAATAACCTCCTAAAAAATATAATTAAATATAACCAGACATTAATGGGAAGCACATCAGAGGGAGATTTTTAGTAATTCAGCCCCTTAGTTTGCCTTTTTTGGGGGGTGGAGTCAAGATGGCAGAGTAGAAGGACACACATATGCTGGATCGCCCCACACAGCCCATAAAATACCTGTAGAGAGGGACTCTCAACAAATTTTGGAGCAGCAGAAGTGGAGAACAACACAGTGGAGGAGATTTCCAGCCCAGGGTGACCTGAAAGGCCCACAAGAAATGTCTGTTGCACCGGATGTGGAGCAGAGCCCAGCCCAGCCTCGGCCGTGTCACAAACAGCCCTCAGATGAGAAATCTCCAGCCACAGTAGCAGTAGTTTGTCCTTTTTTTTCTATAATCCTGATGGCCTCAGTAGCAGGTGTTTCTGGGAACCCAGTTTATCAGTGCAATAGAGAATTGAGGAAGAAGACCAGAAGAAACAGACAAATAAATACATGCAAGCTATGTGCAAAATAAAGACAAAGTAAGTTGGAATAGAAGGTCTGGGAGAAGCACTAGAAGGTCCAGGAAAAAAATCTCAGAGGAAAGGTGGTGCTGCTTGAGTAGAATTTTACTTTGTTTTTGAGTCATTTCAGTTGTGTCTGACTTCATGACCACATTTGGGGTTTTATTAGCAAAAATACTGAGTACAATTCCTCCTCTACCTCGCTTTATAGATGAGGAAATGGAGATAAACAGGATTAAGTGACTTCTTCAGGTTCACACAGAAATAAATGTCTGAAAGTGGATTTGAATACCAAGCCCTGTACTCTGTTGAAGGTTCAGCATTGCTGTCCCTAGGATTTTACTGGTAATACCATATATTCCAGTGGATTGTAAACTCCTTGACACAGGCACTCAGTATTTTTGTTGCTAGTTCACATTAACACAGTGATTGCAACACAGCATGCACTTAATAAATTTTTATTAACTTAATATTTGCTTGGCCTAGGCTGGATTCTGCAGACATCTATAGGAATATCATTTTGTTTCCTCAAATGTCTAATGAATCTCTGGACAACCATTCCCAAGTTCTTTGAAAATTTTCATATAATAGACTTCATAAGAGACATTTTAGACCAATGGCATCAAAATAAAACAGAAATATGGACAACTAAATCATGTATAAGTATCACTGTGGAACACATATTGAATTAGGAAAACACATACTAATATTATTTATATTTTATTGTTATACATTTTATTAAAAATTTTCCAAACACATTTTAATGTGGTTAACCCACACTCTGAAGTATTATGTGCTGTATGTTAGACACCTATGTTCTAGACAGTGGCTTGGTGAAATTTTGTTTAATGCTTTGCAAAGAGGCAAAATTTTATTGAATTTGCAAATGTTCATATATTTCAATAGTTGGTAGGTTAGGTAATAATGATAATTGACATTTATATAATACTTTAAAGATTATTAGGTCATCTGTCATCTATCATCTGTATATAGCTTATTCTTTATATACACATACAAATATATATATATGACATATATATCACATTTTAAGTTCATATACACATACACAAAGATAAATATATAATATAAAATAGTATATATATGTAATACACCATATGTGTGCATATGTATATGTAAACATAGATACATACGTATGTGCATATAAGTATGGGTGTGTATGTATATGTATGTATATACAGATATATTCTCACAAAACTGTGAAGTAAGGTTTCTTCAAATATTAGTACATCTACAATACAAAACAAGAAAAAGAGGGGTTCATTGAATGACCCATTATCACCTAAATTGAAAGGATAGCTGGATTTCAATCCAGAATTTCCTGATTCTAAGTGCAACATGCTGGCAATGGCATAAGAGTATTCAAAGCTGATGAGAGACAGGCATATTGCCTAAAATGTTCATATTTTATTCATGAATATATCAATATTTTTTCTAGAACTGGACATTTTTACTTGCTCAGAGATACATGATTACGGTGTCCATAGAAAACAACTATATCCATCTCCCATCAGTTGTATTATCAGTGTTTAATAAATCCGTATTAATCTATTTCTCTAATTTGGATTTTAAAATCCTTCTTCAGTTCTTCCAAGAGTGTTCTTTGTGCTTGTGACCAGTTCATAGTCCCTTCTGAAGTTTCAGATTGGAGGGCAGTCTCAATGCCGACCTCTTTGGTGTTCTTGTTTTAGTTCTTGTTCCCATAGAAAGATTCTATGGTTTTTTTTCTTTCCTGCTTTGCTCCTTTCTCATGATGATGATAATAATCCTTTTCCTGGCTTTTCAGGTAGATCTCTGCTTTTAGGGCATGAGAGGCTCTGTCCCCAGTTCTTGTACCTTGAACTTGAGGAAAAACTGCCCAATGATTTTACAAGTATGAAAAAAGAATTCACCGAAGAGAACAGCTCCTTTAAAAGGAAAATTGAACAAATGGAAAAGGAAGCACAAAACCTAACTGCAAAAATTGGACAAATGGAAAAGGAAATACAAAAACTAACTGGAGAAAAGAACTCATTAATAGGAATAATAGGAAAGATGGAAAAGAAGATGCAAAAGTTAATTGAAGAAAACAAATTGATAAAAATTTGAATTGGGTACGTAGAAGGTAATGACTCTATGAGACATCAAGAACCAGTCAAACAAAATCTAAAGAATGAAAAGGTAGAAGAAAATGTAAAATATCTAATTGGAAAAGCAACCTACATAGAAAAGAGTTGCAGGATAGAAAATCTAAAAATTATTGGCCTACCAGAAAGCCATGATGAAAAAAAGAGCCTGGACAATATCTTCCAAGAAACCATCAAGGAAAACTGCCCAGAAGTGCTAGATCGAGAGGGCGAAATAGTCATTGAAGGAATCCACTGTTCATCTCCCAAAAGGGATCCCATATTAAAAACACCAAGGAATTTTGTTGCCAAATTCCAGAATTATCAAGTGCAGGAGAAAATACTGCAGACAGCCAGAAAAAACAATTCAAATGTCGAGGAGCTACAGTAAGGATCACACAGGACCTTGAAACTTATACATTAAAAGACAGAAGGCATTGGAATATGATATTCCATATGGTAAAGGAGCTGGAACTACAAACAAGGATTAATTACCTAGCAAATGTGAACAAAATTTTTCAGGCAAGGAGTTGGACATTGAATGAAATAAGGGATTTCCAGACTTTGCTGATAAAAGCCCAGAACTCAATAGAAAATTCAGTCTACAAATGCAGATCTCAAAAGAGGCATAAAAAGGTAAACAGGAAAAAAAGTCTTGTTACTCATTATGAGCAAACTGTTTACATTCCTATAAAGGAAGATGTTACTTGGCGATCTATATATCTAGAGAGAGAGAGAGAGAGAGATAGGAAGCAGGTGTAAAGCAAATGATGTGATGATAAAAATGTGATATAAGGGTAAAAAGGGATTGTTGCAGGAAATACAAAAAGGAGGAGGCAGAATATGGTAAATTGCAGAACAGGAAGAAGCACAAAATTATATTAGAGTAGAAGGAAAGAGCGGAGGGGGATGAGCATTGTTTCATATTTACTTTCATCTGATTTGATTCAAGGCGGGAACAAAAACTTGGTTAAATATATAAACCTAACTAGCTGTACAGGTAGTAGGAGGCGAATGGGGAAATAAAAGAGAGGGTTGGCTAAAACGAAGGGAAGAAGTAGTAAGGGCAAAGGGGAGTAAAAAGGAGGGGTCTGAATGAGGGAAGGGAAGACTTCAGGAGGTGCTGGTCAAAAATTAAAACTCTACTGTGGAGGAGAAGGGAGAATTAAAGCATAAATGAGGGAAAGACATAGAGAGTAAACATAATTGTTATGTGAATGGAATGAACTCTCCCATTAAACAGAAATGGATAGCAGAATGAATGAAAAACCATAATCCAACAATATGTTGTTTACAAGAAACACATTTGAAACGGGGAGATACAAACAGGGTAAAAGTAATGGGTTGGAACAGAATATATTGTTCTTCAGTTGATGTAAAAAAGGCAGGGGTAGCAATTGTAATCTCAGACAAACCAAAGGTAGAAATAGATCTCATCAAAGGAAATATTGATGGAAACTACACCCTGCAAAAAGGCACCAAAGGCAATGAAGCAATGTTAATACTAAACATATATGCTCCAAGTGATATAGCATCCAGATACTTAGAGTGGGGCACATCAGACTCCGCTTCACTGAACTTGATAAATCTAACTTCAAAATAACCAAGAAATAAGTTAAGGAGGTGAATAAAACTCTGTGTAAGGTACATATGATAGATCTCTGGAGAAAATTGAACGGGAATAGAAAAGAATATATTTTTTTTTTCTCTCAGTGGTACATGGCACATATACAAAAATTGATCATATACTAGGGCACAAAAAACTCACACTTGAGGGAAGAAAGGCATAGCTATTCAATGCATCCTTTTCAGATTATAATGCAATAAAAATTATATGTAATAAAAGGCATGGAAAGATAGACCAAAAATTAATTGGAAACTAAATAATGAGTGGGTTAAACAACAAACCATAGAAACAATCAACAACTTCATTCAAGAGAATGACGATAATGAGACAATTGTCCGAATCTTATGTGATACTACAAAAGCAGTTCTTAGGGGAAGTTTTATATCTTTCAATGCCTGCATGAATAAAATAGAAAAAGACGAGATCAATGAATTGAACATACAGCTGAAAAAGCTAGAAAAAGAACAAATTGAAAATCCCCAAGCAAATTAAAAATACTGAAAACTAAAGAATATATTAATAAAATTAAAAAACAGTTGCACTAATAAATAAGCCTAAAAGCTAGTTTTATGAAAAACACCAACAAAATTAATAAACCTTTGGTCAATTTGATTAAAAAAAAGAAGGAACAAAACCAGATTACCAATATCAAATGTGAAAAGGGTGAAGTCACCTCGTTGGGGAATAAATTTGAGAACTGGGATGGATTACCAAAGTATATGGGAAAGAATAAGAAGAAAATGATAAAATACTAACTCACTTTTCAAGCTCTTCTATTGCCTTAGTCCAATTTAAATTCCCTTTGGAGGCCCTGGAGGCAGGGGCCTTGACTTCTTGTGACGGTATGCCTTGTTCTTCCTCATCCAAAAGAGTGGGAGGAGACACCTGTTCACCAAGAAAGTAAATTTCTATGGTCTTATTTTTTCCCCTTTTTGGGGCATTTTCTTAGCCAGTTTCTTGACTTCTGAATCCTTTGTCAAGAGGATGATCCTATTGTCCCTCCTTTCCTCAGTTCTGTGTTCAAAGCTGAGAATTGATTCAGCTGCTCGATTTCCTGGGGCTTTGGGTGGGGGTGGGGCTGTCACTCAGGGCTGAGGTTTAGATCAGCTGCTCCCTACTACCAGAAGCTTTAAGCTGAGCTGCTTGAACAATGGACCCAGGTAGCCTCCTGGCCACTGTAGCTGCCTGCAGTCTGCTGCTGCTGCCACTGCCATCACCTGAGGCTATTGCCAGAGGAACCTCGTTCCCTCTTGCCCAGCTGGGAAAGCCCTCCCACACTGACCTTTGGAGCTTTCTTTGTTGCTTGTGGGTTGAGGGATCTGGCACCTTCCCTACTGAGAACTCTACCCTGGAGGTCTCTTCAAGTGCTGCTCCTCCCAGTGCCTGGTGGCAGGGCTGGGCTCTGCTCTGCTCAGGGTCCTGGGAAGTAGACCTTTCCTGTCAACCTTCCAGGTTACCTTTGGGTGGAAACCTCTTTCCCTCTGTTGTTCTGTGGTTTCCACTCCTCTAGAATTTGTGGAGAGTCATTTTTTACAGGTATTTTGTGAGCTGTGGGGAAAGCTCTAGATTATATTCGTCTTTCTACTCCACCATCTTGATTCTGCCCCCTGATTATTATTTTAAAAAAGCAGAGACAAACCATTAAAAATTGGTAGAAATTATGAAAACTTTATGTTCAACAAATATTACAATATGCAATATAATGTCAAACCCTAACCTGAATGACATTTCACAATGATAAAAAGCCAATTGTATTTTTCACCTAAGTCTTGAATCTTCACTAAACTCTAATTGATCAGCATATTATGGAAATCACTTTGGTTTCCTGAAGGCTCACAATCAATTGAGAGATTTTTAATGTCCCACCACCCTAGAAAGGCATCAAGTATGAGAACCAATTGACCAATTAAGTGAACATTTGTCGGTCATCAACAGCCTTGTTTAGAGAGACTGACCAACATGTGTTACAGAATTCAATGAAGTCCTTTCTTCAAATATATATATATTTATATATATATATATTTATTTTTAGTTTTCAACATTAATTTCCACAAGACATTGAGTTTATAACTTTATCCCCATTTCTCCCCTCTCCCCCACCCAAAACACCATGTATTCTGATTACCTCTTCCCCCAATCAGCCCTCCCTTCTATCACACCCCTCCCATCCCTTATCCCCATCTTCTCTTTTGTTTGTTAGGGCAAGATAGATTTCTATACCCCCATTACCTGTATTTTTTATTTCCCACTTGCAAGAAAAAGAATTCTTAACATTCCTTCCTAAAACTTTGAGTTCCAACTTCTTTCCCTTCTTCCCTCCCCATCCATTCCCACAGAGAAGGTGAATAATTCAATATAGGTTATATGTGTGTTGTTTTGCAAAAGACTTCCATAGCAGTCAAGTTGTGAGAGACTAACCACATTTGCCTCCATCCTTTCCTGTCCCCCATTTATTCTGTTCTCTCTTTTGACCTTGTCCCTTCCCTAAACTGATGACTTCTAATTACTCCCTCCTCCCATTTGCTCTCCCTTCTCTCATCCCCCCACACTATTTATCCCCTTCTCCCCTATGTTGCTGTAGTTGAAGACAGATTTTCATATCTAATTGAGTGTGTATGTTGTTCCCTCCTTCAATTAAATGTGATGAGAGGAAGCTTCACTTTTTTGCCTCTCATCATCCCCCTTTTCCCCTCCATTGAAAAAGCTTTTTCTTGCCTCCTTTATGAGAGAAAATTAGCCTAATCCATTTCTCCATTTCCCCTCCTAATTTATTCCTGTCTCTTCACTTAATTGTATTGTTTTAGATATCATCCCCTCCTATTCAACTCACTCTATGCCCTCTGTCTATACATTTACATGTGTGTACGTGTGTGTGTATGTATGTATCTCTGGGCATGTATAATCCTCCCAACTACCTAAAAACTAAGAAAAGTTTCGAGAGTCACTAATATCTTTCCATGTAGGAATGTAAACAGTTCAACTTGAGTAAGACCCTTATGTTTCTCTTTCCTCTTTACTTTTTCATACTTCTCTGGATCCTGGTGTTTGAAAGTCAAATTTTCTATTCAGCTCAGGTCTTTTCATCAAGAAGCCTTGAAAGTCCTATTTCATTGAATGACCATACTATCCCCGAAGTAGTTACACTCAGTTTTAGTGTGTAGGTAATTCTTGGTTTTAATTCTAGTTCCTTTGACTTATGGAATATCATATTCTAAGCCCTTCAATCCGTTAATGTAGAAGCTGCTAGATCTTGTGTTATATTGACTGTATTTCTACAATACTTGAATTGTTTCTTTCTGGCTGCTTGCAATATTTTCTCCTTGACCTGAGATCTCTGGAATTTGGATACAATACTCTTAGGAGTTTTTCTTTACGGATCTCTTTCAGGAGGTGATCAATGAAATCTTTCAATATTAATTTTACCCACTTCCAGAATATCAGAACAATTTTCCTTGATCATTTCATGAAAAATGACGTCTAGGCTCTTTTTTTGTTCATGACTTTCAGGTAGTCCCATAATTTTTAAATTGTCTCTACTGCATCTATTCTCCAGGTCAGTTGCTTTTACAGCGAGATATTTCACATTATCTTCTATTTCTCATTCTTTTGATTTTGTTTTGTAATTTCTTGATTTCTCATAAGGCCTGCTCCATTCTCATTTTTAAAGAACTACTTTCTTCAGTGAGCTTTTTAACCTCCTTTTCCATTTGACAAATTCTGCTTTTTAAAGCATTCTTCTTCTCTTAAGCTTTTTGGACCTCCTTTGTCATTTGAGTTAATCTATGTTAAAGGAGTTATTTCCTTCAGCAATTTTTGGGTCTCCTTTAGCAAGCTATTGACTCACTTTTCATAATTTTCTTGCATCGTTCTCATTTCTCTTTTCAATTTTTCCTCCACTTCTCTTACTTCATTTTAAAAATCCTTTTGAGCTTATCCATGGCCTGGGATCACTGCATATTTATTTTGGAGGTTTTTGATGCAGAGTCTTTGCTTTTTTGTCTTCCTCTGATGGCATGCATTTTTTTCCTCATCCGACAGGATGGAAGAAAATACCTGTTCACTGAGAAAGCAACCTTCTTTAGTCTTAATTTTTGTTGCTTTTTTTTGGACATTTTCTTAGACAGTTATTTGACTTTTGAGTCCTTTGTCAAGAGTAGGGTATAATCTAGGGACCTGTAAGTTCTCAGTCCCTACAAGGTGGCACAATCAACTTCTCTTCTGCCCTGTGTTCTGGTCTGGGAGCAATGACAAGCTTTTCTACCCAGAATATATGAGTATAATTCCCTTCTCCAGAGCCTCCACCAGTTCCACCAGGTCAGAGCTCCTTCTCGCCCCATTAGTGCCACTCAGGGCTGAGATACAGATCAGCAGTTCAATTCCCCCAGGCTCTTTAGACCAGGGGCTCCAAAAATGCATGCTGTGCCGCCTGGGGCCATGTGGGGCTGATGGTAAGGCAGGACTCTGCTCCCTTCTCACCTAGGTGAAAGAGCTTTCTTATTGATCTTTGAAGCTGTCTTTGGCTTTTGTGGAGTGAGAAATCTGGGAACCAAAGCTGCTACCTAGGATTCTGCACCCTGAATCCTGCTCTGGTCCTGTCTCTGCTGTGCCACATGGCCAAGGTTGTTCTGCACTCGAGCTTGGTGCAATAGACCCTTCCTGTTGCCCTTACCAGACTGTCTTTGTCTGGAAATCTCTTTCACTCTCTTGTTTTGTGGCTTCTCTTCCTCCACAATTTGTTTAGAGTCATTTTTACAGGTATTTTATGTGCTGGGGGGTAAGTTCTGCAGTTCTGTCCTTCTACTCCTCTATCTTGGCTTTCCACCCCCCCCCCCCAAGTGGTGAAATCTTAGCAACAGCAATTTGAGAAACCTAACTAATGTTTATAAATATTGATTTTTCTCCCAATAGAAAGAATAGAACCTATAAGGAAATAATAGATGATGAAAGTTGTTTTTGTTCAGTCAGTTTAATCACGTCTGACTCTGTGACCCCGTGGATCTCTGTCTGTTAAATGTTCTTGGCAAAGATACTGTGATAATTTTCCATTTCCTTCCATGGTTGCAAACTGAGGTTACTTGCCCAAAGTAATACTACTAGTAAGTTTCTGAGGATGGATTTGAATTTGTCATTCTGGCTCCAAATCCAGTACTCTATCTACCATGTCATTTAGCTGACCCAGTTATGGAAGAAGTAAAAGGAAAATCACAAGAATCTCACTTCCATGGGATATAAATGATCAGAAAACAATAACATTTATTGTTTTTTTTTTAATTCTTAAATGCATAGAATACAATAACATTCATAGAAATATGTGTTTTTGTTGATTTGAACAGTACCTCTAACAATTCAGGTTGCAAACCATCTATCTTTTACTATCCTACAAGACTCTTATCCTTGTCCTCCCATAAGTTCACCACAGGACATTCAAACAACATATAGGAGATCTTCCTTCCTTGCCCCTGAAATCTGTAAGATACCAGGGAGCATTCTGACTGCTCACCTGCTATTTCTCTTTCTTCCCACGTAAGGAAGTCATGTCATTTTCCTATACTTTTGATAGCATTTCTCATTTTTGACCTTCCTCATTACACACATGCTATTGCATGAGTTTCCATTGACCTCTATGTGATATTTCTTTCTTTGAAGAACTTTTTTTCTATGTCTTGCAGCAATAGATTAATATTTTGGGGGAAAGTGCAATGACAATTTAAATGGGGAGAAATTTCAGATTCATTAATTGACCCATGTAGCCTGCTTGGGTCACATGGAGGCCTAAGTCACATGAGTCTGAGTCACATGGAGGTGTGGTGGGAGGAATTTGTTGAATGGGTGGAATAGGAAGGGTGGAACATGAAGAGACAGAGCTAGAGCAAAACTGAGAAGAAATTGGTTAGAGAGCAGTCAAAGCTAGGAAGGATACAGGTTTCTGGCTAGCATGAGTGAAGATACTTGTTGGTGATTTTGTTTAAGAGACCTTGCCTGTCATTTGCTTAATGGAGCTGATTTGTGGGAAGCCTAGCTGGGGGAAGGTTTGGGGCTGGTGTTGTCCTCTGAATTGTTATTGTGTATAGATTTTTGTTGCTGTGATATATTTGACTTTCTGATGTCTGAATAAATATTTTGGTTCTGTTTTCTATGTGGAAAGTCTGCTGTATTTCGTGATTCAGAATTACACTGGGATATTCATGGTATTGTGAATATTTCATTGTTGCTACAGGGATTAAATATTTATATAACACTTCCTATGTACCAAATATCATGCTAACTGTTTTGCAGATCTCTCAATCTTTATAAGAGCCTTGTGATTTTTTTTAACCTATTATTATTCCTGTCTTCTTACTGAAGTACTTAAAACAAACAAAAGTTAAATGACTAGCCCAGGAATATATAGTTGGGAAGTCTCTGAGGCCAAATTCAATTCAGATCTTCCTCACTACCAAACTAATGTTCTGTCTACCATACCAACTAGCTGACTCTATTCTATGTCTCACAACCATAGTGCAACTTTGATAGAATGTTAGCTTTTAAAGGGAAGATCTATTTCTGTTTATATAAGAACATCTGTAACTATAGTTATATGATCTTAGTATGGTAACTCATTTCACTTTGATACTAAAAAAAATTCATATAATATGGTTTGCCAAATATTTTCCATTTAGTCAAGTCACTTGACCTGTTTGTTTCAGTTTCCTCATGTATAAAATGAGCTGGGGAAAGAAATGTTAAACCAATCCAGTATATTTGACAAGAAAATCCCAAATGGAGTAACAGAGAGTTGGACATGACTTAAAAGCAACTCAGTGAAAATAAAGACAGGGATTATATTATAGAAATAGCATTTTGAAGAAGAGGCTTCATGTATAAATAATTTTCTACAGATATAAGGAAATCAAGGCCTTTTGAGCTGAGTTGTGACTTAACCAAATTTTATGTATTCCATTAATCCCATACGTTCCTAATGGTTTTCTCTGATTGTTTCCCCACCCTTCCTGACAAACATTGCTTTCATTGATGGGAAAGCATGACTTAGGTTTATGAGTAAATAATTTTATTCTTTTGCTGTTGTTTTCCACTGATCAAATGTTATGATTACTCTAGTTCTTGTCTGCTATGGAGAAAATGCTGTTTTTTTTTTTATTGTTTAATAAATGTTTGTGCTTCAATTAATTGTTTAATGATTGATTTTATGAAAATGAGTAACATGTAAGAAAGTGGAGAATAAGAGTGCCAGTTTTACTCACCCATCTCCACTCTCACACTTATATATACAGCAGGGTTACTTTTTAGAGGAGAGGGAGGGAGAGGGAGAGAGACAGAGACAGAGACAGACAGATAGACAGACAGAGAGACAGAGAGAGACAAAGACAGAGAGACAGAGAGAGAATAAAAAGTCATGATTCCATAGTCGTATTTCTGGGAACATAGTACAGTATAATGGAATACAGTGAGATCAGCAAACCATCCCTTAACCAGTTAGACAGATATTGTGAGGAGAGTTAGGGTTTATTGTTATGGATGAAGTACACTTAAACACACCTAATATGACTTTACTTGGCTAAATATCTTGCCAAGTTTTATTTTAAATGATTTTACCCTCTAAACTATCTCTATACTTTATGTGACATTACTTCTGATAACTATTATTTTGAAGATTTTATAAACAAGTCCACACTTTAAACCAGTGTTACCTTTGGAAGCTATCTCCATTTTGCATTAAAAGAAAATATTTTCTAAGGAGCTCTCAGAGTCATTTTTTGTGTGGTAATTAATTTACATTGGTTAAACTTATGGAAATTATTATTTTTTAAAAATATATTTTGTTAATATTTAACTTTTACCTTATATAAATTTCTCGTTTTATCACTCTTCCTTCTCCCAGAGTGTGATCTATTAAAGAATTTTCTTAAAAAAATAAAGATGAAAAAATAGGAAAATTGATTAATACATTGAAATCATCTAATAGTATAGACAATGTTTCATACTCTTCTATACAGAAGCAACTTTGGAGAGAAATGAGAAGAGCTATCTTCTTTAATCTCTTTCATGGGACCAAACTTATTTTCACAACATTAATCTTTTACCGTTTTGGGCTTATCATTTTTACACTTATTGTTCTCCATACTGTTTCCTAGTTCTTCATATTTCATTGTACATCAGCTCATATAAACATATCTTTGCTTCTCTATATTCTTCAACTTCAATGCTTCTAACTATATAATAATATTCTATTAAATTCATATGCTATAGTTTGCTTATTCTTTTTCCAATTTATGTACATCTGTTTATTTCCAGGTGTTTGCTGCCACAAAGGGTGCTGCTGAAAATTGTTTGGTGCTTTTCTTTCAGCCAAAGTCCTATTCTTTCCTTCCCTTTCTCTCTATCTTTCTCTCTGTATATATGTGTTTATGTATGTGTGTATGTATAGATGTATGTGTGTATGTATGAGTGTATCTGTATGTGTATACATGCACAGAGGCATATACGCACATACACACATATACATACACATGTACCCATACATATATGTGTATATACATGTATTACATATTTGTATATATGTGTTTATATACACACACAGTGGTGGAATATCTAAGTAAAGGAATATAGCTATTTTATCCACTTTATTTGTAAAAGCACCCATTGATTTTAAGAATGGCTATACTAATTCACACTTCTATCAAACATGCATTAGTATGTCTAATTCACTTCAACTAGTTGGCTGACCATATCTATTTACTTACAAAATAAATACACATACATACACACCCATGTGTGTATATCTATCTATCTATCTATGCAATATATGCATGTTTTCATACTTACAACAAACACATGTATATAAAATGCATCCATATATACATATGTGTATAATTAATTGTTCTTTAGTTTATTGCTATGGCATACTTAAAGGCTTTTCCATCATGGTAAGACCAATCATATGAAATTCCTATGGGATATATGAAGTATTCAGGGAGGATGAGCCCCTATGGTGTTAGGACTTGTTGAGTTTAGGGCAGTTTATCCAAATTTAGTAGCTACTATCACTGAACTCTCCCCTGTGCCTCCAAGCGTGTAGCATGTGCAATAGCCATATTCCAGTAAAACTATCTCAGAAAAGAGTCAAAATCAGATTGATGGCAACTGACAGGCCTCTAACCCATCAGTCTAGTGTAGGGATGTCTACCCCAAGTATATAAACACCTCCCCTGCTGGAATGAACAGATGGGAACAATTTATTTCAATGGCCACGAAGGCCCCTGAGACAGGCATTGGGGAACACTTAGAGCTTGGTCAAACATTGAAGATGTCAAGGTTATCCAATGCATTCCAAGCCATCATCAGTCATGTTGACTTTTGTCTTGCCACTGGAATTTGATTAGATTACAGGAGAGAGTGAAACTAATGACTTTGAACAATTTTGCCTCATTTAAATGCAATTCATGTGCATCATTATTTGACTTTATTATTTTATTTATTTTATTTTATTTTTTTGTTTAACTTTAACATTTATTTTCACAAAGTTTTGGGTTACAAATTTTCTCCCCTTTTATCCCCTCCCCCCCCAAACACAAGCATTCTAATTGCCCCTGTGACCAATCTGCTCTCTCCTCTATCCTCTCTCCCTGTCCATGTCTCCGTCATCTCTTTTGTCCTGTAGGGCCGGATAGCTTTCTTTACCCCTTAACCTGTATTTCTTATTTCCTAGTGGTAAGAACATTACAGTTGGTCATAACACTTTGAGTTCCAACCTCTTTAGCTCCCTCAATCTCCACCCCTTCCCTTTGGAGGACAAGCAATTCAATATAGGCCGAATATGTGTAGTTCTGCAAATGATTTCCATACTAGTTGTGTTGTATAGGACTAACTATATTTCCCTCCATCCTATCCTGTCCCCCATTACTTCTATTCTCTTATGATCCTTTCCCTCCCCATGAGTGTTGACCTCGGATTGCATTCTCCTCCCCATGCCCTCCCCTCTATCCTCCCCCCCACCCTGCTTGTGCCCTTGTCCCCCACACTCCTATATTGTGAGATAGGTTTTCCTATCAAAATGAGTGTGCATTTTGTTCTTTCCTTTAGTGGAATGTGATGAGAGTAGACCTCATGATTTTCTCTCGCCTTCCCTCTTTATCCCTCCACTAATAAGTCTTTTGCTTGCCTCTTTTATGAGAGAGAATTTGCCCCATTCAATTTCTCCCTTTCTCCTCCCAATATTTCTCTCTCACTGCTTGATTTCATTTTTTTTTTGAGATATGATCCCATCCTCTTCAATTCACTCTGTGCACTCTGTCTCTATGTATGTGTGCGTGTGTGCATGTGTGTGTGTGTACTCCCACCCAGTACCCAGATACTGAAATGTTTCAAGAGTTACAAATATTGTCTTTCCATGTAGGAATGTAAACAGTTCAACTTTAGTAAGTCCCTTATGACCTCTCTTTGCTGTTCACCTTTTCGTGGTTCTCTTCATTCTTGTGTTTGAAAGTCAAATTTTCTTTTCAGCTCTGGTCTTTTCATCAAGAAAACCTGAAAATCCTCCATTTCATTGAAAGACCATTTTTTCTCCTGAAGTATTATACTCAGTTTTGCTGGGTAGGTGATTCTTGGTTTTAGTCCTAGTTCCTTTGACTTCTGGAATATCCTATTCCATGCCCTTCGATCCCTTAATGTAGAGGCTGTTAGATCTTGTGTTATCCTGATTGTATTTCCACAATACTTGAATTGTTTCTTTCTAGCTGCTTGCAATATTTTCTCTTTCACCTGGGAATTCTGGAATTTGGCCACAATGTTCCTAGGAGTTTCTCTTTTAGGATCTCTTTCATGCGGTATTCTGTGGATTCCTTGAATATTTATTTTGCCCTCTGGTTCTTGAATCTCAGGGCAGTTTTCCTTGATAATTTCATGGAAGATAATGTCTAGGCTCTTCTTTTGATCATGGCTTTCAGGTAGTCCCAGAATTTTTACATTGTCTCTCCTGAATCTATTTTCCAGGTCAGTTGTTTTTCCAATAAGATATTTCACATTATCTTCCATTTTTCCAATCTTCTCGGTATGTTCTGTAATATCTGTCTTTCTCATAAAGTCCTTAGTGTCCATATGTGCCATTCTAATTTTGAAAGAACTATTTTCTTCAGTGAGCTTTTGAATCTCCTTTTCCATTTGGCTAATTCTGCTTTTGAAAGCATTCTTCTCCTCATTGGCTTTTTGAACCTCTTTTGCCAATTGAGTTAGGCTAGTTTTCAAGGTGTTAATTTCTTCAACATTTTTTTGGTTCTCCTTTAGCAGGGAGCTGATCTGCTTTTCATGCTTCTCTTTCATCCCTCTCATTTCTCTTCCCAGTTTTTCCTCCACCTCTCTAACTTGATTTTCAAAATTCTTTTTGAGCTCTTCCATGGCCTGAGCCCATTGGGTGGGCTGGGACACAGAATCCTTGATTTCTGTGTCTTTGTCTGATAGTAAGCATTGTCCTTCCTCATCAGAAAGGAAGGGAGGAAATGTCTGTTCTCCAAGAAAGTAGCCATCAATAGTTTTATTTCTTTTCCCTTTTCTGGGCATTCTCCCCAGCCAGTGACTTGACCTCTGAATATTCTCCTCACACCCACCTCGCCTCCTGGTCCTCCCAGCCAGCGTTTGGGGACTGGGATTCAAATGCTGCTTCCCGCCTTAGGGCTTTTGGCGGGGGCAGGGCTGCTATTCAGTGTGAGAATTACGTTCAGATGGTCAGGTCTGGGCAGGGCCGCCTCTCAGGCTCAGTTCCCTCAGGAGGTTTATGTACAGACCTTCCAGAATGGATCCCGCCTCCTGCCCGCTTGGGGAGCCCCTGTCTGCAACCACCTCTCAGCTTCTATCTCCTGGGGGGCCCGAGCCATGGTGGCACCCCACTTCCCTCTCGACCCGCTAAAGAGACTCTCTCACCAACCTCCGTCACCTGTGGGTGGAGGGGCTTGTGCCGCCGCTGGAGATCCTGTCCCTGAAGCCTGCTCGGATCTGTACCTCTCGGATCCCTGGCCGCCGCAGGTCTGGGTTGGGCTCTGTGTCTGCAGCGGGACGGACCTTTTGCGAGAGGTTTGCAGGTCCCTCTGTGGGTGGAGGGACCCGCGTGGCCGCTGGAGATCCCGTCCCCGTAGCCCGCTTGGATCTTTTCTTCACGGTGTCGCGGCCGCTGCAGGGCTGCACTCAGCTCCCAGTCCCGGCGCCCAATCCACAGCGCAAAGGACCCCCCGCGAGAGGTTTGCAGGTCTCTCCAGAACAGAAATCTCCCTCGCTCCAATATTCCGTGGCCTCTGGGTGCAGAATTCACCGTGAGTTGGTCCCCTCTAGCCGTTCTGTGGGTTGTGGGTTCGAAGCTATGTGTATGTGTGTCTTTCTACTCAGCCATCTTGGCTCCGCCCCCCTATTTATTATTTTCTTGTTACTATTATATCTACATTTAAGTCCTGTGATGACAGGTGAGTGACAAAGCATCAGGCATGATTACACACCCTATACACAGAAAACCTAGGGTATTGGGTAGTCTTCTCATTGGTCTGCAGTATCAATGGGATTTGGCAACTCTCTATGTGTCTGAGAAGTTTTTTTAAAGGACTGCACTGCTCATCTACTGGTATGAGGAAGGGCCTAGAAAAGGTGCCCTGAAAACAGTCTGCTTCAACTAATCTTGGCCTGCTTAAAATGTCAGGTGCTGATTCCACCCTGTGAATGAAAAAGAAGAAAACTTTTTGCAAAGATGATTCCATTCACCATTGGTAAATGGAATGTATGCACACTCATGGCAAACATAAAATATAGTAGATCTGAGAGACTAACAATTCTTGTTGTGAGAGAACTTATTAGATGCCACACCCAAATAGCAGTCTTATAATTCTGGGTGACTTTAACTCCAGAGTAGGCATAGAGTATCAGACATAGCAAGGAGTCCTGGGGAGGAATGGAATTGGAAACAGCAACAGCAAAGGTCACTTAGTACTACTGAAGACTTTTGTATTTCGTGACTTTTTCATTACCAACACTTTTTCTCTCTTATCTCACCACAACTAAATTTCATGCATCTTTGCAGCAAGTTATTACAAGGAGAAGAGAAAGTGATGATGGGGAAGATATGATATGATATGTGACACAGAGTAAGGGACCAATCATGAAAACATCTTCTCCAATCTAAACATTCATATTTAGTAAATACTAAGGCAAGATGACTACCAGGGTTATCAATTTTGACAGACTAGAACATTTCTCTAGTGTGAATTGTACATTGCTAGCCTGGAGGGCAAGCTGAGTCAACATAAAGTAGCAGCAGAGCAGAAAAGGAGTGCACAGGTTTTCAAGACTTGGCTTACATCACCGTATTTACTTATCTGAGCCAGAAAACACAAATATCAGGACTGGTTTCACAATAATGATAGGGAAATTAAAAAGCTGCTAAATGAGAAATGAAAATTCTACAGGATTTACCAATAGTGCAACTTATCTGTCTCCAAGAAGGTGGTGTTTAAATGGCAGATGAGATACAATTTTACAATAATCCAAAGTATTTTTACAATGCCCTGAATACTATTTGTGGGCCAAAGACCTCTGGTGTATGTCAGCTACTCTGAACTGATGGAGCCACACTGATCTGTAATAAAGCCATGATCCTGAAGAGATGGGCTGAACACTTCCACAGTGTCTTAATAAAACATCATCAACCAATTCCGAAGCTATTCTCATTATGTGGTAGTCAATTCTTCTCTAGCCAAACTTCTAACTGAATAATCATTGAATGTCATCAGGCTCTTTTTGAGTGGCAAAGCACCTGGCACTTATTCCATCCCAGCAGAGATCTACAAAGTAGGGAGTCCACGGCTCATGCAGAAAACTGACTGAAATCTTCCAGATTATATTGAAAGTGGAAATTATTCTCCCATGATAACAAAGATTCCTCCATTGCCCATGGGAATCTCTTTCAGTCATTATTAGCAAGAGTCTTTCCAGAGTTCTCCTTAATTAATTTATTCTTCTCTTGGAAAATGGTCATCTGCCTAATAGTCATTATGGCTTCAGAAAGAGCCAAGAAGTGATAAACATGGTATTTGATGCATAACAACTACAGGAGAAACGCCAGGAACAGAACAGAGATCTGTACACAATATTCATCAACCTGATAAAGCCTTTGGATACTGCTAGTCATGAGAGCTTGTGGAAAATCATGGAGAAATTTAGTTTCCTGGAGTTCATCACTATTGTACTCCACTTTCATAATAGCATACTCTCATGATTTCTGGATGAAAGATAATGCTCTAATGCCTTCCTAGTAACTAATGGAGTGAAGCAGGGCTATATGCTTTCTCCCATGCTTCTTAGCTTAATGTTTTAGCAATGCTGTTGAATGCTTTCAAAGAGGATGAAAATAACATCAAGGTTAGCTATTGTACTGATGATAAAATATTTAACTTGAAAAGGTTAAAAGCTAAGATTAAAATGGAGTAAGAGTTGAAATGTAATATTGTCTTCACAGATGACCAATGCAGCCTCTGAGAATAAGATGCAACATACTGAGTGTATGATTCAATTCTCTGTCACTTATGTTAATTTTGGTCTGACAATCAACGCCAAGAGAAGAAAGGTTTTTCACCAGTCTACGATACCATCTACACATGGGACCTTTGGTTACAGAAAATGGAGAAATTTTGAATACTATGGGTAAGTTCATTTACCTTGTAAACATACTTTCTAGGGATGTCCCCATAGATGATGAAGTTGACACACACATTACCAGAGCTAGCTCAGTGTTTGGGAGTCTCTGGAGGAAAGTGTGGGAGAGAAAGGTTTAGGCCCATCAAACTGAAAAAAAAGAGCTATTGTGATGATCTCTTTATTGTTTGTCTGTGAAACGTAGACATTCTAGCAGTGCTATTCAAGGAAACTGAATCACTTCAATTTGAATTGCCTTACAAAGATTTTGAAGATTACCTGGCAAGAACTGGATATTGAGGTCCTTTTTGAGCAGAACTGCGACTCACGAAAGCTCCACCACACAGTGTAAACTCTGATGGACTGATCATGTAGTTCAAATGCCAAATCTGCATTTGCCTAAGATATTATTTTCTGGAGAACTCAAGGCAAGTTTTCACACAGAGCTTAGAAGAAGTCAAACAAGGACACTCTCAAGATCTCTCTGATGAACGTTGGAATCAGTTATAAAACAGGGAAGATATTAGTATAAGTCTGCTCAGCCTAGCATTTCTGCTTCAAAGAAGGTAATATGTTCTGAAGAGCAAAGCAGAATTTTAGTAGCTCAAAAGAAAGGTTTCCTGAAGCTTATTTTTTGTTGTTTTTTTTTTTGCTTGTTTGTTTTAAATCTAATATCTCTGAGTTTTCCTCAGCCAGCAGGTATAGGAGATGGGGGAGGGGGAAGTTCTGGAGATTTGTGATTAGAATCCTTTAAAAAACAAGAATCCCTGAGACAGAGTCAAGATGGCAGAGTAGAAGCAGAGACTTCCTAGAGTTCTCCTCTCAAACCCAGGCAAATATCTGTAATAAATTACTATAAACAAATTCTGGAGTTACAAAACTCACAGAAGGATGATGTGAAACAAATCCTCAGCCCAATACAACCTAGAAGGTTGATAGGAAACACCTATAATGCTACTCTGGGATCAGAGCATAGTCCTGCAGGGACGGGACCTGCACAGAAAGGACTTGGGAAGGCCTTGGGGGAACTGAATCTCTGGCACCTGTGGCAGTTTTGAAACTTCACAATTGGAACGTCAGTGGGAAAAACCTGTGGGACCCGTGTGAAAGAGGAGACAGATTTGACCCCAGCCACAGAGCAGTGGAGGGGAGGAGCCTGTGGCAGCCCCAGCAGGAGTAAAGGCAGCAGCAGTTGCTATTTCTGGAGCTGTAGGCTCACAGACTGTGAAGGGATTGAGTGACTTATATACACTCCCACAGGAAGAAGACAATTACCTTTAGAAAGAGCTCAAAAGTCAAGGAAATGACTGGGAAAATAAGGAAAATCAGGAAAAAAAATCAGACTATAGAATGTTACTTTGGTGACAAGGTAGACAAAAATATACAAACAGAAAGCAGCAAAGTCAAAGCTCTTACATCCAAAACCTACAAAAAAATAAGAATTGGTCTCAGACCATGGAAGACCTCAAAAAAAGGATTTTGAAAATCAAGTAAGACAAGTAGAGCAAAAATTGGGAAGAGAAATGAGAGTGATGTAAGATAATCATGAAAAAGAAGTCAACTGCTTGCTAAAGGGAACCCAAAAATGTTGAAGAGAATAATGCCTTAAAAATAGTCTAACCAAAATATCAAAAGAGATCCAAAAAGTTAATGAGGAGAAGAATGCCTTAGAAAAGCATAATTGGCCAGATGGAAAAAGAAATTTGAAAGTTCATTGAATTAAATAATTCCTTAAAGATTAGAATGGAACAGATGGAAGTTAATGACTATGAAAAAATCAAGAAATTGTGAGAAAGATGCATACACTCTAGTGCTTCCCCCAGCCCACAAAATACCTGTAAAAAATGACTCTCAACAAATTCTAGAGCAGTAGAAGCCACAGAACAACAAAGCAAAAGAGATTTCCAGCCAAAGGTAACCTGGAAGGCCGCCAGGAGAGGTCTATCTCACTAGATGCTGAACAGAGTAGAGCCCAGCCCTGGTGGAACAGCGCTGGGAGGAAAAAGACCTGAATAGACCTTCAGGGCAGAATTCCCAGCAGGGAAGGTCCCAGATCCCTCAACCTACAAGCAACAAAGAAAGCTCCAAAAGTCAGAATGGGAGGGCTTTCCCAGCTGGGTGAGAGAGGAGCAGGGTCCCCCCCCCCCCCAGCAGAGGCGGCAGCAGGAGAAGCAGCAGCAGACAGCAGGTAGCTATAGTAGCTGAGGAAGCAACCTAGGTCCATTGTCCAGGCAGTTCATCTTAAAGCCTCTGGGGGAATTGAGCAGCTGATCTGAACCTCAGCCTTCAGCAGTGGTCCCACCCCCACCCAAAGCCCTAGGGAATCCAGCAGCTGATCTGAATCTCAGCCTTGAGCATGGCACTGGGGGGAGAAGGAGCGCTAGGTCCCTACTCTTGACAAAGGATTCAGAACTTAAGTAACTGGCTAGGAAAATCCCCCAAAAAGGGGAAAAAATAAGACTATATGACTACTTTCTTGGTGAACAGGCATCTCTTTCCATCCTTTAGGGTGAGAAAGAGCAAGGCATACTGTCAGAAGAAGTCAAGGCTTCTGACTCCAGTACCTCCAAAATGAATATGAAATGAGTTCAAGCAATAGAAGAACTTGAAAAGTGAGTCAGCAACATGCTAAAGGAGAACAAAAAAAATGCTGAGGAAATTAACTTTAAAAATAGGTTAACTCAATTGGAAAAAGAGGTCCAAAAAGCCAATGAGGAGAAGGAAGCTTTAAAAAGCAGAATTAGCTAAACAGAAAAGCAGTTCAAAAGCTCACTGAACAAAATGATTATTTAACGGAGAAACTGCAGTTCGGGGAAGCTAATGACTATGAGATAAACCAAGAAGTTACAAAGCAAAAACCAAAAGAGTGAAAAAAATAGAAGATAATGTGAAACATCTCATTGGAAAAACAACTGACCTGGAAAATAGATCCAGGAGACACATTTGAAAAATTATGGGACTACCTGAAAGACATGACCAAAAAAAGAGCCTAGACATTATCTTCCATGAAATTATCAAGGAAACTTACCCAAATATTCTGGAGCCAGATGGTAAAAATAAAAATTGAAGGAGTCCACCAATTGCCTCCTGAAATATACGCGAAAGGAGAAACTCCTAGGAATATTGTGGCCAAATTTCAGAGTTCCCAGGTCAAAGAGAAAATATTGCAATCATCCAGAAAGAAACAATTCGAGTATTGTGGAAACACAATCGGATAACACAGGATCTGGCAGCTTCTACATTAAAGGATTGAAGAGCTTGGAATAGGATATTCCAGAAGTCAGAGGAACTGGGATTAAAACCAAGAATCACCTACTCAGTAAAATTGAGCATAATACTTCAGGGGAAATACATCATTGTTCCATGAAATAGAGTACTGTCAAGCATTCTTCATGAAAAGACCAGAATTGAAGAGAAAATTTGACTTTCAAACACAGGAATCAAGAGAAGTATGAAAAGGTTAAAAAAAAAAGAGAGAGAGAGAGAGAAATCATAAGGGAGTTACTAAAGTTGAGCTGTTCGCATTCCTACGTGGAAAGATAGTATTTGTAACTCTTGAGATTTTTCTCAGTATTAGGGTAGTTGGAGGGGCTATACACATATAGACAGAGGAAACAAAGTAAGTTGAATGTGACTGAATATCTAAAAAATAAAATTCAGGGATGAGAAAGGAATATATTGGGAAAAGCAGAAAGGGAGAAATAGAATATGATAAATTGTCTCTCACATAAAAGAAGCAAGAAAACGCTTTTTCAATGGAGGGGACAAGAGGGGGTTGAGAAGTAAAGAGTGAACCTTACTCCCATCAGATTTGGCTTAAGGAGGGAATAACATGCATGGTCAATTTGGTATCAAAATCTGTCTTCTACTATAAGAAACCACAGAGAAAGGGGATAAGTGGGAGAAGGGCGAATGATGGAAGGGAGTGCAAATGGGAGGAGGAGGTAATTAGAAGTAAACACTTTTGAGGACAGATAGAGTCAAAAGAAACTGCAGAATAAGTGGGGGGCAGGATAGAATGGAGGGAAATATAGTTAGGCTTTCACAACAGGGCTGTTATGGAAGTGATTTGCATGACTACACATGCACAACCAATTTCGAATTGTTTGCCTTCTCATTGGGAATGAATGGGGAACGAGGAAGGGAGAGAAGTTGGAACTCAAAGTTTTAAAAATGAATGCTAAATTTCTTTTTACATGCAACTTGGAAATAAGATATACAGGCAATGAGTCACAGAAATTTATATTGCCCTGCAATAAAATAGAGGGGAAGGGAATGAGAGAAGAGAGGGGTGTGTTAGAAAGAAGGGTAGGTTGGAGGAAGTGGTAATTAGAATGCAGGATGTCTTGGGGTGGACAGAGAAGAAAGATGGGGAGAAATTTTAGAACTCAACATCTTGTGGAAGTGAATATTGAAAACTAAAAATAAATTATATTTTAAAAAAGAAGCCAATGTCCCTTCCATACTAAAGGAAAGAACAGGAGTAGAACTTTTCAATTCATGCAACATGAATAAAATTAAAGCACCTTCTATGGCTTATCAGATCCCTCCCCATGTGCTTCAACCTATTCTAGCAAGTCTGTATTATCATCACTTTTATATTCTACATTCTAGCTAACTTAGTCAATTTGCTTTTTCTGGGACAAGTTATTCCTTTTGCTGGCTTTCAGCCCTGAATTAGGGCTGAAACTCCAACACCTAGAGTGCTCCCTGTCAACAGTATTACTTTTAGAAATACCTAACTCCCTTCAAGTCTCAATTCAGGCTTTCCTATGCAAGGGAGAAAAGGAGGGAGGTGAAATTTATTAAGTACCTGTGTTAAGTACTTCACAAAGATTATTTTTTTTAATTATCACAACAAACCTGTGAGGTAAATGCTATTATTATTATTATTATTATCCCCATTTATTGTCAAGTAAATTGAAGCATACTGCGGTTAAGTGACTTGCCAAACTTAACTAGTGTCTGAGGCGAAATCTGAATTCAGGTCTTGTTTTTCTGCTCAGCACTTTATTCACTGTGCCAAATATCTGATACTAGACCATTTTTCCTAACCCCTTTCCCCCTATTTTTAGGCAAATGCTCCATGCCAGAATTATTTGTATGTACTCTGCATCTGTTTAGCCCTGTAAGTATCGCATCCTCTAGTTTAATGTAAACTCCTTTAGAACAATGACTGCTTCTTTTATGTTTTTGTATCCTAAGCACCTGTCATGGTACCTCTAATATAGCAGGCACTCATAAAGCACTTGTGTTATTAAACATTTTGGATGTTTATAACCAGCAGGTTGTTCTCTCAGAGCAATAATAAAACTTTTGATGGAATTTGCACTTCATGCAACTTCTGTCATTTCTTTTATTTGCAAAACTCCCATAGATATGAATACAAATGAATGAATGTTTTATTATTGTCCAGGCAGAGGGAATATTACTTTTTCTCTTTTCTGATCGATTCTATCACTCATGTGAAAAATAATAATTTTATATATGAAGTATGAGGAAATTCAAATACCAGACTCTGCAAACTGTGATTTTTCAGAATTCAGTTAACATCTTTGGACATTAGTTTCCTCACCTATAAAATGAAGGGGTTGGAATACATGACACCTCTTTTACTGCTCACCTCCAAGTCTAGGATCTCATGACCTAGATAGTAAACTATGAGCTCATATGTCACATTCAGACTATCTAAGACATAACACATTAGTGTTTCTTTTAATTTAATTTATGAATTTTATGTAAAAGGTAAAATTATTCTTTGGAAAATGGTAGTTTCTTCACAATTTAGCATCTACTAGTGTAAGATTAATAATCAGAGGGGCAGGGACAATAGTGGGGTTGATAAACTGTAGTGACCATAGCTTGTCCTCGTACTAACAAAATTCTAGTAGCAAGTCAATACTCTGGGGAGTCAAGTCCAGGTGGAATGGAATGGGCTAAAACAGTACATTGTAAGTGAATGGAGTTCCTGAGGAAAGGGCAGGCTATATAAATTGTAGCAAAATGGAACCATATATAAATTTCAGAAGAATATTTGGTGTAACTCTCATTTTTCATAGAAACAAATCTGACCCTTAGTGATTTCTAATCCCAAAGGTCAGATATGTTTTCCAACATCATATTATTGTTATACAATTTGGAGTACTTGAAATACAACTTTAAAATGAGACTTCAGAAAGAGGACATGAAACAAATTGAAGTTTATTTCTCATGGAAATTCTTGTAAACCATTACTATTGATGAGTGTTAATAGAGGTTTCTACTTTAAGGGCACTCTTCAAAGTTAGAAGGATGTACTTTATTGTTAGTACAGCTGCATTAGGATCACTGAATGGAGCAACATCATTTATCAGGTCTTGGCATTTTTATAGATTCGTCTTTGCCCTTTCTGAACCAGTAGGTCATGGTGTCAAGGCTGTTGATCAAATGAAAAAGGGAGACATTTTGCTCCTTCCTGTGCCTGCAAATTGAGGAAGGAGTGCAATTTGCCTTTATTTATATTCCCTCTCTAAGTTGGAGGAGTTCGGAGAGTAGATTCATATTTTGCTTGGGCAGTCATTAAAAAAGGGATATCACTTTCCAATGAGAAGATATTTAAGTGACTGTTTTGATGACTTTTATGTCATCTGATACTTCCTTCATAACAATGTCTTTAGTTTTAAATCTCCCTATCACTGGAAAGATAGACCTTCCATTTTCCTCTTTGACACTTTTTCCTCTTCACTCATTAGATACAGGTAGGTACGCTTTCCACAAAGACAATATGTACAGAATGGGCTAAAAGGAATCTTGTTGTCACTTTACACATGCTGGTACTTCTTTTACATTCACAACAGCCATCAAATCAACAAGTGAATTATTGTTGTAATGCTTCTTAACAGAAGAAGTATATACTTTGCCAAAAGAGTAGCATGTCATTGTGATTTCTGTCAACTCTGGAGCTGATACCCTCAATTTCATAGGCACAATTAGAAGAATTTATTCCTTCACCTGTCAAAAATGGCGGTAAAAAGAACCAACGATGGATAGGATAAAGACAGTGTGGAAGGAAGTATTTCATATGGACGTTATATTAGCTGTCCATCCCTAACCCCTTCCTAACCAAAATATATTTATTGAGAAATCAGTAACACTTTGTGTGGTATATGTTTGTGTTATGTGTCACAGTGGACAGAGGAAGATTAAATTAAAATTTTTCAGCTAGAACGCTTCAGAGCCTGGCTGATAATATTTATTCATTGCTGCTTAACTTATTTTTTCACTGCCGGAAATGCCTACTGTTATATTCACGATCTTCTAGCATGAGGCAAGTTGACAAGAAAATATTTTTCCACTGAATTAGAGCTTGTTGATTAGGCCAAATGGGGATACCAAGCTAAAGGAAAACAAAAGAAAACACTAACTTTACACCTCTTGGGTGATATGGAAATTAGAAATTATCATACAGAATATATGATTCACTACCTGCTTATACTTATTTTTTCCTAATATATATTGCTGGAATTACTGAGAAAAGAAGAAAATAAGGTAGATGAAGGCTATAATTGTGACAGATAGTGTATTTAATGTTCTTTATTTAATTTATGGATGTGATAACATGGTAGAATGGAGAATGTTTTATATATTGTGACATAGAGTCTTCAAAGTCAAATCCCTTCTAAAATTCATCACCTGTACCACTTTCAGTAAGGTATTTCATTTTTCTGTGCCTTAGTTTCCTTGTTTTGAAAATGAATTGGTAGAACATTGTAGTTTCTAAGGTTCTTTTTAATGCTAAATCCAACTCTTGCGTGGGAGGAAGATGTGCATGCAAATGCAAAATAACATGAAATTCTATTTTGTCTTTCCAGAAATGGGGAGAATAATACCTGGGGTATTTACTTTGAAGGGTTGTTGTAGAGGTCAGATGAGATTACCAATGTTCTGGGTACCATGTTATTTGAAAGATAATGTCAAGCATTCAGAGCAGAAAAAAAAAAAACACAATGGTGAGAAACCGAGAGTTAACATAATATTCACTAAAGGAACTACTTATATTTTTGTTGGGAGATGCATTTTCAAGCCTGTAGATACATTATTCCCTTCCACTTTGTACTCAAAGCAAACCAGGTTTCTAGAAGTTTCTTGTACACAACATCCCAATCTCCCCTTTTTTTTTAAGTTTACTTATTTTTAGTTTTCAACATCCACAAGTCTTTTTTTTTTCTTCCCCCTCCTTCCCCCCATGACAGCAAGCAATCTGGTGTAAGTTTTACACACACATTCCTATTATACACATCTTCACATTAGTCATGTTTCATAGAAGAATTGTAATGAATGAGAGAAACCATGAGAAAGAAAGCAAAACAAAACAAATTCCATCATAAGTCCTTTGGTCTTTCATAGGCCCTCGTGTTGTTGAGAAGGGCTAATTCTATCAAAATCAGTCATCACAGACTGTGGCTGTTACTGTGCACAATCTTCTCCTGATTCTGCTCATTTTACTCAGAATCAGTTCATATGACTCTTTTCAGGCTTTTTCTGAAATCTACTTGTTCATCATTTTTATAACAAAATAATATTCCATTACATTCATATAACACAACTAGTTCAGCCATTCCTCAATTGATGGTCATGCCCCCAATTTCTAGTTCCTGACCACCACCAAAAGAGTTTCCACAAATAACTTTTGTACATGTGAGTCCTTTGCCTATTTGTATGATCTCTTTGGGATAAAGTCCTAGAAGCAGTATTTCTGGGTCAAATGTATGTGCATTTTTATAGCCCTTTGGGCATAGTGCCAAATTGTTTTCAGAATGGTTGCATAGGCTCACAGCTTCAACAACAATGAATTAATGTTTCAACTTTTGCACATTATCTCCAACATTTATCATTTTCCTTTTTTTCATGTTATCAAATCTGATAGTTGTGATGGGGTACCTCAGAGTTGTTGTGATTTGCATCTCTCTAATCAATAGAAATCAGAATTTTCTTTCATATGACTATGAATACCTTTAATATCTTCCTCTGAAAACTGCCTGTTCATTTTCTTTGACCATTTATCAATTATGGAATGATTTATACTCTTGCAAATTATAAATGGGGCCATCATCACAAACACTAGTTATAAAAATTCTTTCCCATTTTTCTGCTTTCCTCCTAATCTTGGCTGCATTGGTTTTTTTGTGCAAAACTTTTCAATTAAATATAATCTAAATGATCTATTTTGCATTTCATAATGTTTTCTATCTCTTTCTTGGTCATGAACTCCTACAATCTCCATAAATCTGACAGACAAACTATTCCTTGCTCCCCTAATTTGTTAATAGTATCAATCTTTATACCTAAATCATGTCACCCTTTGGACTTTCTTTTGGTATATGGTGTCAGATGGTGGTCCATGCCCAGTTCCTACCATACTGTTTTCCAGTTTTCCCAGCAGTTTGTCAAATAATTAGTTATTATCTGAGAAGTGAGGGTCTTTGGCTTTATTAAATAGTAGATTGTTATCTTCATTGACCACAGTGTCCTGTGCAACTAAGCTATTCCATTGATCTACCCCTCTATTTCTTAGCCAGTACCAAGTAGTTTTCATGATACAAGCAGTACTAAAGAGAAATTTTATATTTGTAAATGCCTACATGAATAAAATAGATGGAAAAAAGACATCAATTAGTTGAGTATCCAACTTCAAAAACCTAGAAAAAGAACAGATTAAAAAGCCCAATTAACTACACAAATTAAAAATTCTGAAAATCAACAGAGAGATTAATAAAAGTGAAATCAAGAAAACTATTGAATTAATAAATAAGATTAAGAACTGGCTTTCTGAAAAAAATGAAAAAAATAATTGGGTTAACTTGATTAGAAAGAAAGAAAACCAAATTATCAGTATCAAAAATGAAAAGAATGAATTCATTACAAATGAAGAGGAAATTAAGGCCATAATTAGAAGCTATTGTGACCAACTGTATCACATCAAGTCGATGACATAACTTGCAGCTGAATTTGATTTGAGTGAGGGAGAGTTCTTCAAGGTCACCAAGTTCACTTTCTTCTCCTGAGCCATCTGGATTCAGTGGTCTGATATTCCTCAGCACAACTGGAGATGACTCAGGATACAATGTGAGACCCTGACCCTTTCAGGCTAAGGTCTTATCAAATTCTCACTTTGAGTGAGATACACCAATTCAATGAACAGGCTACCTTAAGTAGTTACTCAAGGGAAGACTCCTTTAATTTAAAAAAAAAATCAAACTGGGAGGGAAAATCCATCAGGGTTTGAAAGAGAAAAAAAATTACTATTTATTAATTACAATCACTCTGTGCTAGGTGGGTGGGGACTTCTTATCCACTCTATGAGCTTCAGAACGAATTGGGTTTAAGGTTTGATCTTTGAGCAAGAAATGTAGCCAGTATACCCACAGGAAAAAAAGGAAGCTTTGGGGCATCCCCTGAGTAAAGGTATATTTATATATCTCTATATATACACACATACATATATACGTGTGTGTATGTGTATATACGTATACACATATACGTGTGTGTATGTGTATATACACATACACACATATGTGTATATATGCATATATACACATATGTATGTATGCATATGTGGATACACATACATATGTATACGTACACACATGTATGCAAACATATGTGCGTGTATGTATACATGTGTGTGTGTACACACACACACACACACACACACACACACACTCTTTTCATAGCCAGAGGGCATGACTCCTCGACCCAGTGCCTCACCAATAATCAGCAAAAGGTGTGGGTCCCCATACCAAACGAGCTTCCCTCGATCGCCCAACCTGAGGCCTATTAATGGGCAGGGAAGGTTTTTACCTCCCTGTAATGGGAGTTAAAAGCTAATGGACAGAATCATATAAAGAGAGATGTGGCACAGTTGACAAGCTCTGACTTGCATTCACTTCTAGATATTACCCATCAGCAGTATTAGGGCTTTCAGGCATTTCAGCCTTGTTATTTCAAATAGGTAAATGTCCAGAGGAGGATGTCCAGCATGTGTATGATGATGAGTTGAAAGAATTTTCGATATTTAGATTGCACATATTTTAAGACTGTCAGATCAAATAAATAGTAATTTTATAGCTGTTTACCTCACGAAGGAGAACCACAAACAAGTGATAGAAATTAGAGGGAGGAGGAGCCATCTAATGACTAATGATTTAGTAAGCACTGTCTCATTAAAGTTATTTAATCAGAAGCTGGATGGAAATTAGTCAGAAAAGTTGCAGAAGGGATTAATCCTTCTAAGAACGATATGAAGATATACCCCTATCTCTCTATACACACATATATATAATGCACATATATATACAAACCTGCATATGTATATGCATGTATGTATGTGTGTATAAATATATATGTGTGTGTATGTGTGTATATATGTGTGTGTGTATGTATACATATATATATTTATATTCATACGTATGTCCTATAATATATAGATATCTTACATCAAAGTACCAAGAAAAAGCACTTATCTCTCCACCTTTACAGCACTTAAATGCTGTATTTTGTTGAAGGCAAAATGACTAAATTTAAGGGATAAAAATCATTCCGACACATTCTGCAATCTTTGAGCATCCTGAATTCTCATTAATTCCTCTATTATATTACCTCATAATAGCATCAAAAACCGTTGAACAAGCTCATGAAAGTTTGTATCTCACCTTAAGTGTAGAAATAATTGATTCTCTCTGATATAAAGGTCATGGGTCAATTTTGTATTGTAAATAAATCAGAGGTAGGAATGAACTTCAAATCTTAATCATCTGGAAGATTAGTATTCACATTTCATAAAAAGGATATTTTAAGTTAGGGAAAATGAAAATAAAAATTCAAAAAGCTAGTCTTACATCCTACACTAAATTTGTTGCCATCACTATGATAACATTTTATTTTAGGGGAAGATTTAAACTAAATACCATAGGAAATATGTAGATAAAGGAATGAGAAATATTTGTACATATATAGTGCTTGCTTCCATGAGTTCCTACCTGCCAAGGTTTGGATGTTAAAACTGAAAGGAAAAGAACAAATCTCTATTATTCCCTAATCACCTTTGGAAAATTTGAGGATAGTGCCTCTTCCTACACCACAGATTGTATTTCTACTGGGTGGTAATGGAAATATTACTTCCCTTGGTCCATGTTTCAACTGTGCCTCTCACTTTGGCAGCCAAGAGTCCTCATTGAGATATCTACCTAATGATCAAATTAATCTTAATTACTATTATGTCCAATGTTTCCATAAGCAAATGGTCATTTATTCCATCAAAGGGGTAGAGTACTAGATGTAGGAATCATAAAGGGTTAATTTAGAATGAGTTTATTGTCATGAGAAAAATAAAACAAGCAAAAATCCCTGGAACTATTCTTCCAGTTTTGAAAGCATGCTAAGAGAAGATAGGAAATAAAGTACCTTTTTCTGATGTTCTTTTTCAAAGGGAAGAAATCATGCTTTAGAATCCAATTCTTGAAAAGAGGTTATGTTCCTCTACTTTGATTTGTTAAGTTCTTTAGAACAATTCTTGACATTCTTTTAGTGTATATGGTTCTCTTAAAATTAAAAAAAAAAAAAAACCCAGAACATATATCAGACTGCACCTTCCACAGTCTGGGAAGCAAATAAGGTCATTGTCAAATCAACCCTTCCTGTAAGCAGTGCAAATTGCTACAGCACCAGTAATAGATGTTCTTAAAGATAAGGAAGGAAATCATTATTCTGATGTAAAAGGAAGTTCACCCAAAATTCAACAAATGTCCCCATTCTTAAACAACTTTTGTGATTTATTTGAGTAACCCGAGGTGAAATACCAAATTTTAGTATAAGAAAATGCATTACATTGAGCAATGCAACAGAAAAAAATCAATATTAGTGCCTGGGTAGTTAATAACACTGAAAAAAATCATTGAATATTAGTAATCTGCAATAATCCTTTCAAACTAAATAAGGATTAATTGAGAAAAGGTTTGTCCCTTGAAGAGATGTATCTTTATTAAATGAAGAAACAGAAGTAGAAAGCTAGTGCTCACAGCCTGGGAGATAAAATAAACTTTAGATCCTTAAATATGAGAATGTTTTTGAATGAGGAATTATGTGGTATGCTACTGGAACAATTAAATGACACCCATGCAAAATTATGGAATCTATCAAGAATGTGGACTTCATCAGTGCAGTTTTCCTTTATTTATATAAATTATAACTCTTTAAGATATAATGGATTTAATTTTTAAAATGGTTCTTTAACCAAGAGTTTCAGGATGTTGTTATTTGCCGGGATATGGTGTCAGTGGAGATTCACAAAGCAATAAAAGAGACATAATCCAATTCGGGATAAAGGGTTGATGGCTTAATACCCTGATTAGGTCAATCAGTCTATGTTTTTTTTTTTTTGAAACTTTAATTAATTAATTTATTGTTAGTTTTCAACACATTTCCACATGATTTTGAGTTCCAAATTTTCTCCCCTTCTCTCCCCTCCCCCCACCCCAACACACCATGCATTCTGATTACCCCTTCCCCCAATCTGCCCTCCCTGCTCTCACACCCCTCCCTTCCCTTATCTCCATCTTTTCTCTTTTCTTCTAGGGCAAGACAGATTTCTATACCTCATTGCCTGTTTTTCTTATTTCCGAGTTGCATGAAAAAACAATTCTCAACATTCATTCCTAAAACTTTGACTTCCAGCTTCTCTCCCTTCATCCCTCTTATCCCCACTGAGAAGGCAAGTAATTCAATATAGGCCATACAAGTTCAGTAGTGCAAAATGCTCCCATAATAGTTGTTTTGCGAAAGACTAACTATATTTCCCTCCATCCTATCCTGATCCCTATTTATTTTATTCTCTTTTTTGACTTTGTCCTTCCCCAAGTGTTGACTTCTAATTACTCCCTCCTACCATTTGACCACCCTTCTGTCATCCCCCTACACCTCACATATTCCCTTCTCCCCTACTTTCCTTTAATGTAAACTAGATTTTCATATCAAATTGAATGTGCATATTATTCCCTCCTTAAACCAAATGAGAGTAAGCTTCACTTTTTCCCTCTCACCTCCTCCTCTTTTGCCCTCCATTGAAAAAGCTTTTTCTTGCCTCTTTTATGGGAGATAATTTGTCCTATTTCATTTCTCCCTTTCTCTTCCTAATGCATTCCTCTCTCGTCACTTAATTTTATTTTTTTAGATATCATCCATTCCTATTCAACCCACCATGTACCCTCTTGGTATATATATGTATGTAATCCCTCCAACTACCCAAATACTGAGAAAAGTCTCAAGAGTTCCAGATATTATCATTCCATGTAGGAATGTAAACAGTTCAACTTCAGTACTTCCCTTATGATTTTTCTTTCCTGTTTACCTTTTCAGATTTCCCTTGATTCTTGTGTATGAAAGTTAAATTTTCAATTGAGCTCTAGTTTTTTCGTCAAGAATGTTTGAAAGTCCTCTATTTCATTGAATGACCGTTTTCCCCCAAAAGTATTATACTCAGTTTTGTTGTGTAGGTGATTTTTGGTTTTAATCCTAGTTTTTTGACATCTGGAATATTTTACTTCCACCCCTTTGATCCTTTAATGTAGAAGCTGCTAGATCTTGTGATATTCTGATTGTATTTTCACAATACTGGAATTGTTTCTTTCTAGCTGCTTGCAATATTTTCCCCTTGAAATGGGAACTTTGGAATTTGGCTACAATATTCCTAGGAGATTTGCTTTGGAGATTTCGTTCTGGAGGGGATTGCTGGATTCTTTCAATATTTATTCAATATTTATTTTCTTTATAATTTCATGAAAGATGATACCTATACTTTTTTTATTATGGCTTTTATGTAGTTCCATAAATTTTAAATTGTCCCTTCTGGATCTGTTTTCTTGGTCAGTTTCTTTTCCAAAGAGATATTTCATATTTTCTTCTATTTTTCCATTCTTTTGTTTTTGTCTTATAATTTCTTTGTTTCTCCTAAAGTCATTAGCTTCCATCTGCTCCATTCTAATTTTTAAAGAATTATTTTCTTCAGTGAGCTTTTAAACCTCCTTTACCATTTGGCTGATAGTATTTTTTCAAGTGTGCTTCTACTCATTGCATTTTTGGATCCCCTTTGCCATTTGGGTTAATCTATTTTTTAAAGGTATTATTTTCTCCAGAAATATTTTGGTTCTCCTTTAGCAAGCTGTTGACTCACTTTTCATGATTTTCTTACATTGCTCTCATTTCACTTCCCAATTTTTCCTCCACCTCTCTTACTTGATTTTCAAAATCCTTTTTGAGCTCTTCCATGGCCTGAGACTAATTCATAATTTTTTTAGGAGAAAGAAGAAGCAGAAACTTTGATTTTTGTGTCTGCATCTGACGGGATGGTATGCATTGTTGTTCCTTATCTAAATTGATGGAGGAAAATACCTGTTCACCAGGAAAGTAACATTCTATAGTCTAATTTTTCTGCTTTTTGGGTATTTTCCCAAACAGTTGCTTGACTTTTGAATCCTTTTTCAAGAGAAGCATATACTCTGGGGACCTATAAGTTCTCAGTTCCTCTAAGGTGGCACAATCAAGGGAGAAGATTTTGCTTCTCTCTTGGCCTGCACTCTGATCTGGGAGAATGACACACACTTTTCTGTCCAGAATCTGTGAGTAGGGTTCCCTTTCCAGAGCCTCCACTAGCTTCGCCAGCCAGTGTTCCTCCTCACCCCAGGAACACCACTCAGAACAGAGCTCCAGATCAGTGGCTTTATTCCCCCATGTGTCTTAAGACTCAGGGCTACAAAAATGCGTGTTGTTGACTCCTGGGACCAGGGCTAGGGCAGGACCTTGCTCCCTTCTCACCCAGGTGAAAGAGCTTTATCGCTGACTTTTGAAGTTGTCTTTGGTGTTTGTGGGTTCAGAAATCTGGGAACCACAGCTGTTGCCCATGATTTCATACCCTGAAGCCTGCTCTGGTCCTGTCAGTGGTGCCCTATGTGGTCAAAGCTGGGTTGCACTCCGTGGGCTGTGCTCCACTCTGAGATTAGTGTGATAGACCTTTCCTGTCAGCCTTCCAGGCTACCTTGGGCTGGAAATCTCTTTCATTGTCAGTTTGTGGCTTCTGCACCTCCAGAATTTGTTTTATAAGTATTTTATGGGCTATGGGAGGAAAGCTACAGGAAGTCCTTCTTTCTACTCTGTAATCTTGGCTCTGCCCTCTCCCCATCTATTCTTGATGACACCTTCAAAAAATATACTTCTTTGATGATCCTCATTTAATATTCATCAAAGAGCTATCTTATTTTTTTCTAAATTTCTGTTTAAGTTGGTAAAACTTTTCCTTTTAGTGTTAGTGTTAGATATTATTAAGTATGAAAGAAACATGTTGATGTTATCCACAATATCCACAATCTTACTGCTATGTATTGTTTAATTCAGTTATATTTCCAAATGGGAACAAATGTAATATTATATACAAAGTATTTTATAAAAGTTAATCTCCTATATGTGAGAATTTCTATTTTCACTGACTCTTTAGGTACTAGACTGTTTAGATATTTAGGTATTAGTCTATGAAACGAATATACTTCATGATGATATAACTTTATTACTAGACCTTCAATTTCTGACCCTCTTGGGTTCTCTGAAATGTTATTATTTGTACTGCTTCCTTATCTGAAACCATGATTGTCTCTCTTGCTTTTGTGATTCAGTAGAACAAAAATAACTTCTATCTCAGCCTGCCATTTAAACTCATTAGGGATCTTTCTGTGTCAAGACAATATTTTGAATGAATTAAATTGGATTTTGCCTTCTAATTCATTACTCCACACTCATCCCTTTATTATGTTCATTCTGATGACATCCACAATTATAATTGCAGTAATGATTTCTCTCCAATAAGAAATATTTTTGTTTCTAGGAAAAAGAAAAAAAAACAAAAAACATTAAAATGCTTTTTTGTTGTTGTTTCTACTCTTCTACTCCTTTTTATGAATTATCTTGTGGAGTTTCTTTATTTCCTCTTTTAAGTGTTCTTTTAGTTTGTTACCTAAATTTATGCATGGGCTAAAGTGATTAGGAGGAACTGAAGTAATATGTAAAACTGGACTCAACTATCTTGCTGGACATAGCTCAAATATATTTCAGCTAAGTTTTTATTTTCATTTTCTACTTTTCTCCTATTTTTTAAAATTATGATTTGTAAATTCTATAGAAATATGGTGTGCCTTATAAAGCTTGAAAAACTTCCCATGCTATTAGTCAATTGTATACTACTATATTTGAAAAATCATTAATTGTTACTTAGTAGCAATGTCAACTAGTAATTTAGGTACCTAGGATAATTCACGTCTTCTACACAACGTGAACTCAACACCATTATCTAGTATACTCTTATTTTCTCCTTACTTCATTTGTAATGTCAGTTTGATACTCACAGCAGTTGCTATGGATATGGATGTGTATTTCCAGGTTAAATTTGCAAAATATAAGGTCTCTTCCTCAAAGACAAATCCAAAACATTTACTCAGATACCAGAAAGCCAATTCCAACATGGTAACAATGGAATTTGTATGGATTACCAATAAAGGGAGCACCACCATCCCCAAGCCTTCACTCTATTGGGCCTCCTACAAACAAGTTCTCTTAGGCAAAATTCCACCCTCTCTCACTCAAACTAGTTGCTCTGCCTCAGCTGTGCCTCCTCTCTCCCAGGTCTGATTAACTCTCAGCTTTACCCTTCCTGTTCCACCTATTTGGCAAATTCCTCCCACCACTGGCTGCATGTACCTCAGGCTTCAGGCTGGGCCAAAACTCAAAGCAGGTCACATGGGTCCATTATGGGGCAGGGAAGATCTTCAAAATCTCTTTACCATTATATTTGACCCCAAGATTTTTCATGTCCATTGGGAGCTTTGGGTAACTGGTATTGACATAACTTCACAAGAGTATAACAGGACTAACACAAAATAAACACCTAAAAGTTATTCTCAAGTCTGGGGACTTGAGAATAAGCACCCCATTACTCCCTCTTCAAATAAATGGAACCCAAAATTCCTTGGGTTAAGGGGCAAAGTTATCTTCTTCTATAACTACTTTCTGATGAATTTGGACATAGATCTGTCCCTGCCTCAAGAAGTCCCATTGAAGGGTCCATTCTTTAACTGGTATCATGAATTTGGTCTATTCTAGATCCAGGGGCAATGCTTCACAGTCTTGGACAGAGAGTGGCATCCAGCTTAAGCAATCGGTCATTTACAAGATGACACTAAGCCTGCAGGAGACAAATTTAGCAGACAGGTTAAACAAACAATAGTCAAAAAGAATAAGGAGACAATAACCAGAAGTAGAGTAAATATAGCGTCATCTGTACTTCTGGAAGTGCATTAATTCCTATCTTGCTTACTGTAGTGTTTCCATGTATAAGAGAGGCCTCTTCCCCTAGTTACATTAGTTGATCCATTTTTCTAGTATATGGTTAAACTCATATGGGCTCTGTAGTCCCATTTGTCTACTTCTTTAATCTGACCTGGGGGTTGCCAAATTCCTATTCTCCCTGAAGATGTGACAAACTTGGATGCAATTATTTGGGTTATCTGTAGGTGCAGTTCTTACTTCCCTATTCTGTATAACATTAAATCCTTTTTCTAGGTACATCTTATATGGTTCATCAGTTGGAATACCATCTAGTCTTCAAAAATCTATCCCTGCTCTTAATAAAGCAGTAAACAATTCTTTCCTTGTTTATCTGTTCTGACTTTGAATCCCCTGGCTATTTGTTCTTCTCTCTTGAGGAAATTTATCTTTTCCCCATTCCCCTAATTCACTTAACTGTGGAATCTTATCCAGTACCTCCAAAAGAGGGTGCCATATTTTCCCAATTCTTAGAGTCAAAATTAGGTGCTTACAAGCAGGAGGAGCAGTCCTCACTATTATATTTCTATGAGGAACTAATTAGGGAGTGCTATGGTAAGTCTCAACATCTCTGACCATTATGGTGGTTTTCATTACCTCTTCCTTCAACTCTCCCATACATTCTCTAAGTGAATACCAGGGTCTATCTCCACAAGGCCACATAGAGTCAATGGGATACTGATTTCTGCATCCCTTGGTGGCTAAAGCTAAATATTACTTCCATTGTTACATCCTTGAACATGGTAATCTCTACAAACTTGTTGTACAAAAGAATTTTGATAAATACCTATAAATTTCAAACAAGCTATCTACATTATCTATCCAGACTCCTCTGACTCCTTTATCACTGATTCTTACTACCCAAGATACTAATGATTCTCCCAAATTAGGGTGAATTAACTTAAAATATCTCTGATAACCTGCTGAGTAAAATTCTCAGTTATATCCTTAAACACTGTGTGCCCTTCCCCCCACTCCGGCCAGTTTTCCTGATTCCTTCATGGTATTGAACTGTACTTACACTCCTAGAAGTCTTCTCATCTAAATTTATTTCCTTTTCTTCCCATTCATCTTCTTCCCAGATGTGTGGTCACAAATCAGGCACAGCATATGCAAGGGTTGCATTAACCTTCCTTTTCTTCTTCTTCTTTTTTTTTTTTTCTGAGCTAAACTCACAGCTGTCTTTTCTGTTACCGCCTGAAACTTTTTAGCTTGCTCTTCTAAAGGAAAGTTTGGAACCTGTAGCATAGAAAACTTCTCTTGCAAATCAGTTAACTCCTTTTTCAGCTGACACTTTTCTCTAACAACTTGTTTACTTTTACATATAAAACAATAACTCACTAGCAATGCCCATCCTCTTCTACATGTCCCTGCCATTTCTTTCCCCAGTTCTGTTGTTGTTCCTTACAAACATCTTTCTAAATCTCTGGGTTATCCCTTTTGTAGCCACGGTTCCCAGTTTTCATAAAGCCCTGTGTTTTTAGCTTATTCTGTCACCAGGGAATAATGAGGTAAATCCTCCCATCCCAGGATGCCCAGTTCTTCCCTATAATTCTCCTGTCTCCACGTAGAGGTTTTATACTTTGTGACCCCATTCTCTTTGCCATTTGTACTGGCAATGAAATACCCCCAGAAGACACTATGGGTATGCACGAGTATTTCCAGGGTAAATTCACAAAATATAAACTCTCTTTATCAAAGATAAAACCAAAATATGCATTCAGATTCCAGAAAGGCAATTTCACCATAGTGACAATGAAATTGGTAGACATTTTCAGTAAAGGTAACACCACTATCTCCAAGCCTTCCCTCTGTTAGATCTCCCCACAAACTCCCTTAGGCAAAATTTCACCCTCTCTCCCTCAAGCTAGCTGTTATACCTTAGCTCTCTGCTTCTCCTGTTGACAAGCTCGTCCCACCATTGGTTCCATATGACTGCGACTGTGGACTGGATCAAAGCTAAAAGCAGGTCACATGAGCCTATTACTGATAAAGGAAGATCTTCAAATTCCATTACTATTAAATCCTTACACATCAATTCCCAGTTATTTTTTTATTCTGTCTTCATTAATCAAAATAAACATTGAACCATTGTCACTACATTCCATCCAGTACCATTATTACCATGTCAACTATAATCAGGAATTCTATCCTTTCTTCCATTCTTTTTTTTTTCTCTTTGATGACACACACACACACAGCCACAAAAAAGAAAAAAAAAAGCCCTCAAATGATACAAAAATGACTCCTGGACATATGTGGAGATGTACTTAACTATATCTGTTTTTTTTTTCTGTATATCTACTTATATAATCTATTATTATGGAAAAATATACAGACACATTTATGTTATATATATTACATATAGTAACTTTACTAAACATAATGATTGTATAAATATCTGGGAAATGACTATGATTGCACTGGCCTGGCAAAAAAGCTTTCTCATACACACACATACACAAGTGTATGAATATGTGTGTATACACACACATATGTATATTAGACACACACACATACATAGGTAGGCATAGTAGGTACACATGTACATATTGTAGGTCTATATGTGTATGTATTGTGTGTGTGTGTGTGTATGTATGGCAGAGTCAAAACTGAAAACTGCAACCTTGTATCTCTAAGGTTATGTTGTTTTTCAGCTCACATCCAAAGGACACAAAGTTGGAAACTAATCCATTATATATTATACTGTCTCACCCTAGCACTTTCATCTATGTATATGTATATGTGTACAGGCAATTATGCATGTATGTACAGATCTGTATATACGAACATGTGTATGCACATATATATGTTTGTGTGTGTATACACAGAAGTATTCATATATACACAAAGACACACTTCTACATTGATACGTACATATACTTAAGATTTTAAAGATATAATGTTTAATAATATGATCCCCCTTCTTTTTTCTTTTTCTTTAATATCATAAAATTTCGTAGTAATATCTCAAAGGAACTTTAGAGATCATTTGAGATAGTCTAGTTCTATAGAACGAGAAATTTAGATTCAATAAAATAATATTATTTCCAAAGTTACTTAGTTATTCATTAATAAACTGCCTTTTGAACCCCAGAGCCCAAAATTCAAAATTTCATGACAACAAAACCAACTGAAATATTTTTTAAATAATGCATCAGAACTCATTGTGATACACTTCATGCACTTCAGTATGAACATTATAAGAGGAAAAATCAGAAAAGCCAGGCTGATGTACTAAGGTCTTTATGGAGCCAGAAGGTATAACTACTTCAGGAAATTGTAAAAGCTCTTGAACTGAGAAAACGCAGTTAAAATGATAATTTTAAAAAGAAAATGTAATTGATTCGACATTTCCAGAACAGTTTATTGTGACCAAGGGGAGTGAAACTGATGGAATTCCAAAACCATACTTCCACATTAAAACATGTTATTTATGAACCTATAATTTTTTTTGAAGTGCATTGCACAATATTATTTGGTCATTTTAAGGAAGATTTCCAGGAGAAGTTAAAACTTTTTGCTGGGATTTGAAGAAAGCAAGAATCCAGAAAGCAGCAGCAGCACTGAGTAGGAAAAACACTCCAGGAATGGGGGATAGGCAATGAAAATACCTGGATTCTAGAGAAAGAGTGTAGTTTTTGAAGACAACTGGGAGGCCAATATCACTGGATCTTCAATTATGTGGTGAAGACCAGAGTAAGGTGTTAGTCTGAGGATATTTCTTAAAGGAAATATTTTTATATGCTCCATGTATGGGTATAAGAAATCACATACACATAATGCACATATATACAGCTTGCATATGTATACATACATACATATACATATATATACACACACATGCATAGGCATATACATATGCTAATATGTGTATGTATACACATTATCTATATACATGCACACATGGTTTTATATATGCATACCTATATAGATACACACATATGTATGTATTTGTGTGTATGTATGTACACACATATTTGCATATATGTTATATTCTCTTTAAGAGTCGTGACTGATTTTGTCTTTCTATCCCCATTTAGGACAATGCCTGCCAAAAGAATTTACTTAGTGCTTTGTGATAGACTAACTGATTGAAATTCACCCTTTATACCCCATTAAGACTAAGCCCTTTAAAGTAAGTGCTCTGTGACCCCATGAATTTCATAGCAAAGAAATGGCTATACCCACACTCTTCTCACACCCGTCACACACACTTGAAGACTCCTTACTGCAGATTATGAACAGTCTACTTTGCAACTCAGGATTGGGAAATACAGGAAGCGTGTCAGCTTTTTCAGAAGCTCTAATCATAATAGGTTGGTTAAAATTGGTTAAAATTCAATTGGCCACATCAATTTTCATCAACAACAAAAAATGAGAATAGAGCAGAGTAAAGAACAGAGGACTGAAAATCCTTTTGAACACAATACAAATTTTAAATGTAAACCATTACATTCTTTCCATTAAAAGTCACACATACAAAAATTAACCATGAAATAGGGCACCAAAACCTCACAATCCAGTGCCAAAAGGGAGAGATAGTGAACACATCTTTTGCAGATCATATTGCAATAAAAATTGTATGTAACAAAAAGGCCATGGAAAGGTAGACCAAAAATTAATTGGAAACTAAATAATCTAATTCAAAAGAATGACTGGGTTAAAGAACAAATCATAGAAACAATCAACAACTTAATTCAAGAGAATGACAGTAATGAGACAACTTACTAAAACTTATGAGATACTACAAAAGCAGTTCTTAGGGGAGATTTTATATCTTTGAATGCCTATATGAAAAAAATAGAGAAGGAGGACATCAATAAATTGGGCATGCAGCTGAAAAAGCTACGGAAAAAGAAAACAAATTGGAAATCCCTAAGTAAATGCCAAATTTATACCAAGATTTATATCAGATTTATACCAAGAATGCAAGGGTTGGTTCAATATTAGGAAGCCTATCAACATTATTGGTCATATCAACAACAAAAGTGACAGAAATCACATGATTATCCCAATAGACACAGGAAAAGCTTTTGACAAAAAGCAATACCCATTCCTGTTCAAAACACTGACAAGCATAGGAATAAATGGAACCTACCATAAGTAATAAGCAGTATCTACCAAAAATATATGTAATGAGGATAAGCTGGATGCATTTCGACTAAGATCAGGGGTGAAACAAAGATGTCTATTACCAACACTGTTATTCAGCATGGTACTAGAAAGTTTAGCTTTAGTAGGAAGAGAAGAAAAAAAATGAAGGAATAGGCATAGGCAAAGAAGAAACTAAATAATCTCTCTTTGCAGATGATATGATGGTATACTTAGACAATCACAGATAATCAAGTAAAAAACTACTTGAAATAATAAATAATTTTGGTAAAGTTGCAGGTTACAAAATAAACCCAGAAAAATCATATGCATTTCTATATATTACTAACAAAGCCCAACAGCAAGAGATAGAAGGAGAAATTCTATTTAGAACTATAGTAGACATTATAAAATATCTGAGAGTCTATGTGCCAAAACAACTAAGGGATTATAGGAACACAATTACAAAACACTTTGCCCAAAAATAAAGCCAGATCTAAATAGTGGAATATTGTCAGCTGCTCGTGGGTAGCTCAAGTTGATATAATAAAAATTAAAATTCTACCTAATTAATTTATTTATTTGGGGCCATACCAATAAAACTACCAGATAATTATTTTTAGAACTAGAAAAAATGTTAAGATTCATCTGGTAAAACAAAAGATTCAGAATATCAAGGGAACTAATGAAAAGAAATGCTAGGGAAGGTGGCCTAGCCTTATCAGATTTGAAATTGTATTATATAATCAAAACCATTTGGTTCTGGCTAAGAAATAGATGGGTAGACCAGTGGAATACCTCAAGTACTCAAGACACAATAGTCAATGAATATAGCAATCTACTGTTTGACAAACAGAAGAACCCTAGCTCCTGATAAAATAACTCAGTGTATCACAAAAACTGCTGCGAATATGTGATAAAACTGTGGCAAAAACTGGGCATACACCAATGCCTGACACCATATATAAGAATAAAGTCCAAATGGATCTAGGTATAAAGACTGATACTATAAACAAATTGGGAGAGCAACTAATAGTGTATTTGTCAGATTTATGCATAATGGAGAAATTTTTGACCAAACAAGAGACAGAGCACATTATAAAGTGAAAAATAAATAATTTTGATTAAAGTAAATGGAAAAGTTTTTGCACAAACAAATCCAGTGCAACCAAGATTATGAGGAATTCAAAAACTGGGAAAGAATTTTTGCAACTATTGTATGTGGTAATGGCCTTATTTCTAAAATATATAAAGAACTGAATCAAATGTACAAGAACACAAGTCATTCCCCAATTGACAAAGGGTAAAAGGATATGAACATTCACTTTTCAGAGGAAGAAATTAAAGCTATCTATAGTCATATAAAAATGCTCTAAATCACTTCTGATTAGAGAGATGCAAATGAAAACAACTCTGAGGTACCACATCACACCTATCAGATTTGCTAATGTGACAAAGCAGGAATATTATAGATGTTGGAGAAGATGTGGGAGAGTTGGAACACTAATTCATTGTTGGTGGGGCTCTGCACTGATCCAACCTTTCTGGAGAGTGATTTGTAACTATGCTCAGAGAGTTACAAAGATGTTCATACCCTTTGAACCAGCAATATAGCTTCTAGGGTGTGTCCCAATGAGGTCATAAAAATGGTGAATGGTCCCACATGTACAAAAATATTTATAGCAGCCATCTTTATGGTGGCCAAGAACTGGAAATCAAGAGGATGCCCATCAATTGTGGATTGACTGAACAAGATGTGGTATATGAATATAATGGATTACTATTTTGATATAAGAAATGGTGAACAGGAATACTTCAGAGAGGCCTAGAAGGATTTATATGAATTAATGTTGAGTGAAAGCAGCAGAACCAGGAGAACTTCATACATAATAACAACCACAGCGTGAGGAATTTTTATGGTAACCTTAGCCCTTCACAGCAATGCAAGGACCTCAAAAATTCCCAATGGACTCTTGAAACAAAATGCCTTCCACATCCAGAGAAAGAATTATGGAATTGGATCGCAGAATGAAGCAGACTATTTTCTCTTGTGTTGGGGGCTTTTTTTCAAGGTTTCTCCCATTCATTTAATTCTTCTATGCAATATGACTAAGGTGAAAACATGCTTAATAGAAATGTATGTGTAGAATCCATATAAGATTACATGCCGTCTTGGGGAGCGAGGAGGGAAGGAGAGGGTAACAGAGGGGAAAGTGGGGGAGAAAAATCTAAGATTTCTGAAAGTGATTGTAGAAAAGTGAAAACAATTTATTTAATCAGAAAAGAAAAACTCACATAGAACTCTTAGAAAATATTTGGACAAAATAATGTGAGCAGATGACTAAAACAAATAAATCCATTTCTATTTTAAAAATACATTCAGGCAATAAGTGGAAGGGGATAGCAATACGTTCAGGCAATAAGTAGGAGGGGATAGCCAAAATAGTAAGCAAGAGATGACACGTCAGCCAGTCTCTCTCAATATTCCTCTCTAAATATCTTTTAAATAATTCTCCAAGTTGAACACCAGAGTTGCATAGTTAACAAAAATGTCAAGATGAGATATATTTTTGGTAGCCCAAGACGACTTAGAAATTTGGAGAAAAAAAGGATCTGTGACCCTGCTGTATGGTCAGGCCTGGAACATTCATAGTAGCAATATTAGACATGGGTATATAGACGTGAGCTGCAGAAGAAGCAGTAGGAGCGGATTTAGGAGTTCTCAGGTAATGTGACTGGAAAACTGGTTAGAAAGAAATTATGGGACAACCCTGTGTTAACTCTAGACATCAGACTGGACATTGTTTAGCAAGTGCTTTGCCTAGTACCCAGTTCCAGGTCACAGTTCCTGGCAAAAAAAAAAAAAAATGTGTGTGAACTTTCAAAGGAGCAGAAGTCCAGAACACAGTGCCAGGGTAAAGAGGAGCTTTGTGACTGCAATGAGCAGAGGCTGTTCCTGGCTGAGGACCAGAGCACAGACAAGGAGAGCAATAACCACACCTCAGCCTGGATCACACAACCTTGGAAATACTGAAAACTTACAGATATATAGAACTCTCTCTGAAAATAGTGTGAAAAACAGTAAAGCTCAAGTCTGTAACCAAACCACAACTCCCAGATGAACAGTATTCAGATCTAACATAAATCTTAAAACCAAGCAATGCACTGGAAAATGAGGAGACAACAAAAAAGGTGAGAGTAAAAAGTTACTAGGGTAACGGGAAAGTTCACAGTATAAATTCTATAACACTGTTATAGAAACAGCAAAAAAAAGTCACAAATTAAAATACAGATTGGACTTAAGCCCAAAAAGAATTATGGGAAGAGCTAAAAAAATGGAAAAGGTGATTTTAAAAATCAAATAATACTAGTTGAAAAAAACTTGGGGAAAATGAAAGCAATACAAGAAAATGGGATGAAACTATATTTTCATCATTTTATTGTATTGCTCTCATTTTAAGGTGTCATTTTCTTCAGTAATTTGTGCCACTTTTGATTAAAGTGACATAAAAATATTGAATAAATTAACATCTTAAAAAATTGTCAAAATTATAAAAAAAAAAAACTCAAAAAAACCCTTCAGAAAAAGAATTATCCAAATGATATGAGTTACAAAAGCTTACTACAAAAAATAGTTCTTAAAAATTTGGAATTGGTTAAGTGGAACCCAAAGTCTCCCTGAAATGTCAGTAAATAGTAAAATAAAAAGAAAAGAATAAATAAAACAGGAGAAAATATTGAATATCTCATGGGAAAAACTGACCTGGAAGATGAATAAAGGAAAAATAATTTTAGTATTATTGGACTACCTTTAAGTCATGATTTAGAAAAAAAGAATCTAACCTAATATTTCAAGATATTATAAAGGAATACTTTCCTGAATCTTGGAACCAGAGGGTAAAATAGAAAACGAAACAAAAACTCCCTAAATCATCTCCTGAAATGGTTCTCAAAATGAAAACTGTCAGGAATATAATAACTGGAGTCCAGAACCCCTAATTTAGGAGAAAGTATTTCAAGAACTAGAAAGAAACTATTTAATACCATAGAATCACAGTCAGAAGCACAGAAGATTTAGCATCTACCCGGACAAAGAGGTGGAGGACTTGGAAGATGATATTCTGAAAGTCAAAGGAAGTTGTATTACAAATAAGAACAATTTATCCAACAACACTGAGTAATCTTCAGGGAAGTAAAAGGATATTAAATGAAATAAACTTTCAATCATTGTTTGTTAAAAGATCAGAACAGAATAGAAATAAGGAAGATAAAAAGATAAACTTGAAAGAGAAATCATAAAGGACATGCTAACGTTTGATTTTTTCATTCCTTGATGGTAAAATTATACATGTAACCACTAAGAATTATATTAGAGCAATAAGAAGCAATCTACATAAGCAAAGGGCACAGGGGTAAATCAATTATGTTGGGATGATTTTACACAGACACATATCATATATGCATATATATGTATGGGTGTATATTATATATATATACACATATATTTGTATATATATGTGTATATATATGTGAGATGTATATATACATGTGAGATTTGTGTGTGTGTGTGTGTGTACACACTTGTGTATTCTCTTTGAACTCTCAGTTGGATATAGTAATCTTTCTTTCCCAACAGGGAAGGAAGATGGGAAGAAGATAGGAGAGAGAAGGGGGATAAGATAAGAAGAATGAGGGATTAGATGAAGCAATGTTCATAAGCAAACTAGACTTTTTAGGAGGGAGAAGGGGGAGAGGCAGACTCTCTCTCTCTCTCTCTCTCTCTCTCTCTCTCTCTCTCTCTCTCTCTCTCTTTCTCACACACACACACACACACACACACACACACAGAAACAGAAGGAAATAGCCAATTCATTATCATAAGTATGAACGTGAATGGGATAAACTCCCTCATAAAGAAGACACATAGAATGGATTAGAAATTAGAATTCAATGACATAATGTTTACAAGAAACATGCTTAATGAAAAAAGACAGGCTGATATAATAAGGAGCTGGAGCAGAACGAATTGTACTTCAGTTGATTTTTAAAAAGACAGGTACAAATAATGATCACACATAAAGTAAAAGCAAAATAAAAGACATACAGTGATGATAGACGGTGAACTTTAAGATAGATAGAGGCTATGATGTGGACTGGGTTTTTGGAGTAGTTAGTGAGGGTATTGAATGGTAATTTTTTAAACTATTTGATCATTAAAAGACTCATTAATTGAGTAGCTACTATGTATGAGTGCCCAGAGGATGAAAATATGTGGATAAGTAGTAGAAAAATTAGGGGTATATGGGTTTCTTTGAACACAGAAGTTAAATCTAAGTAACTTCTTAAGGTTGACAGGGAAAACCAGCAGAAACAGACAAGTACAAGAACTCAAGTTTAACAAAAAGTATTTGTTGCAAATGTTTAGACTGGGAAAGAGTATAAAAAATGGTCAAATAAAATCTGTATGTGAATATGAATACGTATGTGAAAATATGTTTTTCAATTAATCAATTAGTTTGTATTTCATTATATTCATCCAACTGATATTGAATGCTTTTAAGCAAAATTATCTTTTCATATTTGAATCTCTGAACTCTGTTTGTTTTATTGTCACCTTCTATGAAACCATGAGTGAAATGAATAATGTTAATTTATTCTCCTTATACAATGGTTGACAAATATTTTTTGTATAGGGCCAAATGTTTAATATTTTAAACTATGTGAAATATATTATAAAACATATATACATATATGCGTATATATAATGTATATATATATAAACAAAAATGTAACTATTATATAATAATAATTGCAATAATAATAATAGGTTTTTTTGCTGTACTAATGAAAATAAAGGAAGTCTTTTGAGAGCAGTTAATTGGAGTTATTTATCTAGTACTTGCACCACTCAAACACTTTAGTGGCAGATTCATTTTCAGATTTTAATTTTTGTCAAGAATTTCTACAGTGATGAAATATTTCCTTTTTATTTATTTTTTTCATTTTTCTGACTTTTTTCTTGTGAATTGAGAATATTTTGATTAGAGCTTAGGTTGAAAATGTTGACATATGTTGTAGTATTTTAGCATAGTTAGCAAAACGCTTCATCATCCAAATGGATAACAAAATAATCCAAATTCCACTATACCTTAAAAGTACCATCTTTGGGGGAGGGGGAGCAAGGATGATGGCTGAAAGCAGGGATTCTTTCAGATACCTCTAAAAAAGTGAATCTGAACAAATTTTAGAACATCAGAATCCACAAAGAGACAGAGTGTGGTAGATCTCTTGTCTAGGATAACCTGGAGGATAGACAGAAGAGATAGAATATGAATATAATGGAATACTATTGTGCTATAAGAAATTATGAACAGGAGGACTTCAGAGAGGCCTGGAAAAACTTATATGATCTGATGTTGCGCTAAAGGAGCAGAAACAGGAGAACTTTGTGCACAGTAACAACCACAGTGTGAGAGAATTTTTTCTGGTAGACTTAGAACTTCATTGCAATGCAAATACTTAAAAAATTCCCAACGATCTTTTGAAGCAAAATGCCTTCCACATCCAGAGAAAGAACTATGGAATTCAACCACAGAATGTAGCAGATCATTTTCTTTTGAATTAATTTTTGGTTTATTTTATGATTTCTCTTATTCATTTTAATTCATCTATGCAACATGATTAAGACGAAGGTGTATTTGGTGGGAATTTATGTGTAGAACCTATATAGAGTTGTATGCCATCTCGGGGGGGGCGGGGAGAGGGAGGGGGAAAGGAAAGAGAGGGTGGGAAAAAATCTAGGTTATATGGAAGTGATTGTGGAGCACTGAAGAAAAATAAAATAATAAAAAAAGATGAAAAGCTTTACACAGAAATGAGCAGAACCTAGAGAACATTGTACACAATGACAGAAATATTTTTTTAAGAACAAATATGAGCAGATAATCTATTTTGACTCTTATAAAAGCCCAAATTAACCATAAAGAACATATGAAGAAAGATGCTATTTGCATTCAAGGAAAGAACTGATATATAGTATATAAAGAATATATATATGTATGCATATATATATATGTACCTAATAGGACCCATCTCTAGGGTAGGGTGGGGGAAAGAAAAAAGGAAATTTAGATTATAATTTTGTTGTATATTTGAAAGGAATAGCAAGTTGTGCATAGTGGATTTGCAGTTTCACGTACAATATTCTTTTTTATTATGCTGTATGAAAATGCATGTTTTATTCTATAAATCAAAAATAAAATTACAAAAGAGAAAAAATTATTTTGTAAAAAAAATTAAAATGCAGCAGAAGGAAGGCAATGACTTTATGAAAACCAAGAAACTGTAAAACAAAACCAAAAGTATGAAAAATATGAAATATCTCATTGAAAAAAACAACTGACCTGGAAAATAGATATGAGAGAGAAAATTTAAAAATTATTGGTCTACCTGAACATTATGATAAAAAAAATAGAGCCTAGACATCACCTTCCTAAAATTATCAAGGAAAGCTGCCTTGCTGTTCTAGAAGCAGGGGGAAAAATTGAAGTGAAAAGAATCAAACAATTACCTCCTGAATGAGATCCCAAAAGGAAAATTCCTAGAAATGTTGTAGCCAAATTCCAGAGTTCTCAGGTCAAGGAGAAAATACTAAACGCAGCCAGAAAGAAACAATCAATGTACTGTGGAAATGCAATCAGGATAACACAGGATTTAGCAACTTCTCCACCAAGGGATCAAAGGGTTTGGAATATGATATTCCAGAGGTCAAAGGAGATAGAATTAAAACCAAGAATCACCTACCCAGAAAAACTGAGTATAATACTACAAGGGAAGAAAGGGAACTTCAGTGAAATAGAGGTTTAAGCATTCTTATTCAAAAGACCAGAGGTGAATAGAAAATTTTACTTTCAAATACAAGAATTAAGAGAAATAGGAAAAGTTAAGCAGGAAAAAAACAGTCTTAAGAAACTTATCAAAGTTGCACTATTTACATTCCCACATGGAAAGATGGTATTTCTAACTCATAGAATATTGTTCTGTATTGGGGTAGTTAGAGGAAATAGACATACATACATATATTCATACATATGTATACACATACATATGTACACATAACATATACATACATACATGTGTGTGGTGTGTATGTGTGTATGCTATATATGTAGGTATGTATATGTACATGGGTGTACTGTGTATGGGTATCTACGTGTATGGCTGAGTTCTGTATGTATATGGGTATCTATGTTTATGGCTGAGTTGTGTATGTATGAATATATACATTCATGTGTATATACATATATGTCTATGTCTATACAGATATAAACACTTTTGATTAACTATAAATACATATGTCTATGTATATATACACATAGCCATATATACATAGATGTATCTGTGTATATATGCATATAGACACATATACATGTCTGTATATACAGAGACATATATACATTTATAGATATACACACATATATACACATTTTTGGTAAGTTTACATTTTGCAATCGAACAACATGACCAACTCAATGGAGGTGAGCTCTCTGAACCATAGTTTGTATGCTTGGCAGTTAACCTTTAGCAAAGACTTCAATGTCTGGTACCTTATCCTGCCAAGTGATCTTTAGAATATTCCTAAGACAGTGCAAATGGAAGCAATTAAATTTCCTAGCATATTGCTGGTAGACCGCCCACGGTTCACAAGTCTACAACAATGAGGTAAGCAGAATGGCTCTGTAGACCTTCATTTTGGTAGGCAGTGTAATAATTCTTCTCTCCCTAACTTTTCTTCAGAGCTTCCCAAATACTGATCTAGCTCTGTCAATGCATGCATCAACCTCATAGTCAATGTGTACATCTCTGGAAAGTACACTACCAAGGGAAGTGAACTTATCCACAGCATTCAAAACTTCTCCATTTATTGTGACTGATGGTTCTGTGTATGGATGGTGTGGTGGTGGCTGATAGTGCATCTGTGTTTTCTTTTGGTTAATTGTTAGGCCAAAATTAGCACAAGCAGCAGAGAATTGATCCATACTCTGTTGCATCTCAGGTTCAGAGGCTGCATTGAGTGCACAATCATCTGCAACAGAAAATCATGCACTAACGCTCCCTCAACTTTGGTCTTGGTTTGTAGCCTTTTCAAATTGAAGAACTTACCATCAGTATGGTAGTTGACCTTGATGTTGTGTCCATCCCCATTGAAAGCATTTGTTAACATTGCTGAAAACATCATGCAAAACCATGGGAGCAAACACATAGCCCTGTTTCACTCTGCTGGTGATTAGGAAGGGCCAAGAGTATTTTTCACTCTGAAGAACCTGGGCAGACATGCTGTCATGAAATTGAAGTAAAATCCTCATGAATTTCTCTGGGTAACCAAATTTTGACATAATTTTCCATAACCCCTCTTGACTAACAAGGTCAAAAGCCTTGGTCATAACCACAAATGTTGTGTACAGACCTCTCTTCTGCTTCTGGCATTTCTCCTGGAGTTGTCAGGCAGCACACACCATATAGACTGTTCCTTGATCCTTTCTGAAGCCACACTGGCTCTCAGGTATATGACCATCTTCTAGGTCAAGGATTAGCCTATTAATGGGGACTCTAGCAAGAATCTTGCCTGCATTGACTAAGAGAAAGAGACCCTCTTGTGGTTGTTGCAGGACAATCTTTCCTTTTACCTTTATAAAGAAAGACAACAGAGGCATCCTTGAACTTCTGGGGGACAACCTCCTCTTTCCATATAACATGAAAAATTTCAGTCAGCTTTTGAATGAACAAGAGTCTCCCTACCTTGTAAATATCAGTTGGAATAGAATTGCATTCATCAAAAGTGCCACCCCCAAGGCAAAATGACTACTAGAATAATTAATGCCAATAAATTAGAGGCCTTCTCTGAGCATGAACGTTTTGTTGCTAACTTGGAGGAAAGTGAGGCCAACACACAGGTGGCAACAGTGGAGCATAAAAGGAGTGGGCAGCTTTCAGAGATTTAGTGTACAGCTCTGCAATTGCTCATGTTGGTCAGAACACTAGCAAACTCCAAGGCTGGTTGGATGAAAATGATGGGGAAATTCAGAAGCTGAAACAATGACAGAAATAAGATAAGCGAGGGTCGATATGAAAGCATGGCAAAGCATACAAACAAGAGGATTCTAACTCTAGGGATAGAGGCAAGAAGGAACTTAAGCATGACAGAATGGTTTCCTGGTTTTAGCAATATTGCAGGGTGCAAAGGGGTAAGATGGGATGATAACTTTTTTGTGAATGAAATACAGGAGACACTGGAAGCTGGGGCTGTAAGGCAACAAGGAGAAGGCAATTACACTCAACTCTTTTTTTGTTTCAGTTTTCTGTGTAAAAGAGAATGATCTTTGTACTTTAAATGACAGAATAAAACTAAAAGGTTATACCCAAGATAGGTAAATACAGTGTAAGAGAGAGTACCAATTACTGCGTATGTGTTCAGGACAAGGAAAATGGGAAATATGATCCCTGAGCTACTATTAATGATTTTTGAAAGATAATAATCAAATAATACTAGTAAGTATACAGTGGGTATTTAAATAAACAGCTTCTATTTGTCAAGAACTTTACTAAATTCTTTACAAATGTTACTCAATTTTGCATAATTATAAGAGATGCTATTATTACAATTTTACAGCTGAGGAAACTGAGGTAAACAGAAGCTAAGTCATTTCCCCAAGATTACAGAACAAATAAATATCTGAACCAATAATTGATATTAGTTCTCTTCACCTTCAGTCCCAGCACCTAATCCACTTTAGCAACTAACTGTCTCAATTAGAAAAGCACAATTGTTTTCTTAATTAAAAAAAATAAGCAGAGAGAACTTAGTCTTTGAAATAGTCTGTGATTTCCCCTTTAGGAAAATTCTGGAAGGCGTTATTAAAGACAAAGTTGGATGTTTTCTCCCCTCTGAGATTTTATGACACTCCTGTCTTAGTTATCCACTTGTCTTTTTTTTCTTTTTTTTAAAGCCTCCACTCATTCTCCTTTGCTGGATCTTTATAATACTCTTGCTGCAATTATTCCCCAAAGTTATTTCATGGTCTTACTTCTTTCCCCTGTCCCCTTCCTATTTGTGACCTCATCAACTCTCATGGGTTAAATGATCAATTTTTTTGTTCAGCTGATATTCACATCTACACATATAGACCTAGTTTCACTCATAAACTCCATTATTATGTCACCTTTAATTTATTAGACATTCCAGTATAGAAGTCAGCATATGTAAAACAGGACTCATTATCTTTCAATCCACAGATGCTCCTCTTCTGAACTTCTCTATTACTGTAATGGACATAACTCTGTTCACAATCAACAAGGTTCAAAAATTAGGCATTATGCTTGACTCTTCACTCCTCTTCAATCCTTAGGTATAATAGTGGGTAAATCTTGTCATTTCTTTCTCCATTGCATCTCATTCTCTCCACTCACACAGACATCACTGTAATTTAGCCTCTCAAGACCTCTCACATGGTTTTACACGATAGGCTCCTAACTGATTCCTGACTCTAGTCTCTTCTTGTTTGTGATTTTTCCAAAAACTCATTTCTGATTTTTTTTATCTCCACTACCTACTCAGTAATATTTTGTGACTTTTCATTACGTCTTCAGCATACACACAAGCACACATACACACACACACACTCATGCACAAAATGTTGCATATCAATCAATAAACATTTATTAAGCATCTACTAAATACCAGGCACTCTACTGTGTTGCAAAATTTAGCAAAAGACAACCCCTTGCTCTGAATGAGCTAACAATATAATGTAGGAGATAAGAGGTGTGTCTATACATGTGTATGTATGTATATGTACATTACATATATGTATGTAAATTGGCAATATACATATATATGACAAATATAAAATATTTAACAGGAGGAAGGTAATATAATTAAAAGAGGTTAAAATTTTCATATTGTATAGCAAGATAATGTCCAAATGGATGATTTGTACATAAAAGGTGGAATAATGAACAAATTAAGGGAGCAGGAGAAAGATTAACTTGTCAAATCTACCAATAAAGGAAGCGCTTATGACCGAACCAGAGATAGAGAGGAACACGTGTGATAAAGTGGTTAATTTTGATTATGTGATATGAAGGAAATTTTTCATAAAACCAATACAGCCAAAATTAGTAATAAAGCATTAAATGGGGCAGGGCTGATTACAGCAAGTTTCTTTGGTAAATGTCTCATATATCAAATAAATAGGGAGTTGAGCCAAGTTTTATAAAATATAAGGCATATTTCTCAGTTTGTTTTGGTCAAATAATATAAACAAGCAGTTTTCAAAAAAAGAAATTAAAACTATTAATCGTCATGTAAAATGCTCCAAATCATTAATAATTAGAGAAACGCAAACAAAAATACCTTTGAGATATCACCTCTCTCCTAACAGATTAGCTAAAATGGCAGAAAAGGAAAATGAAAGGTGCTAGAAGGAGTGTGAAAAAATAGGATACACCATGGGAAAAGTTGTGAAATGGTTCGATCAATCTGGAGAACAATATGGAACTAAGTATGGGTAAAATTTTTTTACTAAGCAATATCATTATTTTGCATCTCAAAATGACCTAAGAGAAAAGACAATGACCTATATGGACAAAAGTATTTTTGAAAAATTTTTTTGTGATGGCAAATAATTAGAAATCAGGAAGATGCTCGTCTCTTGGGGAGTAACTGAAATGACATTGTTGAACAAAATTGATTGAGATGGAATACTATTGTCCTACAAAAAAGGTGAATTTGATGATTCCAGAAAAACCTGGAATGACTTTTATAAACTGATAGAAGGAGAAACGAGTAGGATGAGGATGCTGTAGTCATTTAATAATATTATAATGATAATCAACTACGAAAAAGTTATTATGAACACTATGATCAATCTAGTACAAAAGAAGTCATGAAAAATACTATCTGCCTCCAGGGCGAACTCATGAACTTTGAGTTCATTTTAAAGCATTTTAACCTTATTTTTTAAACTAGGTTGATAGGCAAACATGCTTTGCATGACTTTACATATAAAATAAGAATCATATTACTTCTCTTATCAATGGGGAGGCAGGAAAAAAGATTAAAATTTGGAAATCAAAAATGAATATTTAAAAAATTTAAATGTTATATAAAAAAGAGGTGATGGGCAAGGCTCCCCGTAGAAACTGGACTTGTATTTGGGAATTAAAGGAGGTCAGGAAGTTCAGTAGTTAGAATGGAGGAAGTAGAGTATACTACATGCATGGGAAACAGAGAAAATATCCTGAGCTGAGTGACAGAGTATCTTGTTTGTGGAACAGTCAGGGGCTCAGTGTCACTGAACTGAAGAGTATAAATAGAAAAATCAGGCAAAAGAAGACTTCAGAATGCCAAAAAGCTTTAAGAATGGACTATTTTGTTATTGTTGTTGATGTTGTTTGTTTATGTTTTTGTCTTTCTTTGTATGTCCAACACTTAGCACGGTGACTCGGAAATAGTAAATGCTTAATCTATGCTTGCTGATTAACATAAATGTTTTTATATCTAAAAAATGAAACAATGATTAGAAAGAAAGCATGACTTCATCTAAAATGTGTCAGGAAAGACATCCTCATTACTTACTTTGACAGGATTACTAATCAAATTATCAAACTTAGTGTTTTGGATATAGTTTACCTAGAATTTAGCAACGGCTTTATTAAATAGCTAATACTTTTTTATGAAGAAAAAAACATAATAATAATTAGATGGTTTTATAATTTGCTGGATAGATGAACTCAAAGACAGTCATAAATGATTTGATTTTAAAGTGAAGGCGGTCTAAATCTGTAACTATACTATGAATTTCTTCTTTCTCCTCTGTAACTGAATATTCATAAAATAAATATCATTTGAACTCATATGGAGTATTGTCTTCAGCTATGGTCACTCTCTGGTTCCATAAGGTCTTTGACAGCTGAAAGAGTATCCAGAGTTGGGCAACCAGAATGGTGAAGGGCCTTACATCTCTTACATGAGGAGTGCTTGATTTAATTTTATATCTTGAGCCTGATGGGGGTGGGGAAGACTTGGTGAGGGGTGTGATGGCTATACCCATTAATTCAAAGGACTTCCATGTGAAAAATGCATGAGATTTACTTTTGACCTCACAGAGCAGAAATATGGGAAATGGGTGGAAGTTACATAAAAAGAAAATATTATAGATAACTTTAATTTCTTTCTCTGAAATTTGCAATTTCATATCCTTTGATCACTTATCAATTGGGAAATGACATATTCTTCTTCATTTGAATCAGTTTTCTATATATTTTAGAAAGGAGACCTTTATTACAGACACTAGTTGCGAAAATTCTTTCCCAGTTTTCCCTCATAATCTTGGTTGCATTGGGTTTGCTTATGCAAAAACTGTCCAATTTAATGTAATCAAAATTATCCATTTGGTACTTCATAATGTTCTCTGTCTCTTTTTTGGTCAAAAATGACTCCATTCTCCATGCATTTGACAAATGCACTATTCCTTGTTCCACTAATTGATTTACAGTATCAATCTTTTTACTTAGATCATTTCATTTAGACTTTTTTCTTATGTACGGTGTCAAGCATTGGTCTATGCCCAGTTTCTGCCACACCGTGCCATGTACCGCTGAGAGAATGGTATATTTCTTTTTAACCCCATTCAGTTTTCTGCAGAGATCTATCATACCTATCTTATCTAGAGTTTTATTCACCTCTTTAACTTCTTTCTTTTTTATTTTGATGTTAGATTTTTCAAGTTCATGGAGGTGGAGGTTGAGGTCCCGCATTAGTATAGTCTTGCTGACTATTTCTTCCTGTAACTCCTTTAACTTCTCCAAGAATTTTGATGTTATACCACTTGGAGCATATATGTTTAGTAATGATGTTGCTTCCTTGTCTATGGTGCTTCTTGGCAGGATATAGTTTCCTGCCTTATCGCTTTTGATTAGATCTATTTCTGCTTTTGCTTTGTCTGAGATTAAGATTGCTATTCCTGCATTTTTTTTTAACATCAGGTGAGCACAATACTTTATCCAACCTTTCACCTTTACTCTGTGTGTATCCCCCTGTCTCAAATGTGTTTCTTTTAAACAACATATTGCTGACTTATGGTTTTTGATTGATTCTGCTCTATGCCTATATTTTATGGGGAAGTTCATCCCATTCACATTTACAGTTTTGATTACTATCTGTGTCTTTCCCTCCCATCCTCTTTCTTCACTTTTATTCTTTTGGTTCTCCCTTCCTCTCCACAATAGAATTTTAATTTTTGACCACCGCCTCTCTCAGTCTTCTATCCTTTCTTTTATCCCCTTTCCCTTTCTACTTCTTCCCTCCCTTTTAGCCTCCTCCCCCTTTTCTTTCCCCTTTCCCCTCTTACTGTCTATAGAGCTAGTTAGGTCGTCCTGACTCCTGCAATGGTGCTCTATCCACTGCAAAATACTGTAAGGTTTTAAAATAATATTTTCTTATTTTCAGGACCTGAGTTCAAATCTCACTTCAGACACTTGACACTCACTAGCTGTGTGATCTTAGGCAAGTTACTTAACCCCAGTTGCCTCATCCTGGGTCATCTACAGTCATATTGATGAATATTTGGTCACTGGATTCAGATGGCTCTGGAGGAGAAGTGAGGCTGGTGACCTGCACAGCCCTCCCTCACTCAGAAGAAAGTGAAGTACACCTCATGTCATCATTTCTCTGACGACTTGGTCTTCTTCAGCAATGAAGGACAAACACACACTATAGAGCTAGTTAGATTTCTATACTTTACTGAGTTTGTTGCTTCCTCCTTGAACCAAATCAGATGAGAATAAGTCTCAAACAATGCTCATCTCCCTCCCGTCTTTCCCTCTAATTCAATATATTTTTGTGCCTCTTCCTGTGATGTAATTTACCTTTTTCTGCCTCCTCCTTTTCACATCTCCCAATCTCATCCCTTTGCACCCTTAAATCACATTTTTATCACCACATCATTTACTTTACACCCACTCCCTCTATGTATGTCCATTTTTATATCATAATAAATATACAATTCTCAGTATTAATGAGTATTATCTTCTGTTATAGTGATGTAACAGTTTGTCCATATTGAATAAGAAAACTTTTTCTTCTGTTTACCTTTGCATGCCTCTCGTGAGACTCTTGTTTGAATATAGAGTTTTCTATTGACTTCTGGCCTTCTCATCAGGAAGGTCTGTAAATACCTTATTTCATCGAATATCCATCTCCTTGCCTGAAATATTATGCTCAATTTTTATGAGTAATTGATCCTTGGTTGTAGTTCCTGCTCCTTTTCCTTATGGAATGTTATATTCTAATCTCTCTGATATGTAGAACCTGCAAAGTCCTGTGTGATCCTCACTGTAATGCCTCTATATTTGAATTGTTCCTTTGTGGCTGTCTGTAGTATTTTCTGCTTCACTTGATAGTTCTATATAGTTCTGGAATTTGGCACTATTTTCCTTAGTGTTTTTAGTTTGGGCTCGCTTTCAGACCAATTTTTTAAAGGTATTCTTCTCTTTCTTAGCTTTTTGGATTTCTATTGCAATTTTGGCTAGTTTATTTTTAAAGGTATTTTCTTCAGCATTTTGAGGGTCTCTTTTAGCAAACTTTTGACTCATTTTTCATGATTTTATTGCATTACTCCCATTTCTCTTCCCAATCTTTCCTCTGCTTCTCTTCTTGGAATTTCAAAATCCTTTTTGAGCTCTTCCATAGCCTGAGACCAATTCATGTTTGTTCTTGGAGACTTTGGTTGCATGAGCTTTGGCTTTGATTTCTTCTTCTGGTTGCATATTTTGATCTTCCTCATCACCAATGAAGTAAGAAAATACCTCTTCATCCAGAAATTAGGAATGTATAATCTGTCACCCCCCCCACCTGTTTGCTCATTTTCCCAGTCAATTACTTCACTTTTGAGCTCTTTGTTAGGTGGAGAGCTCCAGAAGTAGCCACTGTTTCAGCACTGATTGCCATCACCCTGGGGCTCCTTCTGGGACTGGGGCTTGGGCTGGGTATGAACCAACCTGCCCTCTCAGTCAGGGATGAGATCCTTCCCATTGACCTTGAAAGCTGTCTTTGGCATTTATAGGTTGAGAAGTCTGAAAATTACAGCAGCTACTAGTGATTCAGTCCCCTAAGGCCTGCTCCATCTCCTTCCATGCCTGGTGTGGGCCACATTCAACTGTGCTCTACTCCCTGCTCAGCATGACAGACAAGATTGTCTTGGTCTAGATATCTGCTTCAATTCATCATTCTGTGGCTTCTGCTCCTCTAGAATTTATTTAGGGTTATTTTTTATAGCTTTTTTTAAGGGGTTTTGGGAAAGAGCTCCAGTATTTACTTGCTTCCACTCTACCATCTTAGCTGTGTGCCTTGAGTAGGATATTTCACAGTAAATTAAACCTCTCCTTTAAGTTTTAGTATTTGTGCCATTTTAGACTTTCCATCATACTTTTCAAATTCCTCTTCTAAATTGTTAATGCACATATTGAATGAAACCATCTCCCAAACTTATTTGTGAGGCATACATTCTTAAGTTCTTTCTACTCTGTGGAGCAGCTACTCACTGCCACTCGGTGGCAGTGAACAATGAACCTATGTTTCTTAAATCTTAAAAAGGTTATCATAATAGACTGCTATTCTAGGGAAATACAATTTATCTGATTATTCATAGAAACATGCATCTTGATGAATATTTTCTCTAGTAATCAACATTTCAATTATTAAGAAAATCTCTAAATTAAATATTTTTATTTAAGAACTGTCAGCACTCCCAATCTGTATAACATGACACTCACTTCAAAGTGACAGAATTATTCAATGGAAAACATTTTCCATCTTTTACTCAGTCTGTTGATACCTAAAACCCCTCTTGATGGTCTTTATCTGTTACCCATCATTGTTAACATTTATAAAATTTTCTGAATATTATTACAGCAACAAAAGTAATAGTAAGACTACATGCATCCAACCTATCATCCAAAGGGTGGAGGGACAAGGAAAGAAAAGTAAGAGGGCATTAAGCAGGGGTAAGGCCTTGTAGAGTAAGGAGTTCAAGTACACAGGAATATTAAATGAAAAAATCACGTGTTGGGAATAATATAACCAGAAATCTATGTAGTCAAGACAGTTTACACTTCAAATGCCACACAACTACCAATATTCTTACAGAATTGCATAGGGAGAGAATGTCAGAGTTTGGTGCAACCTTAGAAATCAATAAATAGAATCTATACCTAAGCTATAACATATCTAATAAAAAAGTCATCTGAACTTTCCTCGAAGATCAGTGATGAAGCTGAATATACTACCTTTCAAGTTCACTTATTTCACTTGTGGAAACCTATGTTCCTGATACATAATTGGTACAGGTTTGCTGATTCATTGATTGATTGATTAAGGTAGTAAGTGGTTTCTTTTGTTTTTACCCTGAAATTAATCTTAAATTTGAACTTTTACAACTTCTAGACACTGTTGCTAGTTCTGAAACTTGAAGAATCAAACAAAACAAGTCCAATCTCTCTTCTGCATGACAAGTGATCAAATGCATGAAGATAACTATCATGCCTCTTCCCCCTTCCAACTCTAACTATATTCTCTTCACCTGGATAAGTAGTCATAATTGCTTCATCTGAATCTCCTATGAAATTAGGATTCATTCTCTCTCCCCAGGTCTACTCACCCCCTACTAGAACAGAATTCTTCTTGAACTCATTTCAAAATAGACTCAATCAGATTCAATAAACATACTGATCACCATTTTCCTTTCAGAATTAAAAATATGCCTTATTTGTACAATTGTTGATAGCTATTATATTCTCAGTAAATAGGAAAAATATTTTTGAGAGATTTTTATGTTTATATCATATATTGTGTGCTAATTTTTCTCAAATAGTTACAAAGGAGAAACGTGAATAATTTTTAATAAATGAATGAGCAAAAATAAAATGGGTTAATCAAATGATTAGAGTAATATATAATCATTAAATACATCATGTACTTCATTTTTATCACTGTTATGATTTAGAAATATCTAAAGTTAGGAATGTTTCTATTATTTTGAGTGTATCCCCCATATCAAATTTATGAGGGTATTAATACATGCCAAACAGAATGGAGAGGTATGTGAATGGATTATTATCTTCAACAGGGGAAGAAGTATTCATGTGAAAGAGATCAGAGATCTAGTTGATTATTTTGAGTACAAAATACGCTGCATTTGTGGCAGTTTACATTAAAATCTCTTTCTGTCTCTGTCTTTGTGTTTCTGTATCTTCTTGTCTCTTTGCCTTTTTCTCTTTGTCTCGCTACTCAGTTTCTATCTCTCTTTGTCTCTGTCTCTCTCTTCCACTTTTGAAACAATTTTTGCTGTCTTTCATGGAGTTTAGCTTTTTAAGTGCTCCAGTAACAGTCAATAGCAAAAGATCTTAGGTTAAACAAATTCTTCTTAAGAGATTGGGAGAGCTTCACATTTGTTAATAGAATTTCTGTTGTAAGGGAAGGTGGATAATAGATGGCAAAATACTGTAAGGTTTTAAAATAATATTTTTTTTTCAGTTTTACTAGTCTGATCTTCATAAGAATATACAATCCAAAATCTTTAATTGACATCTTTTTCTTTTGATAAGATCTTCCAGATATTTTACTGACTAGTCTTAAAATCTTAATTGATTTCCTCCATGTGACAATGAAATATTAGAAAAAGACTTTCTTTACTGAAAGGTTGACAAAATATTGTAAATCAAACAAATAAATGATTAAACCAGGAAATAGGGTGGTAAACCAAACCTTAATCCATTTATGCTTAATAGATCTTCCTTGTTTTGCACATTAGCCAGCATTTGTTATATCTCTAAAAGCACGTGATTTGCCTCAGGAAACAAAACATTTAATAGGAAATTTATGATTGAAGTCTTCCTCTCCTACATTGAAAAGATTTGCTGATCAAATATTATAATAACATGAGTTCTATCATATTAATATTGATTTCATCATAGAAGAGATATTAAACCGAGACTATTATCATCTTAAAAAGTGATCAGAAACTAATTTAATTATATAAAGAGGAATATAAAAAAGATTAATTCAATAGGTGAACTAGGCTTAATGATGCCATCACATCATAAAGTAATCATCCACACATTCTAGATATCTTCATCATAAAATCTCATTATTTTCTCATATTAGTGCAATAATAACATTATTATTCAGCTACTTCTAGGGAATACTATTGATTTTGTATTACATTTTTATCAGAAGCTACAATTAAGCTCTAGGTATAATAGGGAGTCTGGGGATACTAGATCTTGTGAATCTCAGTAATAAAAATTTCTTAGAGTATTTCGAGGTTTCACATGGATAAGATCTAGAATATTAAAATGTTCATAAAGCTGTGTTTCCCATGACTATATAAAGTCCATGTTTAAAATGTGGAGTAAGTTGTCGACTTAAATAAAATTCAGTATTCAAAATTCAAATTAGAAAATAAATTCATTAAGGACAGAGTGAGGAAAAGGTGTAGATTGAAGAATCTCATTATCATTAGAAGGGACTTTAGACATTGTATCAATAGGGATCTTACGAACTATATCCCTGAATCTTTGCGAACTTCAAGTGATTTCCAAAGCAGACCATTATACTTTTACTCTGTTTTAATCTTTAGCAATATTTTGCTTCTGCCATTTATTTTGTTGGGTTTTGATTGTTGTATTTCTAGATCAGGAATTTACCACTATGATATTTCCAGTCACTTATCCCTACATTTTACTTCTAGGGAGAATCACATAAAATCTACTGCTTTCTTCCGTATGGTGAGCCTCACAGATTTAAAGATACTTATCATGAACCTCTAATTCTGTTTTTTTTTTCTTGTCTAAAGATATCTCATTCTTTCACTTGATTTATTTTTAGTTTGATCTGCACTACCCTCCTCATCCATGTCAACCTTCTCTGGACATATTTAAGCTTTTCAATATTTTCTCAATTGTGGAAGCTAGAAGTAAAACAATATTCTGGATATGGTTTCACCAGGTTAGTAAATTTTGAAACTATGATCACATCTCTTTGCTCTAGATACCTTCCCTCTATTAATGTAGAAAAAAAAGATCATTTTTTTTTTTAATTTGAGTGTTCATTGAGTCATCAACCCTCTCTCCTAAGACTTAGAAGGAATTTATGAAGTCACTAAACTTGAGTCATCGTTTTATTGATGAAAAGTTTGAGGTACATAGGGAAAAGTGAATGGGCTAAGGTCATATAGTCAGCTAGGGTCAAAGCCAGTATTTTAATATAATTCATTCTATTCCCAAGTTCAGTATTTTGTTTTGTTTTGTTTTGTTTTTGCTGGACTTGGTTACTGCAACTGCACATTTTCCTCCCTAACTCAAGTGTAAAACAACATGTTTGCTTCTATTAAACTTTACAATATGAGATTTGGACTATAATTTCAGCCTGCTGAGATTGCTTTTTCTTTTTTTAAGTCCTGACTATTTTACCTAATATGCTAGCAAATCTTACCCAATATTTTCCAACTACAGATTTGATAAGCAAGTGACCTATGGTTTCTTTAAGCAAATGGAAAAGACTAAAATATTTTTGAAAGTACAAGTCCAAAACTATATCCTGTATAAACTTCAATAGAAACCTTACTCTAATGTGGATATTGATGCATTAATAACATTTTTATATGTGATTTTTCAACAGATTAATATTTGCTTCACAATTCAAAATAAATTTTCTGTACCTCTCATCCCATCAGTGGAAAACAATGATCATCAAAAGCACTTGCAAGACAAAAGCAGGATCAAAGAAAATTCTCACATTCGTCATGTATATGTGTGTATATGTATGTGTATGTGTATGTACATATGTAGACAAACATACACATGCACATATGTTTATTTGTTTGTGTATATGTGTGTATAAGTGTATACATATGTGTGTGAGTATACACACCTGTATGCACATGCACATACAAATCAATGCACATATAGACACATGTACACACATGCCAACCTGCACACATATAAGCACATGTGTATTTATAAATTGTATATGTGTATTATGTGCATTGTGTGCATGTGTATGTATTATATAGATGTTCATATATGTATATGTATGTCTATGCGTTTATATGTATGTACACACAATATGTATATATCTACATGTGCCCACACATATATGCATGTCTGTGTGTATGTACATGCACATGTATGAGTGTATGCACACCAATGTACATATGCTCAACAAATCTATGGTCTCTCTATCTGAAGTTGGGAAGTATGTTTCAAACAGAAATCATGGTTGATCATAATGTCTTCATTGTTGTTGTATAAATTGTTCACCTACTCGTGCTACTTTCATTCTGCATCAGTTCATAAACGTCTTCCCAGTTGTCTCAGAAATTACAATTTCTCTAAAACACAATAATATTTCATCATATTGATAAGCCATAATTTATTCAGCGGTTCACCAACTGACGAATAACCAATGTGTCCAGTTCCTTACCACTGCAAAAATGGCTGCTATAAATATGTTTTAGTACATTTGGAATATATTATCTTTGTTCAATTCCTCTGGGGTTTAGACCTTAAACTAGTATAACTGGCTCCAAAGTATACACAATTTAGTGGCCTTAGAGACATAGTTCCAGACTGCCTTGGAGAATGGTAAGGCCGTTTCATATGTCTACCAAGAGTTCTTTAATGTACCGTTCCTCTTCTGTTGCAAGGTCCCCAAAATATTTATCATTTTCTTTTTTTTTTTTTTTATCATCTTTGCCAATCCTATCAGCCTGGAGTAAAACGTTAAGTATTGCTTTAATTTGCATTTCTATAATTATATTATTTGGAATATAGTTCTTTTATATTGATATTGATAGCTGTGTCCCTCCTCCCTTTGAAAAATGCTTGTACACATATTTTATCACTTATCCATTAAAGAAAGCTTCTCAATTCTTATAACTTAAATGGGCTTATTATACATGGTGTGCCAAAAGCCTTAGTTCACTTTTAAACATTAATAACTTAAATGTATTAAAACTTAAGGGATACTCTGTATATTTTTTAAAAGAGATCTCTATTAGAGAAATGTGCTACAGATTTTTCCCTCAAGCTATATTCTTACCTTCTAATTTTACTTGCATTTATTATATTTGTGTAAAATTCTCTAACTTCATAAAATCAAATTGTTTATTGTATCTTCTGTGATCTTCTCAGGCTTTTGGAAATTTCCCTTCTACATAGATGTTGAAGATGGTGATGAGTCCATATGATTTTGTTACACTTTTGAATAATATAATCTGTTGCATTGAAGGTTTTCCTAATATTGAGCCATGAATTTCTGATACAACTCCAACCTAGTCATAGTGCAGAATCTTTATTTTATACATGTTATAGTCTTGTAGCTAATATTTTTTAAAAATATTTTGCGTCATTTTTGGGGGGGTATTTTTATATAGATTTCAATGTGTTAACATTCACCAATTTAGGTGACAATGCCATATTTATGGCATAGAAGTAATTTGAAGGACTCTTCCTTTTTATACATATTTGTTAATATTGGAATAAATTGTTTTTAATAGATATAATTCACTTATAAATGGTTCTGGTTTTAGCTTCCCTATCCTCCATTGGAGCATACATCTGACTTGTTCAATTTCTCCTGACCTGACATTACTTACTTCTGCACTCTGATTCTTATTCCATTTATCTAGGCAACTTACTTTTTCAGTAAATATTTGTATATTTCATTTAGGTTATCAATTTTGTTGTCAAATTTTGAGTAAAATAATTTTGAATAATTTCTTCAGTAGTTATGAATGTAACTTTTCAGTTTTTATTCTGGTAATTTAATATTCCTTATCTTTTAAAAAATATAACTTTTTATTTATTCATCTGATGCTTGTATTTAATAATATTACTCCATAGGATTGTTCTAATTTTGTTAACGTTTTCTTTGCTTTTTCATTATTTCTATTTTGGTTTTAAGTTGATACTTTTTAATGCACTGGTTTTCATTTTTGTATACAACTCCTTGATAAGTCATTTTACTCTCTTTTTGATTAAAATTATTAGAAATATGTCATTCCCCAAGGGCAACTTTGACTCCTCCAAAATAATATTGGTTTATAAACTAATTTCGTTCTTTACATTCTTTTTTCCCAATAGTGTTAACTTGTTTGTTGTCCAGTTAATTTTATTTGTTTCTGCAACAACCCTTTTTAAATATATTTTATTTCATTATAGGCAATAATAATTTTGTTATTTGTAATTATCTGTTCAAGTCTGTGATATCTATTCCCTAAGTCTGATAATTTTTCTAAAAGTTTCATGCACAGAAATGTTTATATCTCTTTCTTCCAATTCAACTGCTGTCAATCATATAAAGCTAGTTAGCTTTTTTAGATTTTTAGATTCTTAACTACTTTGTTGTGTGTTTATTTCTGTGAGTGTATGAATGAAAGACTATTATAGTTTTTTTTATTTTTTTCTCTGTACCTTTTTTTCCTTTATGAATCAATCTCATATCACTTGGTATGTAGCTATTTAATGTTATTAAGTCATTGTCTGCAGGAGTTTTAAAAAAAATTAAATTCTATTTTTTTATTTTATTTCCCACATCATAATTGCTATCATTGATTTTTAATTAAAATAAAGTATTATTGATGTTTTCTAGACCAATATATTAACTGTGGGAAGATTTACTTTTAATATATGCTTGCTTAGATACTTTATTATTGTATTCTGTTATGTATTCCAGTTAACTATCCTCTTTCATTTCATGTTAAGTTTCTGCCACTAAATTTCCAGTTAAGATTTTTAATTGTGAGGGCAAAGCAAAGAGGGCAGAGTGAGAACAACTACTCACCTAAGGTCTTAGACAAATTCTTTCAGATATCTGGAAGAAGAGAATGTGGCCAAATTTTGGAAGTACAGAATCCAATAGGAGACAGACTGGTGGATTCACAGCCCAGAACAGACTGGAAGCTTGGCAGGAAGAATCTGTTCCCCCAAGGTGGAGGAGTACACAGCATAAAGCGCAGCCTCTCCTGGCCACTGTGGGGAAGATGCAGGAAAGCACCAGGGGTGGTCTGAGGAAGCAGCAGTACGAAGGGATAGCAGCTCAGGGCTTAAGTCCAGTGGAACCAAGCTAATGGGAGCCGCAGAGGGAACCCCAGGTATCTGCAGCAGCTGCTCCTGAGATTTTCAGCCTGCAGATTAAATGGCTATAAGTCACCTACTTGAATTTGCGGGAGCAAAATTAGCAGAATGATCAGTAAATGCTCTCTCCCCCTCCCTGTGTTGACCTTGAAAGAACCATAAAATATTTCCCCAGAAAAATCCAGAATCAGTGGGATAAGCAGAAGGGGCAAACAATCTCTTAGCATGTGAGACTAGGAAAATCACTAAGGAATATTCCTCTTACTGTGACAGAGGACCAGAGTTCCAGGGGGGTGAAGCCTAGCAATCAACACCAGGACCCAGGTGCCTCAGCACTCCAGGTGAAATGGGAAGATACTGTAGCAGCCTGGGATCACCAAGCACTGAGCTTGCCTTTGCTCTAGGTCAACTGAGGAGATCTCCCTTGACCAGACCACCCATCCCCCACACTTAACAAACTAACTCCAGGGATAAAGCAGGGAAACACAAACAGAATTTAACCAGACTCTGCTTTCTCACACCAGTCACCTCAGCACCAGGTTCTTTAGCTTCTAGAAGAAAGAACCAGAGGTCACAACACACAAAGCCTCAACATCATGAGTAAGAAGCAAATGAGGAAGGAAAAGAACATAGAATCTATCTATGGGGACAAGGAACAAAACACGAATACCAAAGACATAGTATTGAGACTGCACTCCCATCTGAAACTTCAGAAGGGACTATAAACTGCTCACATGCGCAAAGGACACAATTAGAAGAGCTGAAAAAGGAAATAGAAGAAAAATGGTCAATGACTATAAAGTGTAAAAAAAATTCACTGAAGAGAACAGCTCTTTAAAAAGGAAAAGTGAACAAATGGAAAAGGAAGCACAAAACCTAACAGGGAAAATTGGACAAATGGAAAAGGGAGCAAAAAACTAACTGGAAAACTGGATAAATGGATAAGGAAGTACAAAAAATAACTATAGAAAATAATTCCTTAAAAGGACAAATTGGATAAATGAAAAAGGAGATGCAAAATTTAACTGAAGAAAACAATTTGATGAAAATTAGAATTGGGCAAGAAGAAGCTAATGACTCTATAAGACATCAAGAATCAATCAAAGAAAATCTAAAGAATGACAAGATAGAAGAAAATGTAAAATATCTAATTGGAAAAACAACTGACCTTGAAAATAGATCCAGGAGAGAAAGTTTAACAAACATTCCCTACCAGAAAGCCATGATGAAAGAAAGAGCCTGGAAAATATCTTCCAAGAAATCATCAAAGAAAACTGCCCAGAAGTTCTAGATCCAGAGGGCAAAATAATTATCAAAAGAATCCACTGTTCACCTCCCGAAAGGGATCCCAAACTAAAAACATAAAGAAATATTGTTGCCGAATTCCAGAACTATCAAGTGAAGGAAAAAATACTATGCACAGCTTGAAAGAAACTATTGAAATATCAAGGAGCTACAGTCAAGATCACCCAGGCCCTTGCAGCTTCTACATTAAAAGATCAAAGTAATTAGAATATGTTACTCTGTAAGACAAAGGAGCTGGGACAACAACCAAGGATCAATTACCCAGTAAAGCTGAGCACAATATTTCAGGCAAGAAGATGGAAATTCAGTGAAATGAGGGATTTCCAGAACTTCCTGACAAAAAGGCCACAATTCAATAGAAAATTTGATTTTCAAACACAAGTCTCAAAGAGGGGAAAAGAAAAACTTTTCATTCCATTTAGACAAATTGTTTAACTCCCTATAATGAAATATAAAAGAGATATACATAGAGAGAGGGAAGACATATAAAGTAAATTATGTGACGATAAAAATGTGACTTAAACATGCAAAGGCATTGTAACAGGAGATGTGAAAAGGAGGAAGCAGAAAATGATAAATTACATCACAAGAAGAAGTGCAAAATTATATTACAGTAGAGGGAAATAGGGAGTGTATCGTTTCCCTCATTATCTATATTTGCTATAGAATCATGTAAAGCAGAAACTCCTCTTTTGCCTGTTTTAGATCTATTTTGAATATACTATTTCCATTTAATTATACTGGTCTCTTGTGCATGTCCAATTTTGTGACAAGCTGGGGTACTTATTGCCCAGGTCATAATCAGGATTATAGGTTTTAACATTACCTCAGAGCGCAACTTCAGTTTTTCATTCTCAGCCAAGGCCCATTACGCTGCTAACAACTGTTTTTCAAAAGGGGTATATTTAATTATATTTAATTCCAGATGGAGGTTGTCAACATTCTAAGGGTACATTTTGGCTTTGTTGTTTTTGCTAACAGATTAGTCCTATTGTTACCTCCCTGCATGTTGTAATCTCTAAAAGCATGCTGTACAAAAAAAATATTCTAATATCTACAAATTTCAAGCAATTCATGCCATTTATAGATACCCCTCTGACCCCTTCATCACTGATTTTCACCATTCAAGATATTAACAATTCTCCCTTTCTTTAGGTAAACTGACTCAAAATATCTGTGACCTCCTGCTGAGTAAAATATTCAATTTTCTCCCTCAACACTATGCACCACACTTGGTTCTCTTGTTTTTGCCTTAGTATGGAGAATGCTTCAGCCTGAAAGTCTCCCCCTGCAACATTGTCTCATTTCCCTACGATACATTCTTTTGGCAGTCGTTACTGTGGCAACTAAGCTGGGTCTGTACAAGGGTTGTATGCCCCCTTCTTTTGCCAGTCTTCCACTTCTTTTTCTGAACCAAATGAACATTCGTTTCTTCCAACTGAGATCCTTCAGCTTGTTCTTTAAAAGGAGAGCTCAAACGCTGAGAATTCTCATGCAAACTAGCTATTCGATCTGAATTTTTTTTTCCTTCAGCAGTTCCTCTCTGTTTTCACACACAATACCATAACCTGTTAATAAAATCCAGCCTCTCCCAGACACTTCTGTCAATTCTTTCTCTGGTTTTGTTGATATTCCTTTCAAACACCTTTCCAAATGTTTAGGTTCCTCCTCATGTAAACTTGGTTCCCACTTTTCACACACTCCAGGGTTTAAACCCATTCTCTTGAGAGCAAAAAAAAAGGCAAATCCTCCCATCATGGAATATCCATTTCTTCTTATAAAGCCTTTCTGCCTCCAAGCAGAAATTTTATACCCCACGATCTTGTTCATGACACCAAATGCATTGCCCAGGCATTGCACTGAGGACAACTTTGAACATGCCAGTGTAATTCTGAATGTCCAAATATAACAGACTCTCCATATAGAATGCAGAAGAAAAACATTTATTCAGACACCAGAAAGTCAAATCCCAACACCAGAAAGCCAACTCTATCATAGTAATGAAGAAGTCTACACACATCCTGACTGCAGGAGACAAAGTCATTACCAAACCTCCCTCTCCTCCCCAGATAGGGCCTTTCCACAAACAGACACTACCAGACTAGCTCAGTCTGCTTGCCTGTGTGCTCTCCTCTGCCCCCAATCACTCTCACAAACTTAATCCCAGTACTGCTCCACCCTTCCTGTTCGATCCATTTAGCAAGCTCCTCCTATCACATGTGAATTAAGCTTCCACGTGATTTAAGCTGGTCACATGGGACTATTCATGAATGAGAAAGATATTCCCATTTAAACTACCATTACTTTGCCTTTCTTAAATTTACTTTGTTTTCTCATGCTATTGGTAAAACTGAGATCAATTCCAGTATATGCATATTTTGGTAGATGCACTGAATTCTTCCAATGATTCTTCAGAGATAAAACCATATAAGGTTAAGCTTTAATGTTCTCAAAGCTCCAGAGGTTCCTTAAGTTTTCATATACACATATATATGTATATGTGTATATACATATATATGTTTGTATATACACATATATGTATGTGTACATATATGTGTGTATGTGTGTGTATGTGTGTATATATATGTGTGTGTGTATATATATTTATATATATGATGGTTATTGGCATAATTTTTATCAGTCTGTTCAAACATAACAAGCCTGTTTCAAATACCTAGTATATGCAGAATATAGTGGCAGGTTTGGAGGAGTTAAATCATTTTGAGGCAGTACTTTTACTTATGATGATCATAGCTCATCAGAATACTATGACATACACAGACAATGAACTTAAAACACATGATGTTACTTGACAAAAACATTGTTAGTACAAAATGACTATTAGGTCAGAAGTGGAAGATCTTTGCTAATGTGATAATCAAGGAAGATTTTAGGGAGATTCTCTAAAGCTCTAAATTCTGGAACATATTTAAAAGGATTGCTAGATATTCATCAGGTCAAGTGTCGAGGTGAAGGATATATCAGGCAAATAAAAATATGTAAATGGAAATCACAAAGTTATTAGAAGAAAGATAGTTTAAATAAAGAGTACAGTGGAGGCTATAGTTTGAGGTGTCTAGAAAATTAAAGTGATGGAATACCAGGGATGTGTTTGAATGTCAGGGAACAAATTTTGAAAATTGTAAAAGTGAATGTCATTCATAGACTCTCTCATCATTCTGCTGATTATATGAAGGATGCTTCAGAAAGTGGAGATTATGGTAGGAGGGAAATAGCAGTAAGGAACCTTTTGCAATAGTTCAAACAGGTGGTAGCAGAGTTATAGCTATGATAACTTTACCTCAAGCAAATTTAGAGATGGGAGCACTAGCAAGGTTAATGGCAAAGTATTGTAAATGCCAATCTGACTGGAATTGTTGGTAGTATAGTGAGTTCTAATATGCATATAGTCATACCAAGAGGAGGGATATACCATCCCACAAAGAACAATATGTGCATAGTTGAATCCTTTACATGCAAAGGACCATGTGGCAAGGTAGAGTAATGTTTTTTGCCTATGGAAGAAAATGTACTCCATTTTCTACTTCATTCTACCCTCAATATTAAAAGTGTGGACTAAAATCACATTCACTCATAAAGTGATGGCTATAATTGATAATAAGATCTATAATTAGGAGGATATTTCCATTCAGTGTAGAAGAGAAACAAGGCAGCACACTGTATCACACTAATGCAATATTTATAAAAACTTTTACAAGATAGGCTGAAGAAAATAACAGTTGATTTGTTGTTGTTCAGTTGTTTCAATTGTATCTGACTCTTCATGACACCATCTGAGGTTTTCTTGGTGAAGATACTGGAGTAGTTTGCTATTTTCTTTTCCAGATCACTTTAGAGATGATGAAACTGAGACAAAGCAGGCTATTGCTTGCCCTCTGTCAAACAGGCAAGATTTGAATGCACATCTTCGTGACTTCAGGCTTGATACGCTATTTAATGTTCCACCTAACTGCTCCTAGCACTTGATATTTAACTTTAAATGTAGCTTAAAGGTGAGCTGTTTAATTGATCACCAAAGTGAGACAACTCAATTGACACCAAAGAAAAATTTATCAACTGAATTCTTGGAATGAGGGGAGATTATTTTAAGCTTTGAAATTATCCCATTTCATTTGGGAATGGGAAGGGAGTTATCAGCAATCACAATTTGAACTTGGGTCAAAATGGAAATCCACAGCTGAGAACTTGCAAATCTTCTTCTTGAGTTTCGATACTGAAGCTTTTCAAAATTAATCAGCATATATTACAACATAATTATAAAGCAATCCTTTATAGAGAAAGTTCAAATTGAAATACCAGTGTTTTGCTGAATAAAGAGATGGATTTATGCAAGAAAATGAGAATTTAATGGCAGGTGGCTACTCTTATTTATTTAAGTGAATATAATTATTAACTAACTAATTACTTGGAATGTAACTTGTCCTATATTTTTTAATTAACTGTGACAATTCTTTCCAGGACAAAGAGATAGGAATGGAAAAACCTAATTATTAGTGCTATAAAAACAATGATTAAGAACTGGCTGTACTCTCAATGAGAATAGGAATAATTTACCTCAGGCAAGGATCACTAGAGAAAATTGCAATTAGTGTATCCCAGCCATAGATGGATTTATTAAAGGGAAAAAACATTGTTTTGGAGTGTGCAGAGAGATAGATATGAGACTCTCATGTGTATCTGCACAGAACTCATCTCATAAATTTGCTTTTCAGGTTTGAATGATAACTTGTTTTACAATCTCAGAACATGAACTATTTGAAATGCATTTCCATAGTCATTGCCCTAACCCACAGATATATTCTCCTAGAACAAAATCAGAAATAAAGCTAGTTTATTAGTCATCAGTAGCACCAAGGGGCACAAATGCTTCCATGGCCTTTAGAGAAAAGGGTAGGGGATACAACTGTTGGGATTGGAAGCTCAATTCCGTGTGGACGGTCTCAGGTGGGTAAAAGTGGGACTTCTAAATCTTAGAGTCTTACGAGGTCCTCCATGAACAGCGGGGGTTCGAGAAGGTCAGACTGAGCTAGCTCGGCTAGCTCGGGTATTTCCGCCTCTCCCCCGGAGATACCTGATGGGTGGAGTCTCCCTGCCCTCGAGGTCGTCCCGGATTGGAGCACACCTAGTTACCTAACAGCACGGTATTGAGATGCAAACTGTGCGGCTGAAGGTTAAGTAGGATTGAGGAAGCCTGAAAGTTCTCTCTTAGCACGTAAGGAGCCAAGAGGACAGTAGGCTCCGCTCCTCTTCTTTCCTCTCTCCCCTCCCCCTCTCTCCCCGCTTGTACTTCTACTTCCAATCCCTTAAGCTTAGCCTCCTTAGGAAATCTCCCCCTGAAATAAAGCTCAACCCTTGTTCGACTCTGGAACGTCCTTTCTCTCATATGTGCATCCGGTTTTGGCCAACCGAAGACCTCGGAGGTGAGGTAAGAAAGACTCGGGTAGCCCACACAGGCCTCTAGGCCTGGTATACAACCTGACAAATAGCTATTGAATTACAACTATAAGTCTAGGACTCAATTAGTAAAAATGCAAAAAACAGAAAAAAATTACAGGAAATCATATTATATATTGTCCATCTGCACAGAAACAAGAGAGAAAGTAGTATTTGTGGTGGCAATTCCCTTGAGTTATTCAAACTGTAAATCCTCAAAAAGAGGATGATAAATTATATCACTGCAGTTGGTGAAAGGAATGTACATTATGTAAATCAAGCCAGAGGCAAACCTATAGCCTATTCTACTAAAACTACCAGCAGTAGAAAAAGGCAGCTTTTGCAGTATGCTCCCCATCTTGTTTTCAATGATTTATCCAAAAGTATAAGATAGTCAAATTTTATAATGTGTAATGCAGCCTCTATCCTCCCACCAATAATCCTTGCCTATTTAAGAAAATTAACTCTGTGGTATATGGATTTATGCCTACTTGAAAATATTTTATAAATCACAGACATGCTATGACTTACCTCCACCATTTTTGCTTCAGGAAAGAAATTCCTCATCTGAAACCTATTTTGTTTCTTTAAATTCAAATACATTTTTTTTAATATCAGAAAAGAGCTCAAAATTTTGGAATGATTACAAAAGAAACATGAAATGCTGCTTCATTTAACAATAATAAAGATCCCAATTGCCTCTTGTTGATACTCCTAATACAAAATTTTGTAAAAATAACCATATTGGGTATAAAGAGGGGGAGAAGAATAGATGAGTCTTGAGCAAATGACAAATTTGTGACCAAAGTAAGGGCATTCATAAAAGTTAAAAAAATGGAGCCACACAAAAAAGTTAAAAAAAGGATTGCTAATTGTTTATGCTTCAGGAATTTACCCGTTATTCAGCTTTCATTTTGCATGTTTTTTTTTAATTAGTGAGAACTTTCAAATTAAGTTTTTAAGCTAAGAAGTAGTCATTCCTTTCCATTTCAATAGTGTCTAGCTCTTATGACCTCATAGTTCTTCATAGAAATGATTTTCTTCAAGCTTTTTTATATTATAAAATAATATATCAGAGGCAACAAAAATTATTCACTTTTACATTTTGACTCTGTCCATTAGAATCCATTTTAATTTTTTTGATTCATTCTGATTCCTTAGCATCATGTTGATGTTACCCAAATTAGCATGAAGACCCCCCAAAAATTCACAAACAGGTCTGTTTTTAATCAACTAATTTGAATAGTTCTTTTCTTCCATCAACTCCCCTGAGAATAGTGGAGGTTATAAGAGAAGAGAAGCCAAGAAGTTGTGAGTAGAGGAGGAAAAGTAATAACCCAGGTTGGTGGAGCCAAGATGGCAGAGTAAAAGCAGGGACTTTCCTGAGCTCTGTGCCAAAGGCCTCCAAATACCTGTAAAATGACTCTAAAAAAATTCTAGAGGTAGAGAACCCACAAAATGACAGAGGGAAACAAACCCCCAGTCCAGGACAACCTGGAAAGTTGACAGGAAGGGTCTTTTGCAACAGGCAAGAAGCAGAGTATAATTCAGTATGTACCACACCAGCACAGACCTGCTAGAACACATCTCAGGTAGCTGAATCATTGGCAGCTATAGTAGTTTTCCAGACTTCTCAACCTACAAACACCAAAAATGTCAGTGGGAAAACTCTGTGGGACCTGGGTGAAAGAGGAACATCTGATCTAGCTAGGTCTGACCCCAGTCCCAGGGAGGTAGGTGTGGTGGCAGGTGGCAGTGGTGACAGTGGGAGGAGCAGAAACTGCTTCCAGAGCTCTGGGCCCACAGACAATGGGAGATCCAGTAGCTGGTACAAAATCCCTGAAGCCTGAGAGCAGTACACCCACTGCTATCTGCACTCCACCTGGAAGCAGATTTCTACCTTGACAAAGAGTTAGAAAGTCAAGTGTTTGGCTGAGAATATGAGTAAGTGTCATAAAAACTCAGATGATAGAATCTTACTTTGGTAACAAGGAATAGCAGGGCATAGAACCAGAGGAGTACAGCAGAGCCAAAGCTCCTACATCAAAAGCCTCCAAGAGGGATATGAATTGGTGCCAAGTCATGGAGTAGTTCAAAAAGGATTTTGAAAATCAAGTAAGAGAAGTAGAGGAAAAATTGGGAAGAGAAATGTGAGTGATGTAAGCAAATTATGAAAATTGAGTCAACAGCTTGCTAAAGGAGACATAAAAAAAGCACAGAAGAAAATGACACCTTTAAAATTAGAGTAACACAAATGGAAAAACAAGTCCAAAAAAGCCAAAGAGGAGAACAATGCCTTAAAAAGCAGAATCTATCAATTGACAAAGGAGGTCCAAAAGCTGACTGAAGAAAATAATTAATTCAAATTTAGAATGGATCAAATGGAAGCTAATGACTTCATAAGGAATTAAGAAATTATATAACAGAACCAAAAGAATGAAAAAAAAAATAGACCACAATTTGAAATATCTCATTGGAATAAACACTGACCTGGAAAATAGATCCAGAAGAGATAATTTTAAAATTATTGGACTACCTGAAAGCCATGATAAAAAAAAACAAAAACTTTAGCCTTCATCTTTTAAGAAATTATCAAGGAATATGGCCCCTGATGTGCTAGAATTAGAGGGCAAAATAAAAATGGGAAAAATCCACTGATCACCTCCTGAAAGAGATATCAAAAAGAAAACTCTTAGGGATACTACAGCGAAATTCCAGAGTTCCCAGGTCAAGGAGAAAATATTGCAAGCAGCCAGAAAGTAACAATTCAAGTACTGTGGAAACAATATCTGTATAACACAAGATCTAACAGCTTCTATATTAAAGGATGAGTAGGCTTGGGATAACATATTCCAGAGGTCAGAGGAGGTAGGATTAAAACCAAGAATCACCTACCCAAAAGAACTGATTATAATACTTCAGGGGGAAAAATGGACATTCAGTTAAATAGAGGACTTTGAAACTTTCTCAATGAGAAGAGCAGAGCTGAATAGAAAATTTGACATTCAAATACAAGAATCAAGAGATGCATGAAAAGGTAAACAGGAAATAGAAATCATAAGAGACTTATTAAAGTTGAGCTGTTTACTTTCCTACATGGAAAAATGATATTTGTAACTCATGAAACTTTTCACAGTATTATGGTAATTGGAGGAGATAGATAAATAGATAGATAGATAGATGATAGATAGATAGATAGATAGATAGATAGATAGATAGATAGATAGATAGATAGATGATAGAGGGCACAAGGTCAGTTGAATATGAAGGTATGATATCTAAAAAATAAAATTAAGGGGTGAGAAAAGAATATATTAGATAAGCAGGAGAATGGGGTAAATTGTCTCACATAAAACAGGCAAAAAAAAGTTTTACAATGGAGGGGAAAAAGGGACAGGTAAGAAAGATTGTGTGAACCTTACTCTCATCAGATTTGGTTTAAGGGGGAATAATACACATTCAATGGGATATCTTAACCTGCAGGAAAGTTGGAGGGAAGGGGTTAAGTTGGGAATGATAGAAGGGAGAGCAGAGGGGGGAAGGGAGTAGTCAGAAGCAAACACTTTAGAAAAAGGGGCAGGGCCAAAGGAGGAAATAGAATAATTGGGGTGGGGCAGGATAGGACTCATGGAAATAGTTTTTCACAACATCACTACTATGGAGGTGTTTTGCATAACTACACGTGTATGACCCGTATTGAATTCCTTGCCTTCACAATGGGAGTGGGTGGGGAGGGAAGAAGAGTGGGATTTAGAATTTAAAATTTTAAAAACAAAAGTTAAAAATTGTTTTTACATGAAACTGGAAAATAAGATATACAGGCAATGGAGTGGAGAAACCTCTCATGCCTTTCAAGAAAGCAAAGAGGAAGGGGATAAGAGGGAGCTGATAGAAGGAGGGCTGATTGGGGGATGGGATAATAAGAATGCATGCCATCTTGGGATGGCAGAAGGGAAAGATGGGGAGAAAATTTGAAACTCATAATCTTGTGGAAATGAATGTTGAAAACTAAGAATAAATAAATAAATTTAAATCTTAAAAAAAAAGAAAAAAACCAAGCCCAAATTTGTGAGAATCATATATTTTGAAGCAATCGTGGTTCTATTCTTTGGTTTGAATTTACATGGACAGAAAGAAAGTCTACCTCTGAAATAGGAGAAACTACCTCTACGCTACTGACATCCACTCCCATAAAGCATTTCCTCCACTTTTGTTACAGTGGTTAACTAGGTATCATTTAAAAATAAAGAAATCTGTTTTAGCAGACCTCTGTAAACTACTCTCTTTGCAAGTTGAATTCAATTTCCTGTCCTCTCAATTGTGTTCTTACTATAGTATTGAATTCAAGTCCCCTTTTTGCTGAAATGGATACGTCAGAAGGCTTATTTCTCATCTCCCAGTTGCAGTTCCTTGGTGGTTCCACTGAATAAGAATGTACTTAAGCATTGCTTCTGTGCCACCGTACAAATCCTGTTGCTCCTTGAATGATCATCCAATGAAGCACAGTCATTAGACAATATATTTCAGTCTTATTGTTCCTAATATTTATATCCAGACTCATCTTAAACCACTAGTATTTGTATTCAAAAGAAAGCCTACCACATTGACACATAACCTCTCCTGGGTAGAATTTGTGTTTTGGGAGGTTCCTTGGGGTGTGGTATATAGAAGTGAGGTTTTCATAGTAATTTTCTGGCTCTAGGCCGCATTAGTAAATGTCACCACGTTTGAAGTAATATATCTAACTCCACAAACCAATTTTAAAAAATCTAAACCACAGAATATGTTTCCATTTAACTTCTCCCAGTTTACTCAGCTTGGTTTCATGCTCTGGGAGCATCAAGCCTGAATCATGGGGGATGCTGACATCTTACTTCATTAATTTTCTGGCTCCATATCAAATCTGTGTTGCTTCAAAGATGGATGGTGCAAGATAAGAGCAACAAACTTAGATTCCCATGACCTGAGTTTGAATCATAGCTTTATTACTTTAGGTAAATCACCTAAACTCTCTGAACTTCTATTTTCTCATTTGTGAAAGAGACAGTTGGACTACATGATGTCTGAGGTTCTTTCTAGCACTATATCTTTGACCCTAACTTCCATTTCTGTTATTGAGTCTTAAATTCTCTGTGGCTAATTTTTTTTTAAATTTTTTATGTCAGTTAGACCCTGGACTAAAAGCACCACTAAGTTATTAACCAGATATGAAGCCTGATAGACTTAGAGTAAGGATTGTGTCTCTGCTCTGTGTATAATACATCAGTGGGAATTTTGTCAGGCTCCATATGAACAAGGTTTTGAAGTGTTTAAAGCATTTGTTAAAAGGGCCACACTGAATAAGGAAGGATAACTGGTAATTTGAGTGCTACTGAAAGACATCTTAGTTGTTGCAATCAAATTATGTCTGGTCCTTTTTTGTCATATTAGAAAATCTGATTCATTTTTATGTTTGTTTATTTCTTTTTAGTTTTCAGCATTCATTTTCACAAAATTTTGACTTCCAAATTTTATTCCCATCTCTCCCCTCCCCCCCCCAAAACGCCTTCCATTCTGATTACACCTTCCCCTAATCTGCCCGCCCTTGTATCACATCGCTTCCCTTTCCTTAGCCTCATCTTCTCTCTTTTCTTGTAGGGCAAGATAAATTTCTATACCTCATTACCTATATTTCTAATTTCCCCCTTGCATGCACAAACAATTCTCAACATTAGTTTCTAAAATTTTGAGTTCCAACTTCTCTCCTTTCCTCCATCCCCACCCATCCCCACTGAGAAGGCAAGCAATTCAACATAGGCTATATACCTGTAGTTTTGCAAATGACTTCCATAGTAGTCATGTTGTATAAGGCTAACTATCTTTATCTCCATCTTATCCTGCCTCCCATTAATTCTATTCTCTCGGTTGTACTTGTCCATCTCCAAAAGCAGTTACTTCTAATTACTCCCTCCTGCCATTTGCCCTCTATTTCATCATCCACCCACCCTACTTATCCCTTTCTATCCTACTTTCCTATAGTGTAAAATAGATCTTCATTCCAAATTGATTATGCATGTTATTCCCTCCTTAAGCCAAATGTGATGAGAGAAAGTGTAACTTTTCCTCTCTCACCTCTCCCTTTTTCTCCTCCACTGAAAAAGATTTTCCTTGCCTCCTTCATGAGAGAGAATTTGCCCCATTACATTTCTCCCTTTCTCCTCCCAATATATTCCTCTCTCACCCTATCATTTTATTACTTTAGATATCATCCTTTCTTATTCAAGTCGTTATGTGCTCTCTGTCCATATACATATTCATATATATATATATATATATATATATATATATATATACATATATATATATACACACACATTATATATATATACATATATATATACACACACATATTATATATATATATATACATATATATATATACATGCACATATAAGTCTGTGTGTGTGTGTGTGTGTGTGTAATCCCTCCAACTACCCAAATACTGAGAAAAGTTTCAAGTGTTACAAATATTATCTTTGCACGTAGTAAAGTACACAGTTCAACTTTAGTAAGTCCCTTGTGATTTGGCTGTCATATTTACATTTTCATACCTCTCTTTATTCTTGTGTTTGAAAGTCAGATTTTCTATTCAGCTCTGGTTTTTTCATCAAAAATGCTTGAAAGTCCTCTCTTTCATGGAATGACTGTTTTTTCCCCTGAAGTATTATACTCAATTTTCTGGGTGGGTGATTCTTGGTTTTTTGACTAAAGTAGAGATAGAGAGCATGACGACATAATAGATGGATAATTTTGATTACATTAAACTGAAAAGTTTTGCATAGCCAAACTCAATGCAGCCAAGGATCATAGGGATACAAAAAACTGGGAAAGAATTTTTGCAGCTAGTATCTGTGATGAAGTCCTCATTTCTAGAATATATACTTTTCCCCAAAGGCAAAAAAATGCAAATCATTCCCCTATTGATAAATGGTCAAAGGATATGAATGGGCAGTTTTCAGAGGAAGAAATTAAAGCTATCCATAGTCATATGAAAAAATGCTCTAAATCACTATTGGTTAGGGAGATGCAAATCAAAACAACTCTGAGGTACCACATCACACCTTCAGACTGGAAAACATGACAGAACAGGAAGATGATAAACGTTGGAGAAGATGTGGGACAGCTGGAATACTAATTCATTGTTAGTTTAGCTGTAAGCTGATCCAACCATTCTGGAGAGCAATTTGAAACTATACCCAAAGGGTTACAAAAATATGCATAACCTTTGACCCAGCAATTTTACTTCTAAGACTGTATCCTCAAGAGATCATAAAAATGGGAAAGGGTCCCATATGTACAAAAATATTTATAACAGCACTCTCGGTGGTGGCTAAGAACTGGAAATCAAGGGGATGCCCATCAAATGGGGAATGTCTGAATAAAGTATGATATAAGAGTATAATTGATTACTATTGTGCTATAAGAAATATTGAACAGGAAGACTTCATAAAGGCTTGGAAAGATTTATATGACCTGATGCTGAGCAAAAAGACTGGAATCAGTAGAATTTTGTGCACAGCAACGACCACAGTGTGCAAGAGTTCTTTCTGGTAGACTTGGAACTTCATTGCAATGCAAGGACTGAAAAAAATTTCCCAATGGTGTTTTATTGATACATTTTTTATTTTTCATTTTCAACACAGTCCATATCACATAACACAATTCCAACTTTTGGTCAGGTGATACTTCTTTTAAAACATTTACAATATGGATCACAAATGAATATATTTTTTTTAATATTAACCAACTGAGACACAAATAATAACTATGTATGCTAACTTCACAAGCCCTTGACCTGATTGTGTCCACGCTATTACTAAGAATTAAAGGACCCTAACTTATTGCTGTTGGTCTAAAGTCCTAAGCCTAATAACTTAATTTTAGACTTAACCTCGGATGTTCCTCTACAAACAATCTATAATTAAATGGATCTTATATTAAACTTACAAAACTTTTGACTATAGGAAATTGCCACTAAGAGTAGGGACATCGTGGGGAAACAATATCTCCCCAACCTCATATCAGTTTCAGGCAGGAATAGATTGTCAACTGGCATTCAGTCAGGCTTAAAGTCTGCCAGGTATCAGTGGAGAAATTGAATCAGGAGAATCCTACCTCAGCTCAGGTTGAACAGCCTCTCTCCCACCCTTCCCATGAGATCACCTTTTTCACTTCATACCGGCATCTCACAAGCTTACTGGCATCATGGATTGGAGGCTCAGACTGCCTTTCTTGCTATCCATACCTGGGAGTTAGACTGAGAAGAACAGTCAATTAATAGTCCCATAGAATCTTACAATAGCAAATTCCAATAACCAGGTTTCAATTATGACTATAATTTCACTCTGGCTAAGGAACATCTTTTGAGACAAGTCTTAAGTGGCTTACATGCCTTTCTTACATGTTCTAATTCCTGATTAAATAGCAATCATAAAATCAAATTTACCATTAAAACCTTAACTATTCCATCAATATCAAATTTTACCAGAGGCTACCTGCCTCTAGGAAACTTAGACTAAAATTCTTTCCCCCAAACTAAAGATGTCTCTGATTTAGTCTCAGTAATTAATTGAGTCAATTGTTTTAATACTAATTGCTTTTACATCACTTTGCAACATGTCTAATTTTTCTTTCCATCTCATTTTTCTCCCCTCCTCCAACTCCCTAATACATTGCTTTCTGATTACCCCTTTCTTCAATGTACCCTCCCTTCTATCACACCCCACAATTCCCTTATCCCTATCTTCTCTCTTTGCTTGTAGGGCAAGAAAATTTTCTATACCTCATTACTTGTGTTTCTTCTTTCTTGGTTATATGCAAAAACAATTCTCAACATTTGTTTCTAATACTTTGAATTCCCACTTCTCTCCTTTCTTCCCTCCCTACGCATCCCCACTGAGAAGGCAAGCAATTCAATACAGACTAAATATGTGTCATTTTGCCAAAAACTTCCATAATAATCATGATGTGTAATACTAACTATATTGCTCTCTATCCTGCTCTTATCCCCCTTTATTATTTATTCCCTCATTTGACCTTGTCTCTTTTCAAAAGTGTTTATTTCTTGTTAATCCCTATCCCATTTTCCCTTCCTTCTATCATTCTCCTCACCCCACTTGTTGCCTCCTGCCCTACTTTCTTGTAATGTAAGATAGATTTTCTTACCAAATTTAGTGAGCATGTTATTCCCTTCTTAAGCCATATGTGGAGAGAGTAGCTTCACTTTTACCCTCTCTCCTTCTCCTTCTTCTCCTCCATTGAACAAGATTTTTCTTATCTCTTTTATGATTTATAGCCTACCCCATTCCATTTCTCCCATTCTCCTCCCAGTATTTTCCTCCCTCATCCCTTAATTTTTCTTTTCTTTTGTGTATATCATCTCTTCTGATTCAATATAGCCTGTGCTCTGTGTCTGTATATATATATATATATATATATATATATATATATATATATATATATATATATATATATATAGACACACATACATGCACACACACACATATATGTATGCATATGTGTGTGTGCATGTGTGTGTATGTGTGTGTGTGTGTGTGTATACAATCATTTTGAACCTTCCCCTCCATTTGGCTAATTCTACTTTTTAATACCTCCTTCTCTTCATTGGCTTTTTGCACCTCTTTTTCCAACTGAGCTAGCCTCTTTTTAATGGTGTTATTTTTCTTACCATTTTATTGGTTCTCCTTTAGTAAGAAGCTAACTCGCTTTTCAAGCTCTTCTATTGCCTGAGCCTAGTTTAAGTTCATTTTTGAGGCCCTGGAGGCAGGGGCCTTGATCTCCTGTGACAGTATGCCATGTTCTTCCTCATCTGAAAGAATGAGAGGAGACATCTGTTCCCCAAGAATGTAACCTTCTATGGTCATATTTTTTTTCCCTTTTGGGGGCATTTTCCCAGCCAGTTACTTGACTTCTGAATTCTTTATCAAGAGGATGGTTGTAATGTCCCTCCTGTCCCCAGTATCATATTCAAGGCTGAGATTCTACTCAGCTGCTGGATTCCCAGGGGTTTTGGATGGGGGCAGGACAGTCACTGAGGGCTGAGGCTTAGATCAGCTGCTCCCTAATGCCAGAAGTCTTAAGCTGATCTGCCTGGACAGTGGACCCAGGATGCCTCCCTTCCACTGTAGCTGCCTGCAGTCTTCTACTGCTGTTGCTGACATTGCCTGGGGTTATTGCTGGAGGAACCCAGCCTTCCCACACTGATGTTTGGAGCTTTCTTTGTCTCTTGTGGGTTGAGGTATCTGGGACCCTCCCTGCTAGGAACTCTGCCCTGAAGGTCTGTTCAGGTTCAGTTCCTCCCAGTGCCACGTGATCGGGGTTGGGCTCCACTCTGCTCAGCTTCCCATGAGAAAGACCTTCCCTGCATGTCTTCTAGGTTACCTTGGACTGGAAACCTTTTCTCTGTTGTTCTGTGGATTCTGCTGCTCTAGAATTTGTTCAGTCATTTTTTACAGGTATTTTGTGGGCTGTGGGGGAAGAGTTAGATTATATGCGTCTTTCTACTTGGCCATGTTGGCTTCGCCCCCCCAATGGTCTTTTAATGCAAAATATCTTCTATATCCAGAGAAAGAACTATGGATTTCAATCGCATAATGTAGCAGATCAGTCTGTGTGTGTGTGTGTGTGTGTGTGTGTGTGTGTGTGTGTGTGTGTGTGTGTGTGTGTATTATGTTTTGGTTTGTTATATGATTTCTTCCATTCATTTAATACTTCTATGCAGCATGACTATAGTGAAAAAGTATTTAATAGGAATGCATGTGTAGAACGTATATAAAATTATATGCTGTCTTAAGGAGGGAGGGCAGATGTAAGGGAAGGGAAGGGGGAAAAATCTAAGTTATATGGTAGTTATTGTAGAACACAGAAAATAAATAAAATTATTTTAAAAAAATAATTTGGAGCACTTCTCCAAATGCCAATATACAGATCTGATTTCTTCACTTATTCATAGTCTTTGAGCATTCATTCATCACAATGACCTCTCAATGGGTATATTTTTTGGAATTCATTTTTATTAGTACCTTTTAATTTTATATCACACTCATTGTTAAATATGTCTAGTTTTATCTCATCCCAGTGCACCATCCCTTCTAACAAAAAAAAAAAAAGAAATGGGAGAAGTGCAGATCAACATTATTAATGAAAAACATTGACTATTTATAAAAATAAGTGCACAATTTTTCTATATATTCCCTCCTCTATAAGGAAAAGAGGGTGGTGCATTTTCCAGAACTCTTCTCCAGATCCAAGTTTCTTACCATTTAGCCTGAAGCCAGTCACATGGAGTAATTACCATTCAATAAAATATTGCAAAAGAATTATTTGAACATACACCAATGTATGTTCAGCTACTGTTACAAGTTTGTTTAGGCTAACTATATTTTCCTTCTTCTGCTGCCCAAATTCTAGTTTAATATTTTCCTTAAGGAGGTTTTTTCATTTATTTTATTTTATTTGTTTTACTATTATCCTCTCATCACAGAAACAGTATACATTTTTTTCTTCTACTTTCTTTTGCCTTCTGTTGTGACACTGGGAAAAGTTATAAAGAATCCCTTTGACCCTACACAGAAGAATACACTTTCCCTACACCACCTTTGTCCCTGAGGAGAGTGGGCTTAATTAGAAAGATCTTCCTACAAATCATTTGCTCTACCAAGTTCACTTCTGAATACGACACAGTCAGTGGATGAGTCATTGTTACTCACTTTTGGTTGTCTTTGATCTTTAATTGTGCTGGGTCAAATGGGTCACTTAGAACTTTATGCTTTACTCTGTTCAACTGCACCAAATTTCACATGATTTATGTCTCACAAAACCTGATACTCCTAAAAAGAAAGAAAGATGAAGACACACATAGAGGAAACAAAAAGGAGAGTCATATTTACAAAGATGATCTTATGAATGGGGCATAAATGTGTACTTTCACTTGCTAGGGGCTTATAACATGTCTACTTCCTTCAATACAGTCATATTTGAAAGAGTACTGAATTATCTAATCAGTGTTTTTCATAAGCATTTTCAATGCTGGTAGAGCAATCAATCAAAATGCTCTTCATGTAGTATACTGAACAAAAGATTCTACATTTTCATGTGTGTATGTTAAAATATAAATTTGGCGATAGTATCAGACAAAGTAATATTGCAAATATTCATGAGGTCTGGGATCATAGTAATGGTCATTCATTGTCACTCAGTGTAGTTAAATCATCAGGGGTAAAATTCAGCGTTCTCCTAACTTGATATATATTTGACTCTACAAGAGAAACATCCAAGGTGACCATGGATTTTTTAATGAATTTAAACTACATAAATATTTTGTGTGGCTCAAACATGGGATGTGATGATTCTATTAACTATCATTTTTAGACTTTATTTTTATTGGCTTTTTCCCAATTTTTAAAATTCATTTGTTTTCAATTTTCATCTCTTTGAGAAGTATCGAATTTTCTTCACCTCCCTCTAAAAGAAAGCATTCAATCTTGCATGGATTCTACAAATGCATGCCTGCTAAACACGTTCATGTTAGTCATGTTGCAAAAAAGAACTAAAACAAATGGGAGAAATCATGAGAAACAAACAAAACACAACAAAGTAGAAATTAATCTGCTACATTCTGCATTCCAACTCCACTGTTGTTTCTCTGGATGCTTATGGCACTTTGCATTATGAGTCCTTTGGAAATGTTTTAGGTCCTTGAATTGCTGTGAAGGGTTAAGTCCATGAAAACCAGTCCTTGTACACTGTGGCTGTCACTGTGTATAACGTTCTCCTGGTTCTGCTCACTTCACTCAGCATCAGTTCATATAAGTCTTTCCAGATTTTTCTGAAATCAGTATCTTCATCATTTCTTATAGCACAATAATATTCTATTGCTTTCATATACCATAACTTGTTCAGCCCTTCTGTAATAGATGGGCATCACCTCAATTTCCAATTCTTGGGAAAAGAGCTACAATAAATATTTTTGTACATGTGAGTCCTTTTCCCATTTGTGTGTCCTCTTTCAGTTACAGTCATAGGTCAGTTACTTCAAAGGGTATACAAATTTTTATAGCCCTTAGGGCATCGTTCCAAATTGCTCTCCAGAATGTTTGGATTAGCTCACAGCTCCACCAACAATGGATTAGTGTTCCTACTCTCCCACATCTTCTCCAACATTTATCATCTTCTCTTTTGTCATGTAAGCCAATCTGATACCTCAGAGTTGTTTTAATTTGCATCTTTCTAATCAATGGTGATTTAGAACATTTTTTCATATGACTATAAATAGCTTTAATTACTTCTTCTAAAAACTACCTCTTCATATCTTCTGGTCATTTATTAGTTGGGGAATAATTTAAATTCTTGAAAATTTGATTCAGTTATCTATTTTATAAATGAGGTCTTTATCACAATCACTAGTTTCAAAAATTCATTCACAGTTTTCTGCTTCCCTCCTAATCTTGTTTGCATTGCGTTAGTTTGCACAAAAAAGTTTTAATTTTATGTAATGAAAATGATACATTTTGCACTTCATAGCGTTCTCTGTTATCTCTTGTTTGGTCATAAATTTCTCTGTTCTCATAAATCTTACAAATACACTATCCCTTGCTCACCTAATTTGTTTATGGTATCAGTCTATATACCTAGATCATGTATCTATTTGGATCTTTATTCTTGTGTACAGTCTCAGGCATTGATTGGTCTATGCTCTGTTTCTGCCACACTGTTAACCAGTTTTCTCAGAAGTTTTTTTTTTTTTTTCAAATAGTGAGTTCTTATCCTAGAAGCTGAGGTCCCTGGGCTTATCAAATAGTTAATTGCTATAATCATTAAGTACTGTGTGTTGAGTACCTAACCAATTCCACTGGTCTACTCCTCCATTTCTTAGCCATTACCAAGTGGTTTCTATGATTGCTGCTTGGTAATACAATTTGAGATCTTGTAGGGCTAGGCCTCCTTCCTTAGTATTTCTTTTGATTACTTCCCTTAATATTCTGGATCTTTTGTTCTTCTGGATGTAATTTGATATTAATGTTTTCCTTAGTTCTAGAAAATATTTTTATGGTAATTTGATTAGTATGGCAATGAATAACTATTTTTTTTAGGTAGAATTGTCATTTTTATTATATTATTTTGGCCCACCCATGAGCAACTGATGTTTTTCCACTTACTTAGATCTGACTTTATTTTTGCAAAAAGCGTTTTGTCCCTGGGTTTGTTTTGGCAGGCAGATTCCCAGATAATTTATAGTGTCTTCTGTAGCTTTGCATGGGATTTCTCTTTCTATCACTTGTTGTCAGGCTTTGTTAGCAATATACAGAAATTCACATGATTTATGTGGGCTTATTTTGTAACCTGCAACTTTGCAACAGATGTTTACTATTTCAAATATTTTTTGTCTTGATTCTCTAGAATCGTCTAAGTAAGTCATCATATTGTCTTCAAAGAGTGAGAACCTAGATTCTTCTTTGCTTATTCTAATTTCAATTTCTTTTTCTTCTCTTATTGCTAAACTAACATTTCTATTAACATATTGGATAACAGTGATGATAATGGATATCCTTGTTTCACCCCTGATCTTATTGAAAATGCCTCTAGCATACCTCCATTGCATATAAAACTTGATGATGGTTTTAGGTAGATATTGCTTATTATTTTATGGATGGCTCCATTTATTTCTGTGCTTTCCAGTGTTCTCAATAGGAAAGAGTGTTGTATTTTGTCAAAAGTTTTTCCTGCAACTATTGAGAAAATCATATAGTTTCCGTTACTTTTGTTGTTGATATGATTAATTATGCTGATAGTCTTCCTAATATTCAGCCAGCATTACATTCCTGGTATAAATCCTACCTGATCATAATGTACTATTCTCCTGATAAACTGTTGTACTGTTTTTGCTAATATTGTATTTAAAATTTTTGCATCTATGTTCATTAGTGAAATTTATCTATACTTTTCTTTCTCTGTTTTGGCTCTTCCAGAGAGGGGAAGGGTGAGGTCAACCACTAATAAAGTGTTGCTGTACATTTCTTTCTGCAACTCCCTTAACTTCTCTGCTGAGAATTTGAATATTATAGCACTTGGTGCATATATGTTTAGTAATAATATTGCTTTATTCTCTATGGTGCCTTTTAGCAGAATATAGTTTCCTTCCTTATCTCTTTTGATTAGATCAGTTTCTATGTTTGTTTTGTTTGAGATTAGGATAGCTACCCTTGTTTTTTTGCATCAACTGAAATACAATGTATTCTGCTCCAACCTTTAAACTTTACCCTGTGTGTATCTCCCTGTTTCAAATCTGTTTCTTGTGAAAACATGTTGTTGGATTATGGCTTTTAATACATTCTACTATCTGCCTCTGTTTTATGGGAGAGTTCATGCCATTCACATTCACAGTTATGATTACTATCTGCATCTTTTTCTCTGTAGTATTTCCCCCAATTACACTTTTAGTAGTAAAAAGTTCCCTCTCCCTGCACAGTAGAGTTTTAATTTTTGGCTAAAACCTCCTTCAGTCTTCCCTCCCTTCTATCAGTCCCCCTTTCTCCCTTAATGTTTATTCCCTCCATTTTTGCCTCCCCTCCTTTTTCTTCCAACCTTTCTCTCCCTCTGCCTATATGGCAAGTTAGATTTCTGTATTTAACTGAGTTTGTTGTTCTTTCCTTGAACCAAATCATATAAGAGTAAATCTCAAATTGTTCATTTCCCTCCACACTTTCCCTTTGCTGTAATGTTTTAGTGACTCCTCCTATGAAGTAATTTATCTTTTTCTGCCTCCTTCTATTCACCTCTTCTGTTACAAACCCTTTACATACCTAAATCATATATTTTTCATTACATCATTTAATTTATACCCACTCGCTCTATCTTTGTATATCCCTCTTAAATATCAGGATAAGTATAAAATTCTCAACATTATCAGGTATCATCTTCCCTTATAGGGATGTAAACAGTTTGTCCATATTGAATAGCAAGTTTTCTTCCCCTCTGTTTATCCTTTTATGACTCTGTTGAGACTTGTATCTGAAAACCAAATTTTCTATTGATCTCTGGCCCTTTCATCAGGAAGGAAATGTGTATAACTTATTCATATTACATATAATACTTGCTGAAGGATTTATGTGAATGCTACTTATTTTAAGGAAGGTTCCATTTCTCCTAGTGCTCTCCAGTGTTTTCAGTAGTAATGGGTGTTGTATTTTGTCAAAAGCTTTTTCTGCATCTATGGAGGGAGTCATTTGGTTTCTGTTAGTTTTGTTATTAATATGATCAATGATGCTGATAGTTTTCCCAATACTGAACCAGCCCAGCATTCCTGGTATAAATCCTACCTGATCAAAATGTATTATTATCATGATAAGCAGTTATAATCTTTTTGCTAATAGCTTGTTTAAAATGTTTGCATCTGTACTCACTATGGAAATTGGTCTGTAATTTTTCCTTTTCTCTTTCGTCTTATCCCAGTTTAAGTATTAGCACCATATTTGTATCATAAAAATAATTTGGTAGGACTCCTTCTTTGTTTATTTTCCAAAATAGCCTAAATAGTATTGGAATTAACTGTTCTTTTAAATGTTTGATAGAATTTGCTTGTAAATCCATTTGGCACTGAAGATTTTTTTCCAGGGTATTTCATTGATAACTTGTTTAATTTCTTTTTCCAAGATAGGGTTATTTAAGCATTTTACTTCACCTTCCGTTAATTCGGGCAATTCATACTTTTGGAAATATTCCAGCATTAAACTAAAATTGTGAAATTCATGGGCATTCAGTTGGGCAAAATATTTTTTTAATTATTGTTTCATTTTCACTTGATTTGGGGTGAATTTATCCCTTTCATTTTTGATACTGGTAAGGTGGTTTGCTTACTTTTTTAAATCAAATTGACCAAAGGTTTATGAATTTTATTGTTTTTTTATTATAAAACAACCTCTTAGTTTTATTTAATAGTTCAATACTTTTCTTAATTTCCATTCTATTAATCTCTCCTTTGGTTTTCAGTATTTTTAATTTGGTGTTTCATTGGTGATTTCAATTTGTTGTTTTTCTAATTTTTTTAGTTGCGTACTCAATTCATTGATGTCCTCTTTCCCTATTTTATTTATGTAAGCATTCAGAGATATAAAACTTCCCCTAAAAACTGTTTTTGATGTGTGCCAAAAGTTTTGATATATGAAAGATTATCTTCATTTTTACTGGTCAGTTTATCATTAGTTGCAGTCAAACCTTGTTTTCCTGGGAATATCAAATTGCATTCCCTCCTGTCTTTTAATGTAGGAGCTGAAAGGTCCTGTGTGATCCTGACTATAGTTCCTTAATATTTGAATTTTTTCTGGCTACTTGTAGTATTTTCTTCTTGACCTAATAATTATGTACTTTGGCAACAATATTCCTTGGCCTTTTCAATTGGGGATCTCTTTCAGGAGGTGATAAGTGGATTGTTTTGATGATTATTTTGCCTTCTGGATCTAGGAAATAGGACCATTTTCCCTGATTATTTCTTATAAGATATGGTCCAGGCTCTTTTTTCATCATGGCTTTATGGTAGATCAATAATTCTTAAATTTTGTCTCTTCGATCTTTTCCCTAGATCAGTTGTTTTCTCAATTAAGTATTTTATGTTTTCTTCTATTTTTTTCATTCTTTAGATTTTCGTTTTACTGTTTCTTGATGCTCCACAGAGTCATTAACTTCTATTTGCCCAGTTCTTATTTTTAACAAATTGTTTTCTTCAGTTTTCATTTGAACCTCTTTTCCTTTTTATCCAGTGTTGTTTTTAAGGAGTTATTTTCTCCAGTTCGGTTTTGTACCTCCTTATTCATTTGGCCAATTTTACTACGTAAGGAGATGTTCTCTTCAGTGAATTCTTTTTTTTTTCTTTTTCTCTTTTTTTTTTTTTTTTGCCAATTGTATTTTTAAAATCATCGGCCTATTTTTCATTTACTTCTCTAATTTGGCTCTTAAAATCCTTCTTGAACTCTTCCAAGAAAGCTTTCTGGGCTTGAGACCCATTCGTATTCCCTTTTGAAGTTTCAGATGTGGGTATGGTTTCAATCTTGTTGTCTTCTGAGTTTATATTTTAATCTTCCCTTTCCCCATAATAAGATTCTATGGTCTTTGCTTCTCTAATTTATTTCTTGCTCATTGTGATTGCTTTTTTCCTGGCTTTAAAGCAAACCTCTGCTTCTAGGGAACATTGGGCTCTGTCCCACATTTCTTGTACTGGGAATTAGAGAGCTGATTACTGACTTTGTGTGCTATGGCTTCTGGTTCTTTCAGCTAGAGCCTATATAATGCTACAGTTTACCTGGTCCTGAGCTGGCTGGTGTGTGACAAAGAAGGGGCCAGGAAAAGTCTGAGTTTCCCTGGAGCTATACTGAAGCTTGTGGTATGGGGTGTGGGGTACAGGTGTTCTGGACCCTTGAGGTCTTCTCCTTCTTTAGGGCTTCACTAGAGCATGGGTATGCTCAGCAGCTAGTGGACCCCTGTCTGGACCTGTGTCTGCCCAATTCCCCTGGCTGTGATAAGGCCTGCCTGGTGTCCTGGTGTTGCCACTTACCAATTAATCCCTCTGAAGCTAAGGATGTTCTGCTGTTGTGATGAGGTGGAACTTACTGGGACATCTCTGGTCTTGGATTGGTACTCTTCAGCCACAGCAAGAGGAAACCTTCCCTTCAATATTGCTAGCCTGCCATGCTAAAAGACTGTTGTACCTCTTCTGCTGGCCCTAGTGGGCCAGGACAATATTGTCTTTCTCGAGATAATATTCTCTGGGCTTTCCAAGGTCAAAAAAGGTGGGTGAAAGCATTTACACTTCATTCTGCAACCTTGCCTCACAGAAGTTCAAGTAGGTGGATTCTCTTAACTCCTAAGGCACATTAATAACTATATCTCATGAAATTAGGAACACAATGAACATGAAAAATTATGATAGGTACATTATCAATAGCTGACATTCATGTGGTTCTTTAAGATTACAGCATGTTTTAAATAAATGATATTGTAATAACCTTTGTGTAGTGTAGGTGTTATGCCCTACGTTGCAGTGGATTGAGAAAACTGGGTCTTTCAGATATTAAGCAGTTGACCATAGTCAAGTAATTGCTGCATAGCAAATAGGATTTTAACTTATGCTTTTCTCCTGATATTGTGTCAAAACCAATAGATACATACACTATTAGTAATCTCTGTCTCTTGTGACATGACTAGTCTATCCTTTTCCACTCGCACATTTCTTTGAAGATACCTTTTAGATCAATATTCTTTTATAACTCCCTGTGTATGATATGTTATGGCCTATTAAACATTACCTGAACATTTCCATTATCCTTTGGGTGATTTTCGATTTTTTTTTTCTTTTTAGGATATAGTATTGTATGTTTTGAAAGTATATAAAACTATAAGAATTTAAAAATATATATTGAATTATTTTTTAATTTAATGAATTTGTACACTTTGCTCTCAAATTTTAAAGGCAAATGAAATGATGTATTACTAGGTTTGGCTATAGTATTACTTTTTATGCTCTTTGAGTACCTTTAAAATGAATGGATATTTACAATATTAGTCATTTACAGTCTTCACCTAAGTCAACCATATGAAACAAAAAGAAAGATTGGAATATGGGAGCAGAATTTTTTCTTGTAATGCTTAGCTGACTTTCATTTTGACATAATGCTTAACTAAGTTGTTTAACTTCCTGTTGTTGTCTTTTGCTTTTATATTACTGACATTGCCTGGTGCATAGTTTTCTTCCCAAAAACTAGGCTTATAAGAATAAAACAGGGAGGGGGAGCAATTTACAATGAGTTGAACAAGGATATTATAATATTTTTGACAATGTATGTAGCATTCCAATCCATAATTCTTCAATTCTACACATTAAGGAAGGTGGATACTTTCTTATAGCTTTGATTTTGGGTCAAATCATGTCAGCATACTTTTGCAATTCTAAATTCTTATTGTTTTCTTGTTCTTTTTAATTATTTTCTTTTAGTCATCATGAATATCTTCCTTGTTTTGCTTCTCTTTGTCAGAAAAATGTCAAATCAGGAATATATTAAATATCGTATAATTTCAATAGTATGATAATATTCTAAAGACAAATAATACAGTTCTGGTTAAGTAATATGGAGTTAATAATAAAGCATAAAAAATAAGTCAAGGGAAGATGGGAAATGAAAGACAAAATTTAGTAAATATTCTTGTTGGATTGTTTTACAGTAGATTATTGATTTTATGTTTTTCAGTTTGCAAAGGCAGGGGGAAAATAGCTTTTACTGTAATAACATCACCATGTTGATTTTATCTCTTATTTCATGATGTGTGATGTCATTTTTATGGGATAAAATTGCATACTAAAAATGAAATGGCCCTAGGCTGCTTGTTATGGTTTCCCAAACAAACAAACAAAAAGAAAACAAAAACTAGTATATATAAAATTTGAAGAAAGTTAAGCAAAATGTTATTTTAAAAAATAAGTAAACAAAAATCTAACAATACACAGGGAACACCCTATTCTAGCAATATGGGAAAAACTCAAAGAGACTAAGTTATGAGTGACATAGGAAATTGGACATGACATCAAGAAATGATAGAGCTCTTTTCCCTTGGTGCGGTCAAAAAAAATGACAAGTAGTAGGGACCAGAATTAACCTAACAACTGAAAGTGTATCATTTCCTGGTTAGGAGTATTTGTTTAATGCCTTTCTTCATAATAACAAATCTCAAACTGAAGTTTATTAAAGCCACTTTTATACGAATTCTACGAATTAGGGAACAAATTAAACAAACAAGAAAAAAAGATTCACTGTTTTGACAACACACAGAACTCTTAATATGTTAATTCTCTGCACCAAGAATGCTCTCTGATTTTTCTTGTAGAATTAATAGATAAGCCTGGGGTCACACAACAAATAATTGTCAGACACAGCACATTGAAAAACATATATTCCTATAACCAAATTCAGTACTCTTTATTCTACTATACTAAGTATTTTTACCATTTTAATGAGGAAATTGAGGATCAGAGAATAACAATGATGATGATAATAAGTATCATAATATTTCTAATAATAATCTTCTTAATTACCAACACTTAGTCTATGCTATCAAGATTTGAAAAGGCAAAGTAAGGGAATGCTGACCAGGATGTTTGATGGTCACCTTCTATGCCAAAAAATACTTCAGGGGCTATGAAGGCCTGGAAGAAACTCTTGACTGATTTTGCTATAATCCAAACAGTTTATTGAAACTAATTCCATAAATCTAAAAAATAGATAGAGTGTTATACTGCTACAAACTAGCCATACACAAAACCTCTGGACTAGCCACATTGAAAGAGATTTCATGAGAGTCAGTGGTCCTTTTTCATGCTCTGAAACCACAAAAAGACAAGATATACTGAACTGAACAGAAATCTCAATATCTAATCCAGAAATGCTTCTCTGCAGGTGGCACTGATTACCAAAAGGGAAAAATCATAAGGTCATGGAATAAAGTGAAAACATGACTATTTTAATTAAATATCAATAGTGTTTCCTAACAAAACATGAAACAGTTTCATCATCTATATGCAGTTGTTTCCTGTTTACTTCTTGTCATGAATTCCTTTATTTTCAAGTTGTGTAATAATGTGTTGCTGACCAGTGCAGGTTAATGACAGAAAACAACAACAAGAACAACAACAACATTCTTTTAGGTTTTAAAGTCATGCTTTTCAACAACTTCAGTTCAATAAGCAGAAAAATGATATTTAAAAAATCATAATTTTAAAAATACCATGAGGTGGCATGTGTGGTAGGTGATAGTAGTGGAAGTGGTAAGTGGTATTAGGTATGTGTCTGGGATTTGGCAGAAAAATATTTTTTGCTTGCTTGTAATATTCCTTTAAACCAAACATTCCTTTGTAAAAGATTATCTGATATTTAAATGTTTAAACAGTATGGGGGGGGGGGGTGCAGCCAAGATGGCAGAATGAGAGCAACTACTCACCTAAGCACTTAGACAAACTCCTTCAGATATTTCTAGAAAAGAGAATCTGACCAAATATTAGAGGTGCAGAATCTAATAGGAGACAGACTGTGGCAGATTCACAGAACAGGACAGACTGGAAGGTCAATGCGAAAGATCTGTTCCAAAAGTGTGGAGGAGCATATCGCACACAGCACAGCAAGTCCCAGCAGCAGCAGAGCAGCAAGAAAGTCCTGGGGTATTCTGAGGCATCAGCAGCACTGCAAAATAGCAGCCCAGGGTGGGAGTCCAGTTGAGCCAATTAAATGTCTGTAAGTCAGATACTTGAAATTCTGGGAGTCAAAGTGGTGAGTGATTGGTAAATGCTTTATCACCCTCCCCTTGCTGACCTTGAAAAAACGATAAAATATTTCCCCAGAAAAATTATCAATCAGTGGGATCATTAGAAGGGGCCAACAATCTTATAGCATGAGAGGCTAGCAAAATTAAGGAGTATTCCTGTTACTGTGACATCCAATGAAATAAGGGATTTCCAGATCTTCCTGATAAATAGGTAAGAACTTAATAGAAAATTCGATCTCCAAATGCAGGTATCAAGAGAGGCATAAAAAGGTAAACGGGAACAGCAAAACTTGTTACTCAATTTGGGCAAACTGTTTACCTGCATATAAGGGAAGATGATACTTGCTAATCTTCAGGATTGTATATCTATTATGAAATATAAAAGGGATATACCTAGATATAGGGATCAGGTATAAAGTAAATGATGAGATGATAAAAATGTGATTTAACCATGCTAAGGAATTGGAATAGGAGATGTGGAAAGGAGAAAGCAGAAAATGGTAAATTACATTGTGGGAAGCAGTATAAAATTATATTAGAGTAGGGGGAAAGAGGGGATGGAGATGAGAATGGTTTGGGAGGTACACTCATCTGATTTGGTACAAGGTGGGAACAACAAACTTAATTAAATATATAGATCTAACTAGTTCAATAAGCAGTAGGAGGGGAAGGGAGAAAGATAGAGGAAAGGAAGCTAAAAGGGCGGGAAGAAGTACCAAAGATAAAGGGGAATAAAATGAAGGGGACTGAAAGCAGGAAAGAAAGACTATGGGAGGTGGTGGCCAAAAGTTAAAACCCTGTTGTGAAGGGGAGGGTAGAAGGGAGAACTAAAATCACAAAGAGCAGGAAAGAGGATGGAAGGAAAGACACAGATAGTAATCATGACTGTGAATGTGAATGATGAACTCTCCCATAAAATGGAGATGGATTGCAGAATGGATTAAAAACCATGATCCATAAATATGTTGTTTACAGGAAATACATTTGAAATGTGGGGGATACACACAAGGTAAAGGTAAAAGGTTGGAGCAGAAAATATTGTGCTTCAGCTGCTGCAGAATAGCAGGGGTAGCAATCCTAATCACAGACAAAGCAAAAGCAGAAATAGATCTAATTAAAAGAGACAAGGAAGGAAACTATATCCTGGTAAAAGGCACCTTAAAAACAAAACAACATTGTTATGAAACATATATGCTTCAAGTAGTAAAGCATCCAAATTCTTAGAGGAGAAGTTAAGGGGATTACAGGAAGAAATAGAAAACAAAACTACACTAGGGGGGGACCACAATCTACCCCCTTCTGAAGCTGATAAATCTTACCTTAAAGTAAACAGGAAAAAAGTTAAGGCAGTGAATAAAACTCTGGATAAGTTAGATATGATTGATTTGATTTCTGGAGAAAAATTTAACGGGGATAGAAAGGAATGAACCTTTTTCTCAGCAGTATATGGCACATATACAAAAACCTGACAATCCAGAGCAGAAAGGCAGAGATACTCAATGCATCCTTCTCAGATCACAATGTAATAAAATTTATATGTAATAAAAGTCCATGGAAAGATACACCAAAAATTAATTGGAAACTAAATAATAGAATCTGAAAGAATGAGTGGGATAAACAACAAATCATAGAAACAATCAACGAATTCATTCAAGAGAACGACAGTAATGAGACAACCTACCAAATCTTAAGGGATACCGCAAAAGCAGTTCTTAGGGGAAGCTTTATATCTTTGAATGCTTACATGAATAAAATAGAGAAAGAAGAGATCAGTGAATCTGGCATGCAGCTGAAAAAGCTCAACAAAGAACAAATCTAAAATCCCCAAGTAAATACTAAAGTAGAAATACTGAAACCCAAAGGAGAGATTAATAAAAGTGAAATTAAGAAAACTGTTGAACAAAAAAATAAAAGGAAGAGAGGGTTTTATTAAAATAAAAACAATGAAACTGATGAACCTTTGATTAATTTGGTTAAAAAAAAGAAAGAAGAAAAATAAGTTATCAACATCAAAAATGAAATGGGTGAACTCACATCCAGTGAGGAGGAAATTAAAAACAATAATTAGAAAGTACTTTGCTGAACTGTATGCCCATAAATTGGACAATTGAATTGAGAGGGATGATTGTTTGAAAACATATAAACTGCCAAGGTTATCAGAAAAGGAAGTTAAATAGTTGAAGAACCACATCTCAGTAAAAGAAATTGAACAAGCCATCAATCAACTCCCAAGGAAAAAATCTTCAGGGCCGGAAGGATTTACAAATGAATTCTATCAAACATTTAAAGAACAGTTAATTCCAATACTATATAAATGATTTTGGAAAACTGGGAAAGAAATAGTCCTCCTAAATTATTTTTATGGATTTTCGGGAGCCAAGATGGCAGAGTAGAAAGACGCACATACACATAGCTCCGAACCCACAACCCACAGAATGGCTAGAGGGGACCAACTCACGGTGAATTCTGCACCCAGAGGCCACGGAATATTGAAGCCAGGGAGATTTCTGTTCTGGAGAGACCTGCAAACCTCTCGCGGGGGGTCCTTCGCACTGTGGACTGGGTGCCGGGACTGGGAGCATAGGGCAGCCCTGCAGGGCCACGACACCGTGAGGAAAACATCCGAGTGGGCTACGGGGACGGGATCTCCAGCGGCCACGCGGGTCCCTCCACCCACAGAGGGACCTGTAAACCTCTTGCAAAAGGTCGGTCGCGCTGCAGACGCAGAGCCCAGTCCAGACCTGTGACAGCCGGGGCTCCGAGAGGTACAGATCCGAGCAGGCTTCAGGGACGGGATTTCCAGCGGCTGCCGGGCCCCCCCACCCACAGGTGACGAGAGTCGGTGAGAGAGTATCTTTGGCAGGTCGAGAGGGGAGTGGGGTATCCCCATGGCTCGGGCCCCCCAGGGAGATAGAAGCTGAGAGGCGGCTGCAGACAGGGGCTCCCCAAACGGGCAGGAGCCTGGATCCATTGTGGAAGGTCTGTACATAAACCCCCAGAGGGAACTGAGCCAGAGAGGCGGCCCTGCCCCTGACCACCTGAACTTAATTCTCACACTGAATAGCAGCCCTGCTCCCGCCAAAAATCCTAAGGCGGGAAGCAGCATTTGAATCTCAGTTCCCAAATGCTGGCTGGGAGGACCAGGAGGTGAGGAGAGTGTGAGGAGAACATTCAGAGGTCAAGCCACTGGCTGGGGAGAATGCCCAGAAAAGGGAAAAGAAATAAAACTATTGAAGGGTACTTTCTCGGAGAAAAGACACTTCCTCCCCTCCTATCTGATGAGGAAGAACAATGCTTACCATCAGGCAAAGACACAGAAATCAAGGATTCTGTGCCCCAGCCCACCCAATGGGCTCAGGCCATGGAAGAGCTCAAAAAGAATTTTGAAAATCAAGTTAGAGAGGTGGAGGAAAAACTGGGAAGAGAAATGAGAGGGATGAAAGAGAAGCATGAAAAGCAAATCAGCTCCCTGCTAAAGGAGAACCAAAAAAATGTTGAAGAAATTAACACCTTGAAAACTAGCCTAACTCAATTGGCAAAAGAGGTTCAAAAAGCCAATGAGGAGAAGAATACTTTCAAAAGCAGAATTAGCCAAATGGAAAAGGAGATTTAAAAGCTCACTGAAGAAAATAGATCTTTCAAAACTGGAATGGTACAGATGGACGCTAAGGACTTTATGAGAAAGACAGATATCACAGAACATAGCGAGAAGATTCGAAAAATGGAAGATAATGTGAAATATCTTATTGGAAAAACAACTAACCTGGAAAATAGAATCAGGAGAGACAATGTAAAAATTCTGGGACTACCTGAAAACCATGATCAAAAGAAGAGTCTAGACATCATCTTCCATGAAATTATCAAGGAAAACTGCCCTGAGATTCTAGAACCAGAGGGCAAAATAAATATTCAAGGAATCCCCAGAACACCGCATGAAAGAGATCCAAAAAGAGAAACTCCTAGGAACATTGTGGCCAAATTCCAGAATTCCCAGGTGAAAGAGAAAATATTGCAAGCAGCTAGAAAGAAACAATTCAAGTATTGTGGAAATACAATCAGGATAACACAAGACCTAGCACCCTCTACATTAAGGGATCGAAGGGAATGGAATAAGATATTCCAGAAGTCAAAGGAACTAGGACTAAAACCAAGAATCACCTACCCAGCAAAACTGAGTATAATACTTCAGCAGAAAAAATGGTCTTTTAATGAAATAGAGGATTTTCAAATTTTCTTGATGAAAAGACCAGAGCTGAAAAGAAAATTTGACTTTCTAACACAAGAATGAAGAGAGCCATGAAAAGGTGAACAGCAAAGAGAGGTCATAAGGGACTTACTAAAGTTGAACTGTTTACATTCCTACATGGAAAGACAATATTTGTAACTCTTGAAACATTTCAGTATCTGGGTACTGGGTGGGAGTACATACATACACATGCACACACGCACACATACATAGAGACAGAGTGCACAGAGTGATTTGAAGAGGATGGGATCATATTTAAAAAAAAAATAAAATCGAGCAGTGAGAGAGAAATATTGGGAGGAGAAAGGGAGAAATTGAATGGGGCAAATTATCTCTCACAAAAGAGGCAAGCAAAAGACTTATTAGTGGAGGGATAAAGAGGGGAGGCAAGAGAAAAACATGAGGTCTACTCTCATCACATTCCACGAAAGGAAAGAATAAAATGCACACTCATTTTGATAGGAAAACCTATCTCATAATACAGGAGAGTGGGGGACAAGGGCACAAGCAGGGTGGGGGGGAGGATGGAGGGGAGGGCATGGGGAGGAGAATGCAATCCGAGACCAACACTCATGGGGAGGGAAAAGATCTTAAGAGAATCGAAGTAATGGGGGACAGGATAGGATGGAGGGAAATATAGTTAGTCCCATACAACACAACTAGTATGGAAATCATTTGCAAAACTACACAGATTTGGCCTATATTGAATTGCTTGTCCTCCAAAGGGAAGGGGTGGAGAGGGAGGGAGGTAAAGAAGGTGGAACTCAAAGTGTTAGGATCAAATGTAATGTTCTTACCACTGGGAAATAAGAAATACAGGTTAAGGGGTTAAGAAAGCTATCTGGCCCTACAGGACAAAAGAGAAGACGGAGACAAGGGCAGGGAGGGAGGATAGAGGATAGAGCAGATTGGTCACAGGGGCAACTAGAATGCTTGGGTTTGGCGGGGGGAGGGGATAAAAGGGGAGAAAATTTGTAACCCAAAATTTTGTGAAAATAAATGTTAAAAGTTAAATAAAAAAACAAGTTAAAAAAATTATTTTTATGATAGAAATATGGTTTTGATACCTAAAGAAGGAAGAACCAAAACAGAGAAAGAAAATCTGTAATGCATGTAGATTCAAAAATTTGGAATAACATTTTAGTAAAAAGAACATAGCAAGTTATCATGGGATTAATTCATTATGATCAGGTAGGATTCATACCAGGAATGCAGGACTGGTTCAATATTAGGAAAACTATTAGAATTATTGATCACATCAACAACAAAACTAATAGAAACCCCATGATTATCTCAATAGATGCAGAAAAAGCTTTTGACAAAATACAATTCCTATTCCTATTAAAAACAGTGGAGAGCATAAGAACAAATGGAATTTTCCACAAAATAATAAGCAATATCTGCCTAAATTATAATGTTTCAGCAAGCATTGTATTCAATGGAGATAAGCTAGATGCATTTCCAAAAAGATCAGGGGTGAAACAATAATGTCCATTATCACCACTGTTATTCAATATGGTGCTAGAAATATTAGCTGTAGCAATAAGAGAAGAAAAAGAAATTCAAGAAATTAGAACAGGCAAAGAAGAAACTAAGTTATCACTCTTTGCAGATGATATGATGTTATACTTATAGAATTCCCAAAATTCAAGTAAAAAACTTCTTGAGAGGGGACAGAGCCAAGATGGCAGAGTAGAAAAAGACATATACTCTAGTGTTTCCCACACAGCTCACAAAATACCTGTAAAAAGGACTCTCAATAAAGTCAAGAGCAGCAGAAGCCACAGAACAACAGAGTGAAAGAAGTTTCTAGCCAAAGGTAATCAGGAAGGCTGACAGGAAAGATCTATCACATGGGAAGCTGAGCAGAGCAGAACTCAGCCCTGGTCATGTAGCACTGGGAGGAAGCAACATGGACCCATTGTTCAGGCAGCTCAGCTTAAATGCTCTGGCACTAGGGAGCAGCTGATCTAAACCTTAGCCCTGAGTGACACCCCCCCCCCCTCCAAAGCCCAGGGGAACCAAGTAGCTGTGTCTAATCTCTTGACAAAAGATTCAGAAGTCAAGTAACTAGCTGGGAAAATGCCCCAAAAGGGATAAAAATATAAGACCATAGAACGTTACTTTTTAGGTGAACAGGTGTTTCCTCCCATCCTTTCTGATGGGGAAGGTCAAGGCTTTCTGTCACAGGAAGTTAAGACCTCTGTTTCCAGGGCCTACAAAGTGAACATAAACTTGGCTCAGGCAATAGAAGAGCTTGAAAAGCAAGTTAGCAGCTTGCTAAAGGAGAACCAAAAAAAAAAAAAATGTTGAGGAAAATAACGCCTTTAAAAAGAGGCTAACTCAATTGGAAAAAGAGGTCCGAAAAGTCAAATAGGAGAAGGAGGCACTGAAAAGCAGAATTAGCCAAATGGAGGAGAAGGTTCAAAAGCTCATTAAACAAAACAGTTCTCTGAAAGAGAGAAGTGAGTTCAGGGAAACAAATAACTATGAGATAAGCCAAGCAGTTAGAAAACAAAACCAAAAGTTTGCAAAAATAGAAGATAATGTGAAACATCTCATTGGAAAATCAACTGACTTGGAAAATAGATCCAGGAGAGACAATTTAAAAATTATGGGATTACCTGAAAGCCATAATCAAAAAAAGATCCTAGGCATTATATGCCATGAAATTATCGAGGAAAATTGTCCTGATATTCTAGAATCAGAGGGCAAAATAAATATTGAAAGAATCTACTAATCACCTACTGAAAGACATCTGAGGGGGTGGAGCCAAGATGGCAGAGTAGAAATACACACTGACAGAGGGTCCTCCGCACAGCTCATAAAATACCTGTAGAGAGGGACTCTCAACAAATTTTGGAGCAGCAGAAATGGAGAACAACAGAGTGAAGGATATTTCCAGCCCAGGGTGACCTGAAAGGCCCATGGAAATGCCACTTGTGCCATATGGGGAGCCTAGAAGAGAGCCCAGCCCAGCATGGGCCCAGTGGAGCAGCACAACGAAACTATGGGAGGAGGACACCTTGGGGGTGGAATCTCCAGTCCCAATAGCAGGTCCTCAGATCCCTCAGTCCACAGGGGCCAAAGGTCAGTGACAGGATTTTATCGGTAGGCCAGGAAGGGAAAAGGGCCTTCCCATAGCTCCAGCAGCAAGCAGTAGCCACAGAACCTGCACAGCAGCCCTTACAGAAGCTCCATTGTTGAAGCGTAAAAACCCCTGGAGGCAATGAACAGCTGAGTCTTGCTTCTGCCCTGTGTGGAGGCCCTAGGGGAATTGGTCTTTGTCTCACACTGAATGGCGGCCCTGCCCATCCAGCTTAATCTGAAAATCAGCTCCCAGTGCTGACTTGGGAACTGGAGGCCAGGTGGCTGTGGAGAGGCAACTGCTAAAATTCTGGGAATAAAAATCCCCCTCTGAGTCCACATGCTTGATTGTGCCACCTTGGAGGAACTGAGATCTCACAGATTCCCAGAATATAGCCTACTCTTGACAAAGGACCCAAAAGTCAAGTAACTGGTTGGGAAAATGCCCAAAAAAGAGAAAAAAATATAAGACCGTACAAGGTTACTTTCTCGGTGAGCAGATATCTCCTCCCATCCTTTCAGATGAGGAAGAACAATGCCTACCATCAGGGAAAGACATAGACATCAAGGCTTCTGTATCCCAAACATCTAAAAGAAATATTCAATGGGCTCAGGCCATTGAAGAGCTCAAAAAGGATTTTGAAAATCAAGTTAGAGATGTGGAGGAAAAACGGGGAAGAGAAATGAGAGAGATGCAAGAAAAGCATGAAAAGTAGGTCAACACCTTGCTAAAGGAGACCCCAAAAAATGCTGAAGAAAATAATACCTTGAAAAATAGGCTAACTCAATTGACAAAAGAGGGTCAAAAAGCCAATGAAGAGAAGAATGCTTTAAAAAACAGAATTACCAAATGGAAAAGGAGGTCCAAAAGCTCACTAAAGAAAATAGTTCTTTAAAAATTGGAATGAAACAGATGGAGGCTAATGCTTTATTAGAAACCAAGAAATCACAAAACAAAACCAAAAGAATGAAAAAATGGAAGATAATGTGAAATATCTCATTGGAAAAACAACTGACCTGTAAAATAGATCCAGGAGAGACAATTTAAAAATTATGGGACTACCTGAAAGCTATGATCAATGAAAGAGCCTAGACATCATCTTTCATGAAATTATCAAGGAAAACTTCCCTGATATTCTAGAACCAGAGGGCAAAAGAAATATTGAAAGAATCCACCTATCACCTCCTGAAAGAGATCCAAAAGAGAAACTCCTAGGAACATTGTGGCCAAATTCCCGAGTTCTTTGGTCAAGGAGAAAATGCAAGCAGCTAGAAAGAAACAATTCAAGTATTGTGGAAATTCAATCAGAATAACTCAAGATCTAGCAGCTTCTACGTTAAGGGGTAGAAGGGCTTGGAATATGATATTCCAGAAGTCAAAGGAACTAGGATTAAAACCAAGAATCACCTACCCAGCAAAACTGAGTATAATACTCCACTGGAAAAATGGTCTTTCAACGAAATTGAGGACTTCCAAGCATTCTTGATGAAAAGACCAGAGCTGAAAAGAAAATTTGACTTTCACACACAAGAATGAAGAGAAACATGAAAAGGTAAACAGCAAAGAGAGGTAATAAGGGACTTACTAAAGTTGAACTGTTTACATTCCTACATGAAAAGACAATATTTGTAACTCTTGAAACTTTTAAGTATCTGAGTAGTTGGTGGGATTACACACACACACACACATACATACACAGAAACACACACATACACACAGAGAGAGAGAGAGAGAGAAAGAGAGAGAGAGAGAGAGAGAGAGAGAGAGAGAGAGAGAGCGAGAGAGCACAGAGTGGATCATATCTTAAAAAATGAAATTAAGCAGTGAGAGAGAAATATATTGGGAGGAGAAAAGGAGAAATGGAATGGGGTAAATTATCTCTCAGAAAGAGGCAAGCAAATGACTTTTCAGTGGAGAAAGAGGGGAGGTCAGAGAAAAACATGAAGTTTACTCTCATCACATTCCACTAAAGGAAGGAATAAAATGCACACTCATTTTGATATGAAAACCTATCTTACAATACAGGAAAGTGGGGGAGAAGAGCATAAGCAGGGTGGGGGGGGGGGATGATGGAAGGTAGGGTGGAGGGAGGAGGGAGCAATTTGAAGTCAGCACTGTTGGGGAGGGACAGGACCAAAAGGGTCAACAGAAGCAATGGAGAGCAGGATAGGATGAAGGGAAATAAAGTTAGTCTTACACAACATGCCTATTATGGAAGTCATTTGCAAAACTGCACAGATATGACCTATATTGAATTGCTTGCTTCCCAAAGGGAATGGCTGGGGAGGGAGGGATGAAGAGAAGTTGGAAGTCAAAGTTTTAGGAACAATTGTCGAGTATTGTTCTTGCTACTAGGAAATGATGAATACAGGTAATGGGATATAAAAAGTTATCTGGCCCTACAGGACAAAAGAGAAGATGGGGACAAGGGAAGGGAGGGATGTTAGAAGAGAGGGCAGACTGGTGATAGGGACAATTAGAATGCTCTGCATTTTGGGGGGGGGGAGGGGAGAAATAGGGAGAAAATTTGGAACACAAAATTTTATGAAAATGAATGTTTAAAGTTAAATAAGTAAATTTTAAAAAGAATAAAGAAATAAACTTTAAAAAAAAGAAAAGAAAAAAGAAAGACACCCAAAGAGAGACTCCTAGTAATATTGTGGGCAATTTCAGAGTTCCAAGGTCAAGGAGAAACTACTGCAAGCAGCTAGAAAGAAATAATTCCAGTATTGTGGAAATGCAATCAGGATATCACAGCATCTGGCAGCTTTAGCATTAAGGGATCGAAGGACTTGGAATAAGATGTTCCAGAGGTCAAAGGAACTGGGACTAAAACCAAGAATCACCTACCAGCAAAACTGAGTATAAAACTTCAGGGGAATAAATGGTCATTCAATGATACAGAGGACTTTCAAGTTCATGTTGGAAAGACTAGAACTGGATAGGAAATATGACTTTCCAACACAAGAATCAAGAGACGCTTGAAAAGGTAAACAGGAAAGAGAAATCATAAAAGACTTTCTAAAGTTGAACTGTTTACAATTCTACATGGAAAGAAAATATTTATAACTTGAAACTTACATACACATACACACACACATCGACAGAGAGTACAGGTTGTGTTGAATCAAAAGAGATGATATCCACAAAAAAATAAAATGAAATAAAATAAAAATTAACCAGTGAGGGAGGAAAATATTGGAAGGAAAACGGGAAAAACGGAAAGGGGCTGGCTATTACTCATAAAAGAGATAAAGAAAACTCTTGTTCAATGAAGGAGAAAAGGGAGAAGGGGAGAGGGGGAAAGTGAATCTACTCTCTCCTCATATGGCTTAAGGAGGGAATAACATGCTCACTAAATTTGGTATGAAAATCTATCTCATACTGCAGGAAAGCAGGGGAGGAAGCCACAAGGGTGGTGAAGGAATGATAGAGGGGAGAGTAAATGGGAGAAGGGAGTAACTAGAAATAAACACTTTCGTGAAGGTTTAAGCTCAAGTGCGAGAAAAATAAGGAGGGATAGAGCAGGATAGAGAACAATATAGTTAGCATTACTCAACACGATTATATTATGGAAGTCTTTTGAAAAACATCTCATATATAGCTTGTATTGAATTACTTGCCTTCTCAGTGGGGATGAGTACCTAGGGAGGAAGGAAGAGAAGTGGGAATTCAAAGTATTAGAAACGAATGTTGAGAATTATTATTGCATATAATCAGGAAATAAGAAACACAGGTAATGGGGTATAGAAAATTTTCTTGCGCTACAAGAAAAGAGAGAAGATGGGGTAAGAGAAGGGTGGGGTGTGATAAAATGGGAGGCTCATTGAGGGAAGGGGTAATCAGAATGCAAGGTATTAGGGATTGAGGGGAGGGGAAAGATGGGGAGAAAAATTGGACATGTTACAAAGTGAAGTTAAAACAATTTGTATTAAAACAATTGACTCAATTAATTACTGAGATTAATCAGAGACATCTTTAGTGTGGGGAAATGAATTTTAGTCTAACTCTCCTAGAGGCAGGTAACTTCATGTAAAATTTGGCATTTATGGACAACTTAAGGTTTTAATGGTAAATTTGATTGTATGATTGTTATTTAAGCAGGAACTAGAACAGGTATAGAAAGGCATGTAAGTCACTTAAGACTTACCTCAAAAGATGTTTCTTAGTCAATGTGAAATTATAGTCATATCTTAAACCTGGTCATTGGAACTTGCTATTTTAAGATTCTATGGGACTATTAACTGACTGTTCTTCTGAGTCTAACTGCAGGTATGGGTAGCAAGAAAGGCGGTCTGAGCCTCCAATTCATGATGTCAATAAGCCTGTGAGATGCTGGTATGAACTGAAAAATGTGATCTCATATGAAGGGTGGGAGAGCACCTGTTCAGTCTGGGCTGAGGTAAGATGAGCTTGACTCAATTTCTCCACTGACATCTGGCAGATTCTAAACCTCACTGAATGTTAGTTGACCATATACTCCTGCCTTGAACTGACATGAAGTTGGGGAGATAATGTTTCCCTACAATGTCCCTATTCTTAGTTGCAATTTCCTGCAGCCAAAAGGTTTGTAAGCTCAATACCAGATCTATTAAATTATACATTGTTGGTAGGGGAACATCCAAGGTCAAGTCTAAAATTAAGCTCTTAGACTTCGGATTTTAGACCACCAACAACAAGTTAGGATCCTTTAATTCTTAGTAATAGTGAGGAGACAATTAAGTCAAGGGCTCATGAAGTTAGCATATGTAGTTAGTACTTGTGTGTTAGTTAATATTAAAAACAAAATCCATTTTTGGTCTATATTGTAAATGCTTTAAAAGATATATCACCTAACCAAAAGTTGGAATTGTGTTATATGATATGAACTGTGTTAACAATGGAAAATAAAAAATGTAAAATAATAATAATAAAATACTTCTTGAAGTAGTAAACAACTTTGGAAAAGTTTCAGATTACAAAATAAATGCACACAAATCATCTGCATTTCTATATATCACTAGAAAATTACAACAGCAATAGAGAGAAGGAGAAATCCCATTTAAAGCTAGGGTACACACAATAAAATATTTGGGAGTCTACCTGCTAAAACAAATCCATGGACTACGAGAACACAATTACAAGATACTTTTCATACAAATAAATTCAGATCTACATAAGTGGAAAAACATCATAGTCATATGCTCTAAATGCTCTAAATCAGTTTTGATTAGAGAGATGCAAGTCAAAACAACTCTGAGGTACCATATCACACCTATCAGATTGGCTAACATGACAAAACAGGAAGATGATAAGTGTTGGAGAAGATGTGGGAGAGTTGGAACACTAATTCATTGTTGGTGGAGCTGTGAGTTGATCCAACAATTCTGGAGAGCAATTTGGAACTATACCCAAAGGGCTACAAAAATGTGCATACGCAATACTTCTTCTATGACTGTATCCCCAAGAGATCATAAAAATGGGAAAGAGTCCGACATGTACAAAAATATTATACCAGTACTCTTTGTGGTGGTCAAAAACTGGAAATCAAGGGAATGCCCATCAATTGGGAAATGACTGAATAAATAATGGTATATGAATGCAATGGAATACTATCGTTCCATAAGAAATAATAAACAAGAAGACTTCAGAGAGTTCTGGAAAGAATTATGTGATCTGATGCTGAGTGAAAGGAGCAGAACCCAGAGAACTTTGCACATAGAAATGACCACAGTGTGCCAGAATTTTTTTCTGGTAGATATAGAACTACATTGCTATACAAGGACTTAAAAAATTCCCAATGGTCTTTTGCTATGGTAACGGTATAGCACACCAAGAGCAACAAATGTTATGCCTGACCAGCAGGCTGCTCATCCTCCTGTGGCGCTCCAGAGTAAAAGATTGAGGCGGGAGAGCAGGTCATGAAGCAATTCCGTTTTATTCAAGCAAGCACTCTGATTATATAGTCTCTGCCAGTCAGCCCAGTGAACCATGGTAACACACACAAATAAACCCGAAACTATAGAAATGAACACAAGCTGGAACTATAGTAACAAAAACAAACCAGGGGTGGGGCTGTCCCTTCCAGTGCCATCTTGTTCACCCTTCCCTGCACTGGACTCAGTTTACCTGATGTCCGTCAGTGTGGCATCCGAGATGGTGTGGCGGTCAGCGCCCCTTACAGTCTTTTAAGGCAAAATGCCTCCCACATTCAGAGAAGGAACTATGGAACTAAATTGAAGTATATAGCAGATCATCTTTTTTTTGGTTTTGGTTTTGTTTGTTTTGGTTTTGGTTTGTCAAATGATTTCTCCCATTCATTTTTATTCTTCTTTGCAACATGATTATGGTGAAAATGTATTTAATAGGAATGTATGTGTAGAACCTAACCATGGAGTTAGGAGGGAGGGAGAGACAAAAGAGGTGGAGGGAGGGAAAAATAAATCTAAGTTATATGGTAGTTATTGTAGAACATTGAAAATAAATAAAATTAAAAAAAAAAGTGTAGGGGCACTAGTGTCTAGATTCCCTCAAAAATAGCTGGCATACTCAGTAAGGACTTGAGTCTACAGATGAAAGGCAGGGATTCTTTAAATTTCTTCAGCATACCAGAAACCTCTGAATGTGAGGAGATGTAAGAGATGTAGCCTTCAAATACTTTTACCAGAACAAAGCCATGTTACAGAAACATCTGCAAAGTACCATTTAAAAAATACAGGCTTACATAATTGGAGAAATTTAAATTATGCATTTGTCAATCTTGGCAATATAATGAAAATTATTAAAGGAGCTAAAATAATTTGCTTATTTATTAAACTGCTAATCAAATTATGAAAGGATTATTCTATAACAATAGGAAACATAGTAAAATTCATCCCTGGAGAAAATATCAAAGAACTTGAAGGAAATATTGAAAATAAAATAAGAAGATCTGGTGGAACCATCTCTCAAGCTATACAAAAAGTAGACATCTTCAAAAAGATTTGGTACTAGCTAAAAAAATAGAGGTCATTAAGTGACACTGTATAGGTAAAAAAAATAGAAGTACAGTAACATCATCTTATACTATTAAGGTAAAAATCAAAGACCCTATCTAATGGTAAAAGCATTCACAACTTCACAAAAATGTAGGGGAAATCTAGACAGTACTAGTAAAACAAAAACTAATTATGTTACAATATTTCACACCATATTAAAAAACTTCCTAATGGCTAGACGCCTTAAACCTAATATCACAAAGGTTAAAGCATGATTTAGAAACCTCAATCTATTTATTAAGGAAGAATTCATCACCAAAAACAGGACAGAAATTCGCGTATAAGGTAAAATGAACAAACATACACACACAGGCACACAAACACACACATATATCTATATATAATAGAAAAAAAAACTCATACAGTTAAATTAGAAGTGGGAAGAAATAACAGCTGTTGGGATATCAGATGGAGTACTGTGCCTGAAATCAAGAAGAGGTGAGTTCAAATCCAGCTTTTGAAACTTCCTAGTTTTACAATCCTTGCCAACTCACTTAATCTCTGATTGACTGTCAAAATAGAACCCCTGGAGTAGTGAATGATGAACTACTCCAGTATTTTTACCAAGAAAATCCCAAATGGAGTAGTGAAGAGTTGGACACAGTTGAAACCACTGAAAAACAACAAAAAGTAAATAGATAAAAATTTTCTCATTTTTGGTTTTAAATTAATATCTCATATCCAAAAAATATATGGCATTGATTCAAAAGCATAAGACTAATGTCTATCTAAATTTCATAAGTGGACAAAGAATTTATACTGGAAGGTTTCAAAAAAAAATAAATTCAAATTCTCAAGAGTCGCATAAAGTGCTCCAAATCACTAAATGAAGAAAAACGCAAATTCAAGAAATTTTAAGGTTCCATCTACCATAAAATTGGCAAAAAATGCATCAAAAATAAAATGACAATATTTGGAGTACTTTCAGGGAAAGAAGTGTAATAATGATAGACTCTTGGTAGAACTCTGAATTAGTCCAGTCATTCCGGAAAGCATTTTGGAACTATGCCCCAAAAGTTATTAAACTTCATATAGCTATTGACTTTGCAATACACTTGAGGCTTACATCTCAAAGAGATTAAAGAAAGAGGAAAATGACTCACACATTCAAAAATATTTAACATCTCTTCATATAATAGCAAAGAACAAAAACAAAAACAAAAAAATGGAAACTGAGTACCTATCTTTTGAATTATGAATAGGAAAATGATGATATATGAATTAAATGACATGTTTCTGAGGGGGTGTTGAGTTTGGGACAGAGATGGAGATAAGATATAAAAAGAATAAACAAAATATGATCAACAAAGCATCGTTAACAAATCTAAAGAGAAAAGAGCAGAAGTAAAGCCAGAAAGAATATCAGAAAATTAAGTTTGAAAACTACAGATTGCTTTTAAAATATACTTTAAAAGACAAGTGTTCTGTATCTAATAAAGAGCTGTATTTTCTTGTATAATCCTCTTTTTGATGTATATGTAAATGTACATTCTAGGTGTTACTGTAGTTCAGAATATTTTTTAAACATGAAACATGAGTTTGTAATAGTAATAAATTAATGACAGAATGAACTCAACCAATTCTGTCAACAAAGACTTGCTAAATACATAAAAAAGGAAGTCATCCAGATTTTTAAATAGCAATGGAGGCATTTATGATGGCAATTGAAGACTAGGTCATTGCCAACATAAAATACAGATGAGTTTTCTTTAACTAACCCACATTTTCATCAATGGAGATAATTCAAAGAAATTGCAGAAAATATACAGCATTTCTAAGGGAGTGGAAAAAATTAATATTAATATTCACTAGCTATATAGTAAAATATAATATGGTGGTTCACCATCTTTCATAAAGTAAAAGATGATACCCATACTATAAATACAGATTCTAAAAATGAATTCAATAAATGAATATTATTATAGTCATTCCAGTACTGCAGACAGAACTGTTGCATATAATTTGGGGGCATGGGAATGCTTTTATTTATTGCTAGTTGTTTCCATAACAAATACTCATAATATCCAAGCTATGTAAAACTGTGAGGCTTTAAAATATGGAGTACTAGTAGGAGGAATTGAAATTATGTGAGAACAGCATATGGTATAATATATCTTTATTTTCTTGTCTGCTACTAGAGTTGTCCTAAAGGTGATTTCAGTAAGACTACAGGACAAAGAAGCTTACATTCCATTATTTTCATTCAATAAAAAAAATAAAAATTATCTCATTCACTTATGCAGTAGTAGAATTCTAAATGTAAAACAACAATAGCAGGATAGTGAATTATTCCATTTCTACATGAATTACAGAAAAGATGAAATTATTGGTAATCATAATATTTCATATCAGGTTTACATTTATTCTATCATGTAAAATGTGCTTATAACAACTCTATCAGGTGTTTGCTACTACTTCCATTTTACAAATAATTAAAGGAAAACTCAGATAATTTCGGTGACCTAGTCAAAGCTTGTAAGAGTCAGAGATGAGTAGAATTCTACTCTTTGAGGTCCTAAATGCATTCCTTTTTTCAATTCGGTACAGTCTCTCAAAAAGGTTTAATAAAGGACTAGTTTTTCTAAATATTTTCTAAATATTTCTAAATAGTAAGTAACTAATTTTCTAAATATTTAGAAACTAAGTCTTTCTAAAATTAAAGCTTTTGGATTTCCTTCAAATTTAAAGTTCATTATAACTCTTGTTGTCACTTGCAAGAATCACATCTGTAGGCTGGGTGTGATGGCATGCCTATAGCCTCTGTTAAAGGGAGGCTTAAGCTAGTGGATAGCTAGTTCAGGAATTCTGAGCTAATGTAAATCCAACTGTATGACTAAACAAATTTTGTCCATCCCAAGTATGATGAGTCCCTGAGAGACTAAATACAGGTGAACTGGCCTAGATTGGAAAAATGGAGTAGGTTAAAGCTTCTGATCAGCATTGGGATCTGTTCCATGAGTGCCCATTGCACTTGTACTCTAGGTGAGAAAGGAAGATCATGTCTCAAAAAAAATCATGTTTGTGATCCACATGATTGCATATTTGTACGGGAGAACAGCATATATCTAGGCACTACTATGTGTCAGGCACTTTGCTAATTTCTTTATAAATATGATCTAATTTCTTCCTTACAAGATCCCTCTGAAAAACCCTATTGACTGTGCCACCTAAGTGCTCTGACATTAAGTAACATAATCTGAAAGGGAACAGGTTATAATAGCCATTTAACCTTTATTTCCCCCAACACCACTGAACTTTGCAGAAAGAGAAGATGGAAAATCAAGTGACAGTGTGGCCTAGGGTTGAAGATTGGCAGGGTAAACAGAACAGTAAAAAAAAGAGAGCAAGGTATTAAAAGGGAAGAGCATCATGTAGCTAAATTGTTCACAGAATTTCAGTTTTGGGAGGAATCTCAATGAAAGCTGAGTCCAACACAAAAAAGAATAGAATCCTTTATTGTGCTACTGTTGACAAATATTAAAGTAGTTTTTACCCTAAAAATTCCAAGGAAGGAGGATCCACTTCTCAGTTACCTTGTAATGTAGGTGTACTTGGTCTAAGTTCAAATTTGAACATGCCAAGCACTGTTCTCTTCAAATTTTAACTCAAGAAAATCTTTCATCTTGTTCTTAAGATGCCAAATATGATAGTAGAGGATAAAGCACACGGATTGAGAGTCTGAAAATCTGCATTGAAATCCTAACTGCCACTATTTTTGTAGTTGCAGGAAATAATTTAAACTTTGTGAAACTAATTGCCCTCTATACATTTCCTCGTCTATAAAAGTGGGCCTGAGTACAATATCCAGAACAGCTACTATAAATGATTATTTGGATGGAAAATGAAGTGATACATGTAAAATTCATTGCAAGCTTAAAACAATCTCTGCAAATGTTTATCATTAATTTTGTTCTAGGCAATCAGTGTCATTTTCCCCCTGGAATTTTTGCCTCTAGGGAGCAAAAAGTATAAGTTTTATCACTGTTTTCTAGCTACCCAAGCTCAAAACCTTAACCTCAAGCAATTTTACTATCTACTACCAAATTCTACAAATTTTATCTTCACAGTGCTGCTCAGATCCCTCCCATCATTTCTGCTTCTAGAGTAACCATTCAAGCCACTACCATTGGTTAACTAGACCATTCTAATTATTTCCAAATTAGTCATCTTGCTTTTAATAAATGCCATTTTAAAGCAACCAACCAACTAGCTAATATACATCTGATCATTTTAGTACTCAAAACTGTTACTGGTTCCCTCATTGTCCACTTAATATATTTTTATCTTGGCCTTCATGCTCCTGTAGGATTTGACTTCTACCTGGATTTCTAGCCAAATGTCATACTACATCCTCTCAGACTTTCAAGTGTCTGATTATATTGAATTACTACTTTTATGACTTTTCTTGTCTCTATAATTTTACTCAAATCTTTAGTCTTTCATTTTTCATCCATATTATACACTACAGCACAACTACCATCAACAGGCTGGAAAACAGTAACCTTGGGAATACTGGTATCTTCCCAATTACTAGATCTGCTTCTAGCTCAGTCCCCAAAGTCATAGAAATTTCTCCTCTGGAGAAAGAGTCAACTATCCACTATCTGCCAACTGACACACATGGGGCGACATGAAAAACTGAGGGAGAACTAGGAGGCAACATATGTCAAAAATATGAAATGATCAACATCACTTTTTTTCCTAGTCCAACTTATATTTTTAATTTATTTTTTATTTTTATTATTTTTGTTTTAAACTTAAGTAGAAAAAAGATGTGCAGCTTTTTTTTCTTCCTTGTTGGTTTTCTTTTCTTCTCTGCTGTGCAGTTTTTACTTTATTTCTCACCTCCCTCCTGCCCACCCCAAAGAAGGATACAATTAAATACAGATATAAAGATATAGATATGCACATATACACTTACATATATATATATGTATATATATGTAAACATACATATGTATACACACTCAAACACGTATATGTGAGAAGATAATATGTTTGTTGTTTTACATCTTTTTCCCTGCTTTCTTTGAATTTCCTGATTTTTTCTTCTTTCAAATGAAATGTTCTTATTTTTAGTAACTCAGTAAGATAATTTTTTAGAAATTTAATTGGGGTGGTATAGTATAAACAGATTAGTAAGGTAAAATGATCAATTTAAAAATTATATTGCTTTTACCTATCCAAGACTAATAAATATTATTTTGATTATTTAGATCTGACTTTATGTGTATAAAAAGTGTTTTATGTTTGTGTTCATATTATTCAGTGTCTGTTTTGGCAGGCATACTCTCAGGTATTTTATACTGTCTAGTTATTTTAAATGGTCTAAAACAACATTGAGTAATATTGCAGACACAGTGTGGCTTCTCTATTTTTTTTTTCTATCTATTAAATCTATTTTAGTTTTAACTTTGTCTGAGATTATGATTACTACTCCTGTTTTTTTACATAATTAATTCTACTCCTGCCCTTTGTTTTATCCTTGTATTATCTCTCATTTTTATAGTGTTTCCTGAAAACCACATATTGTTGAGTTCAAAGTTTTAAATCTGCTATCCATTTCCATTTTATGGGTAAGTTCCTTCCATTCAAATTCTAAGGCATAGTTACATGCGTATTTTCCTCCTTCTTATTTTATTTGTTTTTAAATGTGTTTACTTATTTTAAGTTTTCAAAATTCATTTCCACAAAATTTTGAGTTCAAAATTTTCTCCCAATCTCTCCCCTCCCCCACCCCAAAACAACATGAATTCTGATTACCACTTCCTTAGTATGCCTTCCGTTCTATCACACCCTTCCTTTCCCTTATCCCCATCTTCTTTCTTTTCTTGTAGGGCAAGATAAGATCTCTATATGACATTACCTGCATTTCTTATTTCCCAGTTGTATGCAAAAACAATTCTCAGCATTCTGTCCTAAAACTTTGAGCTCCAATTTCTCTCCCTCCTTCCCCACCCATCCCCATTGAGAAGAACAGCAATTTAATATATGTTATATATGTGTAGTTTTGCAAAATATTTCCATAATAGTAGCGTTGTGTAAGACTAGCTAATTTTCCCTCCATCCTATCATGCTCCACTATTTATTCTATTCTCTCTTTTGATCTTGTTCCTTTCCGAAAGTGTTTCCTTCTAATTACTCCCTCTTCCCATTTGCCCTACCATCACCACCACCCTACTTGTCCCCTTCACCCCTACTTTCCTGTAATGGAAGATATATATCTTTTTTAAAGTGGTTCTTCATACATCATTTCCTTTTTTTTAAATTAATTTATTTTCGGGGTTCTACAATCACTACCATATAACTTAGATTTTTAAGCAATTCCTCATATGTCATTTTCTTTTTTAATTAATTTACTTTCAGTGTTCTACAATCAAGACCATATAACTCAGATTATTATTTTCCCTTTCTCCTGCCTTCCGCCCCAAAACGGCATATAATTTTATATAGGTTATACTCAGCCATTCTTATTAAATACATTTTCACTATAGTCAGGCTGTGTACAAGAATTTAATTGAATGGGAGAAATCATATAATAAACCAAAACATAATACACAGACAAAAAATGATCTGCTACCTTCTGCGACTGAAATCCATACTTCTTTCCCTGGATGTGGAAAGCATTTTGCCTTAGAAGAACACTGGGAATTTTTTTAAATCCTTGCATTGCTAGGAAGTACCAGAAAAAAAAAAAAAAAACTCTCACACACTGTGGTCATTCCTGTGCACAAAGTTCTCCTGGTTCCACTCCTTTCACTCAGCATCAGATGAATAAATTTTTCCAGGCCTCTCTGAAGTCTTCCTGTTCATCATTGCTTATAATGCAATAGTATTCCATTACATTCATATACTGTAATTTATTCAGCCATTCCCCAATTGATGGGCATCCCCTTCATTTCCAATTTTTGGCCACCAAAAAGAATGCTGCTATAAATATTTTTGTACATGTGGGACCCTTTCCCATTTTTCTGATCTCTTCGGGATACAGCCCTAGAAACGATATTTTGTAGCTCTTTGGGCATAGTTCCAAATTGCTCTCCAGAATGGTTGAATCAGCTCACAGCTCCACCAGCAATGTATTAGTGTTCCAACTCTCTCACATGTCCTCAAACATTTATCATCTTCCTGTTCTGTCATGTTTGCCACTCTGATAGGTGTGACATGGTACCTCAGAGTTGCTTTGATTTGCATCTCTCTAATCAAAACTGATTTAGAACATTTTTTTTCAGCATTTTTTTGGGATCTCCTTTAGCAGGGTGTTTACTTGTTTTTCATGCTTTGCTTGCATGTCATTCATTTCTCTTCCCAGTTTTTCCTTCACCTCTCTAACTTGATTTTCAAAATCCTTTTTGAGCTCTTCCATGGCCTGAGCCCATTGAGTGGGCTGGGATACAGAAGCCTTGACTTCTGTGTCCTCCCTTGATGGTAAGCATTGTTCTTCCTCATCAGAAAGGAAGGGAGGAAATGCCTGTTCACCAAGAAAGTAACTTTCTATAGTCTTATTTTTTTTCCCTTTCTAGGCATTTTCCAAGCCAGTGACTTGACTTCTGAGTGTCCTCTCCACCCCCACCTCACCTCCAGATCTGCCCAGCCAGCACTTGGGGTCTGAGATTCAAATGCTGCTTCTCAGCCTCAGGGCTTTGAGCAGGGGCAGGGCTGCTATTCGGTGTGAGATTAAGTTTAGGTGCTCAGGTCAGGGCAGAGCCACCTCTTGGGCTCAGTTCCCTCAGGGGGTTTATGCAGAGACCTTCAACAATGGATCCAGGCTCCTGCCTGCTTGGGGAGCCCAGGTTTGCTCCCACCCCCCACTGCTGCCTCCCGAGGGGGCCTGAGTTATGGGGGCACCCCACACCCCTCTCGACTCGCCGAAGAGACCCTCTCACCAACCCTTGCCACCTGTGGCTGGGGGACCCGCGTGGCTGCTGGAGATTCTGTCCCTGAAGCCTGCTTGTATCCGCTCCTTTCCGCGCCGTGCCACCCAGGCAGGGTTTGGCTCTGCTCCGGGTCTGGGGCACGAGGGACCTTTTGCAAGAGGTTTTCAGGCTCTCTGGAGCAGAAATCTCCTCCACTCCGTTGTTCTGTGGTTTCTGCTGTTCCAGAATTCACCGGTGGTTCTTTTTTTACAGATATTTTATGGGCAGTGGGTTCGGAGCTAGCGTATGTGCGTTTTTCTACTCCACCATCTTGGCTCTGCCCCCCAGAACATTTTTTTCATATGACTATAGATATCTTTATTTTCATCTTCTGAAAATTACCTGTTCATATTCTTCGACCATTTATCAACTGGGGAATGACTTGTACTTTTGTGCATTTGACTCAGTTCTCTATATACTCTAGAAATGAAGCCTTTATCACCTACATTAGCTATAAAAATTATTTCCCAGTTTTTTACGTCCCTCCAAATTTTGGTTGCATTGGGTTTGGTTGTGCAAAACCTTTTCATTTTAATGTAATCAGCATTATCCATCTTGCACTTGATAATTCTTTTTATCTCTTCTTTAGTGAAAAATTCTTCCCTTCTCCATAAATCTGGCAAATCCGCTATTCCTTGCTCTGCCAACTTGTTCATAATATCAATCTTTATACCTAGATCGTGTACCCATTTTGATTTTATTCTTGTGTACAGTGTCAAATATTGGTCTATGCTTAGTTTCTGCCACACTTCTATCCAGTTTTCCCAGTAATTTTTGTTGAATAATGAGTTCTTATCCAAGAAACTGGAGTCCTTGGGTTTATTAAACAATACATTGCTATATACATTGTCTACTGTATCCTGAGTACCTATCCTATTCCATTTGTCTACCCTTCTCTTTATTAGCCCGTATCATGTGGTTTTGATAATTGCTGCTTTATAATAAAATTTGAGATCTGGTAGTGCTAGGTCACCTTCCCTAGCATTTCTTTTCATTAGTCCCCTTGATATTCTGGACCTTTTGTTCTTCCAGATGAATTTTGATACTATTTTATCCAGCTCTAGAAACTAATTATCTGATAGTTCAATTGGTATGGCACTAAACAAGTAAATTAATTTTGGTAGACTTGTCATTTTATTATATTGGCTCAACCACTCATGAGCAACTGATGTTTTTTCCATTTACTTACATCTGACTTTATTTGTTCGAAAAGTGTATTACAATTGCGTTCATATAGTCCATGGGTTTGTTTTGGCAGGCAAGCTCCAAAAAATTTTATAGTGTCTAGCTTACCTTTAAATAGGATTTCTCTTTCTATCTTTTCTTGTTGGGCTTTGTTACTAATATATAGAAATGTAGAAGATTTATGTGGGTTTTTTCTGTAACCTGCAACTTTGCCAAAGTTGTTTATTTTTTCAAGTAGCTTTTGACTTGAATCTCTGGGATTTTCTCAGTATATCATCATATCATCTGCAAAGAATGATAACTTAGCTTCTTCTTTGCCTACTCTAATTCTTTCAATTTACTTATCATGTCTAATTGCTATAGCTAACATTTCTAGTACCACATTGGATAGTGGTGATAATGGACATACTTGTTTCACCCCTAATCTTATTGGAAACACACCTAGCTTATGTCCATTGAATATAATGCTTGTTGAAGGATTTAGGTAGATATTGCTTATTATTTTGTGGAAAGTTTTCTTTATTTCTATGCTCTTCAACGTTTTTAATAGGGAGTTCTATTTTGTCAAAAGCTTTTTCTGCATCTGTTGAGAAAATCATGTGGTTTCTGTTAGTTTTGTTGTTGATATGATCAATAATGCTAACAGTTGTCCTAATATTGAACCAGCCCTGCGTTCCTGGTATGTATCCTACCTGATCATAACGTATTATTCTTGTGATGAATTGCTGTATTATTTTGCTGAAATCTTATTTAAAATTTTTGTATCTATATTAGTTAGAGAAAACCGTCTATAATTTTCCTTTCTCTGTTATATCTCTTCCTGGTTTAGGTATCAAAATCATATTTGTATCACAGAAAGAATTTAGGAGTACTTCCTCTTCCCCAATTTTCCCACATAGTCTATATAATACTGGAATTAACTGTTCTTTAAATGTTTGATAGAATTCACTTGTAAATCCCTCCTCAACAGAGTTTCCACTTTTCACCCCCCAACAGTCTTCCCTTCCTTCTTTCAGCTCCCCATCCATTTTACTCCCCTTTATCCTTGCTACATCTTCCCCCCTTTTAGCTTTGCCTACCCTTTTTTCCCCTTCCCCTCCTACTGCCTATAAAGCTAGTTAGATTTATATACTTCATTAAATTTATTTTTACTTCCTTGAACGAAATCAGACAAGAATACCTCTCAAAGAATGCTCATCTCCATCCCCTCTTTCCCTCTACTGTTATATAATTTTATACTTCTTCCTGTGATGTAGTTTATCCTTTTCTGCTTCCTCCTTTTTACATCTATTGTTACAATTCCTTCACATACTTGAATCTCATTTTTATCATCACATCATTTACTTTATCCCTGTTTCCTCTATCTATGTATATCTCTTTTATATTTCATAAGAGATGTACAATTCTCAAGATTACCAAGTATCATTTTCCCTTATAGGGATGTGAACAGTTTGCCCAAACTGAGTAACAAGTTTTTCTTTTCCTCGTTTACCTTTTTATGCCTCCCTTGAGACCTGCCTTTCAAGATCCAATTTTCTATTGAGTTCTGGCCTTTTTGTCAGGAAGGTCTGGAAATACCTTATTTCATTGAATGTCAATCTCTTTGACTGAAATTTTATGATAAATTTTGCTCAGTAATTGATCCTTGGTTGTAGCCCAGCTTCTTTGCCTTACAGAATATCATATTCCAATTTCTTCGATCTTTTAATGTAGAAGCTTCAAGATCCTGACTGTAGCTCCTCTATATTTGAATGGTTTCTTTCTGGCTGTGTGTAGTATTTTCTCCTTCATTTGACAGTTCTGGAGCTTGGCAACAACATTTCTTGGTGTTTTTAGTCTGGGATCCCTTTCAGGAGGTAAATGGTGTATTCTTTTGATGACTATTTTGCCATCTGGATCGAGCACTTCTGGGAAGTTTTCCTTGATGATTTCTTGGAAGATATTGCCCAGACTCTTTTTTTTATCATGGTTTTCAGGTAGGCCAATAATTCTTAAATTTTGTCTCCTGGTTCTCTTTTCTAGTTCCACTGTTTTTCCAAGTAGTTGTTTTATATTTTCTTCTGTCTTTTAATTCTTTAGATTTCATTTGACTGATTTGTAGAGTCATTTGTTTCTACTTGTCCAATTCTAATTTTCTTCAAATTGTTTTCTTCAGATAACTTTTGCATCTCCTTTTCCAACTGTCCAATTATTCCTTTTAAGGAATTATTTTCTCCAGTAAGTTTTTGTACTTCCTTTTCCATTTGTTCAATTTTCCTTTTTAAAGAGCTGTTCTCTTTAGTGAATTCATTTTTTCGTAGTTTGAAAGTCAATGGCCATTTTTTCTTCTCTTCCCTTCTTCAGCTGTTCCAGGAGGGTGCTCTGTGCATACAAGCAGTTCATAGTCCTTTCTGAAGTTTCAGATGAGAGTACAATCTCAATACTGATCTCTTTGGTAACTGTGTTTTAGTCCTTATCCCCATAGAAAGATTCTATGGTTTTTTCCTGCTTGTTCTGCTTCTTCTTGCTCATGATGGTGAGGCTTTGGGAGTTGTGGCCTGTGGTTCTTTCAGTTAGAAGCTGGGGAATCTTTTATTAAGCTGCTGGTGTGGGAAAGCTAAGGGAAGGTGCCTTTGTTTTTCCTTTTGTTTTGTATTTCCTGACTTAGTTCTGGGGCTAGCTTGTTAAATGTGGCAGAGGGGTGGTCTGGACACTGGACATCTCCTCACGGGAGCAAGAGCAAAGGCAAGATCATCTCATGTCTGGGTCGTAGTTCAAGTTTTCACCTCCCCTGGAGCTCCTCTCCTAGCGCTGAGGCCTGCCTGGGGCTTTGTGTGCATTTCCACCCCATCTGGGGCTTCTCTCCTTCCAGTTAGCCTCTGCCACAGTAAGAGGAATCCCCTCTAGCTATTTTTCAAGCCTCAGGTGCTATGAGATTGTTTGCTCCTTGAGCTGTTCCCAGTGACCCAGAATTTTCTGGGGAAATGTTTTATAGTTCTTTTGAGGTCATTAAGGAGGAGAGAACATTTACTGATCACTCCACCATTTTGGCTCCCAGATCAAGTTGGTGATCTATAGATGATTAATCTGTGGGCTGAAAGTCTCAGGAGCAGCTGCAGTTGATACCTGGGGCTAAGTGGCTATCACTCACTCAGCTCCACTGGTCTCCTGCCCTGGATTGTCACTCCACCTTTCCACCATACTACTGCTGCCTGAGGCCACCTTGGGAGTCTTCTGCTAGGCTGCATCACTGCAGGTTGCTCTGTGCTGTGTGCTGTGGCCTCACCACTGAGGAACAGATTCTTCCTTTCAATATTCCAGCCTATCCTGATCTATGAATCTGCCACAGCCTCTCTCCTATTGGATTCTGCACCTCCAAAATTTGGTCAGATTCTTTTTTTAGAGGTATCTGAAGGAGTTTGTCTAAGGACTTAGGTGAGTGATTACTCTCACTCTGTCATCTTAGCTCCGCCCCCCCCCCCCCCCCCCCCGGAAGATGTAGTTTCATATCAAATTGATTAAGCATGCTATTCTCTCATCAAGCCTGAAGGGAATATAGTAAACTTCAGTTTTTCCTCTGATTTCCTTTCTTTTCTCCTGCATTGAAAAAGGTTTTTCTTGCCCTTTTCATGAGAGATAATTTGTCCCATTACATTTCTCCCTTTCTCCTCCAAGTATATTCCTCTCTCACCCTTAATCATATATTTGTAGACATCATCCCTTCTTATTCAACTCACATTGTGCTTACTGTCTATATATCTACATAGATACAGATATGTGTGTGTATGTGTGTGTATAATCCCTCCAACTACCCAAATACTGAGAAAAGTCTCAAGAGTTACAAATATTATTTTTTCATGTAGGAATGCAAACAGTTGAACTTTAGAAAATCCATTATGATTTCTCTTTCTTGTTGACCTTTGCATGGATCTCTTGATTCTTGTGATTGAAAGTCAAATTTTCTATTTATTTCTGATTTTTTAATCATGAATGATTGAAAGTCTTCTGCTTCATCGAATGATCATTTTTTTCTCCTGAAATACTATACTCACTTTAGCTGGATAAGTGATTCTTGGTTTTAATCCTAGTTTCTTTGACTTATGGAATATCATATTCCAAGCCCATCAATAGCTTAATGTAAAAGCTGCTAGATCTTGTGTTTTCCTGATTATATTTCCACAATACTTGAATTGTTTCTTTCTAGCTGCTTGCAATATTTTCTCCTTTACTTGGGAACTCTGAAATTTGGCTATGATATTTCTGGGAGTTTCTTCTTTTGGATCTCTTTCAGGTGGTGATCAGGGGATTCTTTCAATATTTATTTTGCCCTCTACTTCTAGAATAAAAGGGCAGTTTTCCTTGATAATGTCATGAAAGATGATGTCTAGGCTGCAGACAGTCTAGACCCTGTTCCCTTCTCCTGGGTGAAGGAGCTTTCTCACTGACCTTTGAAACTGTCTTTGGCATTTGTGGTTGAACAGTCTAGGAACTGCTGCTATTGCTGGCTGCATCCTGAAGCCTGCTCCGAGTCCTTGCCCTGCCATGCTACATGGCCCACGTTGGGCTGAGCTCTGCTCCATCCTCAGTGCCATAGATCTTTCTGTTTGGCCTTCTAGGCTGTCTTGGGCTGGAAATATTTTTCACTCTGTCGTTTTGTGGCTTTTGCTGCTCTAGAATTTTTAAGAGTCATTTTTAACAGGTATTTTATGGACTATGTTGGGTAGCTTCTATAGGTCCATCTTTCTACTCTGTTATCTTGGCTCCATCCTTCATCAACATCACTTTGACCACCTCTTCCCCTCATATGCTTGTGGGGACAAAAAGAACTCACAAACTAAAGCCTTAGAAATGATACTGACCACTGGACCATGAGACCTACTTCTAGCTCAGCCTCTGCACACATGATTAGGGGAATAAATCATTGTGCAGAGGAACCCACTTCTTCAAAATCAGCAACAACTGCCAACTGACTGCCAAAAGACAAATAGTCACAGGCACTTTGGGACTGACAGCATTTTCTGCTACCAATACTGTTTACTATTCACCTCTCACAGCTTTTATCTGAGGAGAAAACTGCTATGGAGAAGAGGGCATTCCCCTCATCAACTACTACAGGGAAGACAAGACAAAATCACTAAAGCAGCAAGGTATCCTCAGGAAGAGTGAAGACAGAATGTACTAGGTAAGTCTTATCATTACTCTCACATTGACTATTATTTTGTTTTAAATTTTTAAAAGAAGAGTTCAAGGCATGAATGAAAGAACGTTGAAAACCACCATACTTCCAGTTTAGTGCCATCAGCCATCGTCATGGGAAGCAACCTCATTGAAAAGAAACCTGGCAACTGCTTCAGCAGATACTATGACCACAACAATTGAGGATCTAGAATAGAAAGTTCTTAATACCAATGTCCTTGATACTATCGAATGATTTCACATCAGAAATATATCTTTATGAAATTTATCAGTGGAAATGACTTAAGGAGGAGGCCTTATCATTTGTTTTGTTGTTTTAATCTGAAGAATATGTGACAAACCACTCACATGAAAATAGAACCAGGAGAAAAAGTGCCCAATTTATTGGACTACCTGAAACTCATAATCAAAACTGTACAGCAGCTTTCAAGATATTATCAAGGAAAACTACCATGACATCCTATAATCAGAGGGAAAAATTGGCATTGAAAGAACCTGTCTATCAACTAGGGAAAAATATCCCAAAATAAAAACTCCAAGGAAAATTACAACCAAATTTCAGAATTAAGAGGTCAAGGAAAAAATAGAAAATCACCAGAAAAAAGCAATTCTATTTCTAGGGAGTAAAAATCAGGATTAAACAGGACTTGGCAACTGCGGCATTAAAATTCAAAGATCATGGAACATGATATTCCAAAAGGAAAAGGATCTAGGACTACAGCCAAGAATCACTTAGGTTGAAAAATTAAGCATAATGTATCTATGGAAAAAATAATCATTAAATGAAATTAAAGAAATTCAGTCTTTCATAAGGAGGACAGAATTGGTCTTCAGTATCAAGACCCAAGAGAAGAAAAACAGATAAAAAAGGGAAAAGAAAACATAAGGGATTCATGTTGCCCCATAAACTGTTTATATTCCTCCACGGGAAGATGATACTGTAATTCTTAAAAATACAATCAATATTAGTATAATTAAAAAACATACACAGATAGAGGGCATTGGTAGGAAATGAACTGGAGGGAATGACATAAAAAATAAGAGATGAGAAAGAGGAGTGCATCTAGTGCAGAAGGAAGGAATAGAAAAATGGGATAAATTGTCTTACATGAATGTTAAGTTCCCAAAGATCTCATGCCAGCATGAGATCTTTCTTTTGGGCACAAATGAATGAGGTGGGAGCAAGGATGGTATGCACTCCATTTATTCTCAGCTAGCTCAGAGTATATATAGGCATTCTACTTCCATTCAAGCAAGAAATTTGTAAATATTGTGTGCTGAGTTTACGTGCTTGGCTATTGTTATCCTTGCTCAAAATAATTGTGAAGGTCGGTAATTGCGTAGGAGTGGTCCATCACGTAAATCATACAAGGACATGATGTCTCAAAGAGATTTCTCCTGAGGGCATCATGACCCTGAAAATCCAAAAGTTCAAGACCCCTTACACATGAAGAGGGAAGAAAGACCTTATCACAGTGACGAGGAAGATGGATGTCACTTGAAAATTACTCTTATCAGTATTGGTTCAAAGAGGAAAACAAATACACAATCATTTGAATATAAAAATCTCTCTTACCCAAGAGGGAAGAAAGAGGGGAGGAGATCAAGTTAAAGGCTTAAGGTAGAGACTGCCAAAAGAGAGGACTGATTAGGGGAGGTGGAAAACAGAAGCAAAACACTGGTAACAGAGTAACACACACACACACACACACACACACACGCACACGCACAAACGCACAGTACAGATAAGGTGATAGAGCAGAATCTATTATGTTTCAGCTGAAGTGTAAAAAAAACAAAAAAGGCGTGGATAGGAATCCCGATCTCAGATGATGTAAAAGCAAAAACAGTAATAATTAAAAGAGATAAGGAAGGAAACTGTTCCTTGCTAAAAAGTACCATAAAAAATGAAGCAATATCAATACTAAACATATATTCATTAAGTGGCATAGCATACTAATTGTTAAAAGAAAAACTGAGTTACCAGAAGAAACAGCAAAATTATACTAGCAGAGGACCTCAACTGTTCACTCTCATAACTTTATAAATACAAGCAAACAAAGAAGAAATAAATTAAGGAGGTAAGTAGAATATTCGAAAAATTAGACATGACAGACTTTTGGAGAAAACTGAATGAAAGAAGAAAGGAATATACATTTTTGCTCAACAACACATGGTTCCTAAGCAAAAATGACCATGTAATAGCACATAAAAATTTCAAAAGTAAATGTAGAAAGGCAGAAACATAAATGCATTATTTTTGAATCATAATTCAATATAAATAAAATTTAAGAATGGTCAGGGGAAAGAGATGAAAAATAATGGGAAATTATCAATTAATTATTAAATTAACAATTAATCATTAATCAATTATTAAATAAAATATTGAATTATTACATTAATATAAACATAGATTTTTAAATATTATATAATTATTTATTAAATAAAATACCACATTTTTAAATTAATCTCACATAAAGAATAAGGGGTTCAAAGAACAAATTAGCAATCAATAATTTCTTTAAAGATAATCATAACAATGAGAGAGCATACCAAAATTTATGGGATACAGCCAAATTATTAATCAGGGGAAAACTTGTTTCTCCAAATTTTTACATCAACAGAACAGAAAAAAAAAACCATTTCAATGAACTGGGTAAGCAACTAACAGATTTGAAAAAGAAAAATAATTTAAAATCCTCAATCGTGCACCAAGTTGGAAATCCTAAAGATCAAAAATGAGATTAATAAAATGAGAAAAAAGTCTTTTGAGCTAGTAAGTAAATCTAGGTATTAGTTTCATGGAAAACAATCAATAAGATATATAAGACATTGGCCAATTTGATTATAAAAGAGAAAGAAGGAAACAAAATTTTCATTATCAAAAATGAAAGGGGTAAAATCATCACCAATAAAGAAGGAACAAAAGTACATGTTAGAAAATAATTTGCCCAATTATATACCAATAAATTTGACTATCTGAGAGAAATTGAAGAATATTTACAAAAATATAAATTACCTAGATTGCTAGATCAGGAAAAAGAATGTCTAAATTACCCTGTCTTAGGAAAAGTAATTGAAGAGCAGGCAGAAACAAGATGGCAAAGTAGAAAGATGGACCTGCTCTAGCACTTCCCCCATAGTCCATAAAATACCTGTAAAAAATGACTCTAAAGAAATTGCAGAGCAGCAGAAGCCACAAATTGACAGAATGAAAGAGATTTCAGCACAAGACAGCCTGGAAGGCTGACAGGAAAGGTCTGTTAGACAGATTCAGAGCACAGTGCAACCCAACCTTGGCTGTGCAGCACACATGGACAGCACTAGAAACAGGCTTCAAGGCATGGAATCATGGGCACCAGCTGTGGTTTCCAGATTGCTCCACCTACAATTCCAAAAGACAGCTTCAAACTCAGGGAGAAGGCTCTTTCACTTGCCTGAGAAGGGAATTTGGTCTGGTGCCAGCCCTGGGCAGCAGTCACTGCAGTGCAAACATCCATTTTTGGAGCCCTCCACCTAAAGACCCTTGGGGAATCCAGCAGCTGATCTTAGTCCTGAGTGGTGGTCCTGGGGTGAGGAGGAGCACTGGCATGCTACAGGTGGTGAAGGCTCTGGAGAGGGAATCCTACTAGCAGTGCCAGGGCAGAAAACATTGCTTGTTCTCTCAGACCAGAGCACAGGCCAGGAGAGGAGTAAACTTCTTTCCTTTGATTGTGCCATCTTGGAGGAACTGAGAACTTACAAGTCCCTAGAGTACCCCCACTACTTGACAAAGGACTCAAAAGTCAAGTAACTAACTGGGAAAATACCCCAAAATGGGGGGAGGGAATAAAACTATACAAGATTACTTTCTTGGTGAAAAGGTATTTGCTTCCATCCTTTCAGATGAGGAAGAACAAAGCATAGCATCAGAGGAACGCATAAAAGCCAGAGCTTCTACATGCAAAACAACCAAATACATATATGCAATGGTCTCAGGCCATGGAAGAGCTTAAAAAGGACTTTGAAAATCAAGTAAGAGAAGTGGAAGAAAAATTGGGAAGAGAAATGAGAGTGATACAAGAAAATCATGAAAAGTCAGCAGAAATCCAAAGGAGACCCAAAAAATGTTGAAGAGAATAAGACTTTTAAAAATAGACTAACTCAAATGACAAAAGAGGGTCAAAAAGCCAATGAGGAGCAGAATGCTTCAAAAAGCAGAATTAGCCAAATGGGAAATGAGATTCAAAAGCTCCCTGAAGAAAATAGTTCTTTAAAAGTTAGAATGGAGTAGATGGAAGTTAACGACTTTATGAGAAAGCAAGAAACTATAAAACAAAACCAAAAGAATGAAAAAATAGAAGACAATGTGAAATATCTCATTGGAAAACCTACTGACCCGGAAAATAGATCCAGAAGAGATAATTTTAAAATTATTGGGCTCCCTGAAAACCATGACCAAGAAAAGAGACTAGACATCATCTTCCAAGAAATTATCAAGCAATACCGCCCTGATATTCTAGAACCAGAAGGCAAAATAGGGATGGAAAGAATTCAATGATCACCTCCTGAAAGAAATCCCAAAAGGAAAACTCCTAGGATATTCTAGTCATATTCCAGAGCTCCCAAATTACTGAGTTCAAGAAGAAAATGTTACAAGTAGCTAGAAAGAAACAATTCATGTATTGTGGAAATTCAATCAGGATAGCAGGGGATTTAGCACCTTGTACACTAAGGGCTTGTAATATGGTATTGCAGAGATCAAAGGAGATAGGATTAAAACCAAGAATCACCTACCCAAGCAAAACTGAGTATAATACTTTGGGCAAAAAATGAAATTTCAATAAAATACAGGATTTCCAAGCATTCTTGTTGAACAGACTGGAGCTGAATAAATAATTTGACTTTCTAATACAAGAATCAAGAGAAACATGAAAAGATAAACAGTGAAGAGAATCCTTAAGGAACTCATTAAAGATAAGCTGTTTACATTCCTACATGGAAAGGTGTTATTTGTAACTCATGAGACCTTTTTCAGTATTAGAGTAGTTAGAGAGAAATACACACATACATATACACACACGTGTGTGTATATATATATATACATATACATATAAATACATATATATACACACACATATGTGGGTGTGTGGGTATGTATGTATGTATATATTATATAAGTTTAGCTAAGTATATGTACATGTGTGTATGTATATTATATATAGATGTGTGTGTGTGTGTGTGTGTGTACATAGACAGAGAGCACAGGGTGAGCTGAATATGAAGGAAGAATACCTAAAAAATAAAATTTACTGTTCAATGGAACATAGTAGGAATAAGAGAAAAGGAGAGATACAATGTAGCAAATCTCACATACAAGAGGGAAGAAAGAGCTTCTACAATGGAGGGGAAGAGGGAGGGAAATTAGAGGAAATATTTGAGTCTTACTCTCATGGGCTTTGGCTTAAGGAGGGAATAACACACTCAATTGGATATGGAAATCTATTTTACTCTTGAGGAAGGCAAGGGGGATGAGGAAAGGAGTGGGAAGATAATATAAGGGACAGCAAATTGGGAAAAGGGATAATCAGAAGCAAACACTATTGTGGGAGGACAGGTCAAGGGAGAGAATGGAGTAAATGAAGGGAAGGATGGGACAGAGGGAAATGTAGTTAGTCTTTTACAACATAAATATTATAGAAGTGCTTTTCACTGTTACACACGTATGACCTATATTGAATTGCTTGTTTTCTCGATGAGGTTGGGTAGGGAGGGAGGGAGGGAGATGATATGGAATTCTAAGCTTTAAGAATGAATGTTAAAAATCGTTTTAACATGCAACTGGAAATTAAAATATACAGGAAATGAAGTATAGAAATCTATTTTGCCCTACAGGAAAATAGAGGGGAAGAGAGACAGAAGAAGAGTGGATAATAGAAGAGAGGGTGGATGGGGTGGATGGGGTGCATTCTGTCCTAGGGTGGGGGGTGGGAAGAGATATGGAGAAAATTTTGAATTCCAATTCTTGCGGAAGTGAATGCTAACACCTGAAAAACAAATAAATTGTATATTAGAATTTAAAAAATGGATGTTTAAAAAAATAAAATAAATTGAACAAATCATTAATGAACTCTCTGAAAAAAAATTTCAATGAAACCAGGTGGTTTTATGAGTGAGTTCTGCCAAACATTTGAAACAAAACTAAACTATTTGGGAAAATAGGCAAAGAAGGAGTCCTAAGAAAGTCACTATTAAAAAAATGCCAGGAAAATTAGAAAACAATAGGACAAATTAAAACACTTTTCTACAAACAAAACCAAGTGCAACCAAGATTAGAAGGAAAGCAGAGATATTATAGCAAGTCTGTCTGGAAAAGCCTCATTTCTCAAATATATAAAGAACTGAGTCAAACTGATCAGAATACAACCATTCCCCAGTTGAAAATGGTCAAAGTATATGAACAGGAAATTTTCAGGTCAAGAAATCAAACTTATCTATAGTCACATAAAGAAGTGCTCTAAATCACTTTTAGTTAGAGAAATGCAAATTAAAACAGCTCTAAAATAGAATCTCCTAATTTTCAGTTTGCTTGTATGACAAATACAAAAAGATAGACGTTGGAGAGGTGTGGGAAAATTGGATCACTGATGCATTTTTACTGGAGTTGTGAACTGATCTGATCATTCTGGAGAGCAATTTGGAACTATGCCCAAAGGGTAACCAAACTGTGCATATCATTTGGTACTTCAGTGCAACTACAAGTCTGTATCCCAAAGAGATCATTAAAAAGGTAGAAAAAAAAGACCTACATATACAAAAGTATTTATAGCATCCCTTTTCATGGTGGCAAAATATTGAAAACTCAGTCATTGCCATCTTTTGGGGAATAACTGAACAAACTGTGGTATATGAACGTAATGGACAATATTTTGGGACAAGAAATGACAAGAAAAACCTGGAAAGACTTATATGAACTAATGCAAACAGAAAAGAGCAGTAATAGGAAAACATTGTACACGGTATCAACTACATTGTGTGATCAACTCACGCAGTGGTTCAGCTCTCCTTAGAAGCACAATGATCCAAGAAAAAATTCAAAGGACTCATAAAAGGAAAATTCTATCCACACATGCCAATAAAGAAAAATGGATTCTGAATGCAGATTGAAGCATTTTTTCACTTATTTTATTCTTTTTTTTGTATTTTTTTATCTGTTTGTTCTTTCACAAAGGTGACAGATGTGGAAATATGTTTTACAGGATAGTAGACATATAACCTATATCAAATTGCTTTCGAATTTTATAAGTGAGGAAGGGAAGAAGAAAAATTTGAAACTCAAAATGTTGTAAAAATGAAAATTGTCTTGACATATTGAAAGGAAATAATAAAATACCATTTTGAAATAAATTGAAAAAGCAAAACTAACTGAAAAAATTTTCATAGCACTCACTTCTCAATTTATTGACATTTTTCTATTATTGCTGCAAATAACTGAAGGTTATTTTGTATTTTTCTGTATTCCATGTAGTGCCATGGGCAAAAAATTATCATCAAGAAGTCAGCCTATTCTTGTTATACTTTTCCATATTTTGACTTCAGGAATCAACAGTCTTTTAGCAGGATGATATTCACGATTAGAACTTTGTTGTTGTTCAGATGTTTCAGCTGTGTCTGACTTTTTATGACTCCATTTTGTGTTTTCTTGCCAAAGATATTAAAATGCCTTGCTATTTTCCTCTGCAGATCATTTTACAGTTGATGAAACTGAGGCAAACAGGGTTACATGACTTGTTTAGGATCACACAGCTAGATGATTAGAATGTCTATTGAGCATCATAGGACTCAGAACTAGGTACAATAAGTAAAAGATGTGCTTTGCTTTTCAAAATATACAAAGGACAGAATGAAGATGTACTCTTTCTTTGGAAAAATTGAATGACACTGTGTATTAGAACTTGATAGTGGGCTGGTCATTCCCCTCAGGGCCTAACTTCTTAGGGATCTTCTAGTAGGCTCCCTTGCAAATGACTAAAATGTTTCAGAGAATCAAAGAATATCTGAGTTGAAGTTGAATCCATGAGGCATCTAGCCAAACCTATGCCAGAAAAGAACCCGCACTACCACATACCTAGGACATCTTGCTTGAAGCATTTTAGTGAATGGGGACCCAAGTCCTCCCATTCCAATTTTAATAGGCAGATCATTCGATTTTGAATAACTGTAATTGAGGGCATAATTTTGCTCATACTGAGCCTATATTACCCACACGTCCTGGCGATTTTTAATAGTCTATCTAACAATAAGGATTTGTTAGAAAATTTTATGTGTATGCTAACAGATAATAAAGATTGAAATAATGGATAGACAGAAATGCAGTGATATATTCTACAATAATATTCTTCAGCGATTCTTAGATTGTGAATTAGGAAAAACAATGATGAATTCAATGTCAATCAGTCATGTATTTATAACATAAGGAAAAATAAAATATGCAATATCATTTTTTGAAAACCCCCTTCTTCTTAAATTAGTACATTAATAATCCTTTCTGTATTCTATACATGTGTCAGTTTCCATAAAATTTGCATGCAAAGGATCACTTTTTCATTATTGCATGTTACTTATGGTAATTATCATTACACATAATTAGATATAATTTATAACATGTTAGCCTATACATGATTTGTTATTAATATGATGATGATTCCATATGTGTATAGTATCATTGAATTATACATATGCAGTCACAGCAAAGTATGAAAAAAATGTATATGAATTGCTGATGGTATTGAGATCTTTGTTAATGAGTGGAAACATATAGTTGAAGACACAGATTTTTGAACCATGTCTAAGTAAATATTTAAATTCATAACGTAGACCCCTAATCAAAATTGATAAAATCTCAAATACTGTTCTGATTTACAATATTTCTCTCTTCCTATCAGTAAGCGTAGATAGGGCATGATTTCTAGATCAAGAGTATATTCAGTGTTGCGGTGCTAGCAAAAATGTCAGGTGTCTGTGTAGCAATTGTAAATTATAAATTTGGTCTTTGTAAATTCAAAAACACAGTTATGGAGTAAATATAATCACTTTTCAAAACATGATAACTTTTCACTACATTAAGTAAGTAACTTTAAATCCTAATTTGTATAATTTGTTATGATTTATGACAACAACATTTCATGGCATAGGCATTCTCCTTTTTATATAGCTAGAATGATTCCACTCATCACCCTAATGCAATTTATTACAAAATATCTTTCTTCCAGTTACTGTCACAAACTTATGAGCAATATTTACTTAAACTGGTGATAATTTCACTTATATCAAAATATTTTATTTTTTTGTCCATCATTACATTTGTCATTGAAAAGTTTCTCCCCAGTCCTTATAGAGAACTCTCTATAATAAAAAATCCTAATCTGAATATTGAAGCTTTTTATGCTATCAGAAGCTGAACACTTGGAATTCTTCCCTCTTCAATGCATTTTCCAATTCTTTCTGCCTCAACTCTATGTATTCTACTCTTTTTTTAAATTTTCCATATGCTGCATAATTCTTATATTACTGAGCTTCTGGGTAAACTATTTAGTTTTTAAGATATATATGACATTTATAACCTAGAAGAAGTTGACTATTATTATACTTGAATACTCCAAATAATTCATTATCTAATTTTTATGGTATTCTTGTTTCTATAGATTGCAATATATTTGCACTTTCTCCTCCTCTGCAATGAGATATCCAACTGCTTCCCTGAGTCTTTCATGAGGCTTCATCTGTCTTGGTAGGAGACTTTCTCAGGCTTTTTCACATTAGGCATGTAGTATAAATTACTACTAAATTTTAATGATCAAAAAATTGAAAATGCTATTTTTTTGCAATATGTGATCAATAGAAAGATAATACATCCTATTTAAAATCACATCTCTCCATTGACCATAGAGTTATAGTTTTCTTTCCTTTGTGAGTGCAGTATTATATGATTTACAGGTATAGTAACATTTGAAGAGTATTGATCTTTAAAGGGTAGATTTTCTTTTGCTTCTTGGAGCAGCTTAGAATCATTAAAAGTGCTTGGAAATTTTCCAGAAGCAACTGACCTACTTTTGTATTCTTATTTAAATACAGATCTCCTACATTGTCCATCATCAGTGTCTCTAAAATATTTATGTATCAGTAGAACAGATCAATGGGCTCTTCATCTAAAGACTTAGTAGCAGTTAGACAATAGGTATTCATATTCCTAGATTGTAGCACAGTGTATGACATATAGTAGACACTTAATATATTCCCCTTTCTTTATCCACATATCTATTCTCTAAACCTCTGCAGTGAGATGCTAAGCTGAGAGGTTGTGATTATGCATAATATTTAGACCCTTAGTGTTTTTAGCACAATTTAATTCCCAAGTCAGAATAGCCAAAAAAAACCAACCAAACAAACAAACAAAAATGCTACATCATATACAGGAAATCATTTGTCCAACTGGACTCCATTCATTCTCTATGATGATGTCAAGCATCTATTAGGGGCATGCATATTAATTCAAGTAAAGCTATTTTTATCATGTTATCTATCAAGGAATGTTATGTAATTATCATATATAAGTATGTAGTATCTTTATGGAGTGTTGAAAAATATATTATGATTTTGCCAATGATGTGCTTTTATTAATTAACCATAAATATAGAGGTCCTGCACCATTTGATCAGTGGCACGATTATAAAAGAAGACTGCTACAGCACATATTTTCAAATTCTTGCCTGTTTTCATACTACATTTTCACCAAGGATTCCCTTTATATATGAATAGGCCATTCTTACAAATATGTTGCATGGATAAGACAGTATGAACACAAATCAGAAGTTCTTGTTCTCTTCTAGATCAACTGTGTTTTGTTCAGTTTTAATTCAATCTGTGATTTTTCCCAAAGCATTCAGTACCTTACCTTCACTCATCTATGTTGAGAATCAATATCTCAGCATCTTAAAATAAACTTTTATTCAGCAGACTTATTTTTTGAATATCTAATCTCTTAAATACCTCCCTTTTATCCAATTGTAAATTCAGTTGCCTCATGTAGCATATTGAAGATAACTTTGTTGTTTAGTTATTTCAGTCACATCCATCTCTTTGTGACCTCATCTGGGCTTTTCTTTGCAAAGAAAATGAAGTGATTTGTTATTTCCTTCCCCAGGCCATTTTAGAGATGAGGAAACTGAGGCAAACATTGACTTGCCCAGGATTATACATCTAGTAAGTACCTGAAGCCAGGTTTAAACTTAGGGAGATGAGACTTCCTGATTCCAGGCCCAAAAATGCTTCTTTGCTTGACTGTAGAATTAGCATCTCAGTGTGGTTGCTCTCTTGCCATTGTTAAAGTAAATGGTTCTTTACAGAAATGCAAACAAATGTCTACATCAATAGAGAGATGCCAATATCTGTATAACTATAACTATACATATACAGAGAGAGATAATGAGAGAGAGAACTTTTCTTTTCATCATGTCTTCAGATGTTTTGACTTCATTAAGTCTCTAAATTTTCTATTACTCTTCTGTTCACTATTAGACTAATATAACACTAAGTTTTATTCCCACCCCCTCCATGATGCTTTGCAAGTTAATTTGTATTCTACAACATTATCATTCTTTAGTGCCATAGCTCTTCATTTAGTAAGGAGAAAATATTTTTCCTAGATATTATTGGGTTTTCTTGACATTCCTTTTCTGACATCCGTTAAATTACATTACATATATCGATTGTCTTTCCGATGCTTTTGTCTCCTTACATTATCAGTATTTCAGCAGCAGTACCTAATTTTAAAAAACCAAGGTGGAGTTAAATTTTAATCCTATATGATCTACGATAAATAGTAGTAGTGAAAATGAGATAATTACTTTCTTTTATATTTTATCTTCTTTTCTTTTACAAACTATACATGGTTTGAAGCCTTAGTTTTATATTCTTTAGACTTTTAATATAGGCTATCTGGATACTATGAAATCTAATGAATTATTTTCACCTATCCTGTCTACAATTCACTGTACTAAGTAATTGTTAAGATTTTAATCAAGATTATTATTAAAGGGGGCAGAGCCAAGATGGCGGAGTAGAAACACACACATACGCTAGCTCCAAACTCACAGCTCATAAAATATCTGTAAAAAAGAACTGCCAATAAATTCTGGAGCAGCAGAAGCCACAGAACAGCAGAGCGGATGAGATTTCTGTTCCAGAAAACCTCTCGCAAAAGGTTCTTCGCACTGCGGATGCGGAGCAGAACCCAGCCCTGCATTGGCCGCCCTGGCGCCCAGAGGAGCGGATCCGAGTGGGGAGCAGATTCGAGCAGGTTTCAGGGACAGAATCTCCAGCAGCTGTGCGGGTTCCTCCATCCACAGGTGACAAGGGTCGGTGAGAGGGTCTCTTTGGTGGGTCCAGAGGGGAGTGGGGTGCCCCATAACTCAGGCTCCCTTGGGAGGTATCAGTGGGGGCGGGAGCAGACCAGTGCTCCACAAGCAGGCAGGAGCCCAGATCCGTTGTTGAAGGTCTCTGCATAAACCCCCTGAGGGAACTGAGCCCGGGAGGCAGTCCTGCCCCAACCTGAGCAGCTGAACTTGATCTCACACTGAATAGCAGCCCCACCCCTGCGGAAGCCCTGAGACTGGGGAGCAGCACTTGAATCTCAGACCCGAAGTGCTGGCTGGGCGGATCTGGAGGCGAAGTGGGTGTGAAGAGGATATTCAGAAGTCAAGTCATTGGCTGGGAAAATGCCCAGAAAAGGGAAAAAAACCAAGATTATAGAAGGTTACTTTCTTGGTCACCAGGTTTTTCCTCCCTGCCTTTCTGATGAGGAAGAACAATGCTCACCATCAGGGAAAGACACAGAAGTCAAAGCTTCTGTATCCCAGGCCACTCAATGGGCTCAGGCCATGGAAGAGCTCAAAAAGAGCTCAAAAAATTTTGAAAATCAAGTTAGAGAGGTGGAGGAAAAGCTGGGAAGAGCAATGAGAGACATGCAAGCAAAGCATGAACAGAGGGTCAGCACCCTGCTAAAGGAGACCAAAAAAAATGCTGAAGAAAATAACACCTTGAAAAATAGGCTAACTCAATTGGCAAAAGAGGTTCAAAAAGCCAGTGAGGAGAAGAATGTTTTCAAAAGCAGAATTAGCCGAATGGAAAAGGAGATTCAAAAGTTCACTGAAGAAAATAGTTCTTTCAAAATTAGAATGGAACAGATGGAGGCTAATGACTTTATGAGAAACCAAGAAATCACAAAACAAAACCAAAAGGATGAAAAAATGGAAGATAATGTGAAATATTTCATTGGAAAAACAACTGACCTGGAAAATAGATCCAGGAGAGACAATTTAAAAATTATGGGACTACTTGAAAGCCTTGATCAAAAAAAGAGCCTAGACATCATCTTTCATGAAATTATCAAGGAAAACTGCCCTGAGATTCTAGAACCAGAGGGCAAAATAAGTATCACCTACCCAGCAAAACTGAGTATAATGCTTCAGGGGAAAAATTGGTCTTTCCATGAAATAGAGGACTTTCAAGCATTCTTGATGAAAAGACCAGAGCTGAAAACAAAATTTGACTTTCAAACACAAGAATGAAGAGAAGCATGGAAAGGTAAACAGCAAAGAGAAGTCATAAGGGACTTATAAAAGTTGAACTGTTTACATTCCTACATGGAAAGACAATATTTGTAACTCTTGAAACTTTTCAGTATCTGGGTACTGGGTGGGATTACACACACACACATGCACACAAACATGCACACACACATAGAGACAGAGTGTGCAGAGTTGAATTGAAGAGCATGGGATCATATCTTTAAAAAAATGAAATCAAGCAGTGAGAGAGAAATATATGGGAGGAGAAAGGGAGAAATGGAATGGGGAAAATTATCTCTCATAAAAGAGGCAAGCAAAGGATTTTTTTAGCTTAGGGAAAAAGAGGGGAGGTGAGAGAAAAACATGAAGTTTACTCTCATCATATTCCACTAAAGGAAGGAACAAAATTCACACTCGTTTTGGTATGAAAACCTATCTTACAATACAGGAAAGATGGGGATAAGGGGATAAGCAGGGTGGGGGGGATGATGGAAGGGAGGGCAATGGGAGGAAGGAGCAATTTGAAGTCAACACTCTTGGGGAGGGACAAGATCAAAAGAGAGAATAGAAGTAATTGGGGGCAGGATAGGATGGAGGGAAATATAGTTAGTCTTATACAACATGACTCTTATGGAAGGCATTTGCAAAACTACACAGATTTGGCCTATATTGAATTGCTTGCCTTCCAAAGGGAGGGGGTGGGGAGGGAGGGAAGAAAAGAAGTTGGAACTCAAAGTTTTAGGAACAACTGTCGAGTACTGTTCTTGGCACTAGGGAATAAGAAATACAGGTAAAGGGGTATAGAAAGTTATTTGGCCCTACAGGACAGAGGAGAGGATGGAGACAAGGGCAGAGAGGGATGATAGAGGAGAGAGCAGATTGGTGATGGGGGCAAGTGGAATGCTCGGTGTTTTGGGGTGGGGGGAGGGGACAAGGGGGGAGAAAATTTGGAACCCAAAATTCTGTGATAATGAATGTTAAAAGTTAAATAAATAAAAAAAAGGATTATTATTAAATCGTGATTGTGCATGGTGATGGAATAATGGATACATTTTGTTTTTCTTTTCTGAGGGACCTAACAATAGAAACCCAGAGGCAGTAGACATATTTGCGATCTCTTTTTTAAAATTTCTTTCTTTATCGTGAGTTGGATACTGGAGTGGTTAACTCTGCCTCAGGTTGCTGTCCTGTTTAATTTTACCAATCCCTCCTTGTAGGTTAGAATCTAGTTCCAAGGAACAGTTTCTTTGCATTTTTAGGCTATCTTTTGAGTGCAAATCATGGAGATTATAATCTGATTGAGGAAGGTAACAACAGTAATAGCTACTATTTATACAGTGTCTGCTATATGTCAGGTACTAAGCTAAACATTTTGCAAATATTTTGTCATTTGACCTTCACAACAACCATTTGAGGCAGTTGGTATTCTAATCCTCATTTTACAGATCAGGACACTGAGGCAAACAGAAGTTAAGTGATTTGTCCTTGGTTAAATAATGATCAAGTAATTGAGGTTAAATTTGAATTCAAGTTTTCCTAATTTAAAAACCCAATGCTTTGTGCCACTTGCATGCCTCTAAAGTAAGATACTTTACCAATAAGAAAAATAGTAGTAACAACTGCAAACACCCTATAGAGTGATTTTCTAAGGTAAGACAAGCCACTTCCTTCATTGGTTATGTCCAAAGACAGAATATTCACAACTACCTTAAGCTGCAGTCAGATTTACATTGTTCAGAAAGAGGAAGGTAATTATCCCATCATACTCTGTTCTAATAGCTACACTCAGAGTATGGCACAGTTTTGGAAAATATTGTGAATTGTGTGATCATTTTAATGTGATTTTTATTTCCTTTCTATTGGTAAAATATGAAATGCTAATGTTTTCTGAATTTATTTTGTTTCCATTATTTTGCTAAAGGCATTCTCAATTGCTTTTTCCAGTCTTACCAGCTTCTTTTTTAATTCCTTAAATAAATCACCATATCATTCAAAGAGCTGTTTGTGTTGTCTTTGACTCTGATTTCCCATCTTTTTTCTTTATCATCTCATGCTAATAACTGATTTTTTTGGATGGTCATGACAGACTACAGAAACAATGGAGACTCTTGCATTTTTGAATCACAGTTGCTGATACTGTAAAATCTTCTACATCTTCTCTTTTTACAAATAATGTTAGTGTTTCATCACAAGGAAATTTTTGTTTTATCATACTGAATATATCACTTATCGTACCTATGCTAATTTTTAGAAGTATAAATTCAAGCTAAATTTTGTTGAAGGCCCTCTCTGTATCACCTAATATAATAACTGACTCTTTAGGTTTGATATGTTAGAATTTTTTCCAATACTCCTCATCATTGGCAGTCTTTATATATGAGGCTTGCATGCAGTAAATTTAATAATAATGTACTTATACAGATACATTGCAGTAGACACTACTACCATATTTAAAATATTTTGCAGCAATATATATTAGAAATATTTTTGTATATCTTTTTTACTTTGCTTTATTACACACTCTTTTGTGTGTTAGAATCATATTTGTCTCATAAGGAAGCAACTGGGGTGCTTTGTAGGCATATTTTTAAAAATATTATATACAATATAGAGATCCTTATCACTTAAATATTTTTTAAATCACTAGTGAGAAAAAAAGATGGCATAATAATAGCCACTTAAGATCTCTCCCAAATCCCTCCACATACCTGTGAAAATGACTCTAAACTAATTCTAGAGAAGCATAACTAACAAAATGACAAAGTGAAACAAATTTCCAGCCCAAGACAACCAGGAAGGTTGACATGAAAGATCTGTTGCACCAGACTGAGAGAGGAGCACAGTCTAGTGCAAAATTCACCAGCCTAGACCAGACCCTAGCAAATCTGGAGCAGGATTCAGGGACAGAATCACAGGCAGTAGTTGCAGTTTGCAAACTTCTCAACCCACAAATGCCAAAGACAACTTAGAAGGACAGCATCAAAGATCTGTCAAACCTGGGTGAGAGAAGGACATAGTCCAGCCCCATTCCTGAGGCAGCAACTGCTTCTAGAGCTCTCAAATCAGAGAAAAAGGATTGAGGAGGTAATAGGAGCGGGCTTATAGGGCTCTCTCTGCTGGCACTGAGGTAGTATTTTGCTTTGCCTGTGCTTAGATCTGAGTTATAGTCATGGGTGGTGGTCTGGGGGTGAGGAGAAGCCCTAGTCTGACAGAACTTGTAGAGGTGATGGAGAGGGAAGCCTCCTCACAGTTGCAAGGCAGAATAGAGTGCTTATGATCACTCAGAGACCAGAACATAGGACAGTACAGCAGTAAATCCTTCTCATTTGATCATTATATCCTTGGAAAAATGTAAAATTTAAGGTTCCTAGAAGTATTTCTGAAAACAGCTGCACAAAACGCCCAAAGTGCATGCAACACACTGGAAGCAGATCCTCCCTACCTTAATAAAGAGTTAATAAATCAAGCAATTGGTAAGGAAAATTAGCAAAGTGTGGAGAAAAAAAAAACTCAGATTAAAGAATGTGACTTTGGCAACAGGGTAGATAAAAACATACAGCCAGAGGAAGACAGGAAACTCAAAACTCCTAAATCAAAAGCATCCAAGAAAAATTCAGGTCATCAAAGAGCTCAAAAAAGATATTGGAAATTAAATAAGAGAAACAGAGGAAAAATTGTGAAGAGAAATGAGAACGATGCAAGAAAATCGTGAGAAAATGAGTGAAGAGCTTACCAAAGGAGACCAAACAAATACTGAAGGAAAAAATACCTTAAAAGACTAATTCAAATGGAAAAAGAGATCCAAAAAGCTAATGAGGAGAAGAATGTCTTAAAAATCAGAACTGGGATTTTGGTTCTAGGAGTCAAGATGGCAGAGTGATTGATAATTTCTATCTTCCTCCCCTTGTTGACCTTGATGAGCCCAGAGATTATCTCCCTAGGAAAAATTCTGGAATAGTGGGAGCACCAGAAGAAGTAAACAGACTCTCAGCCTATGAGGCTACAAAGATCACTAAGGAGGGTTTCTCTTCCTGTGGCTAAAGGCGACCAGCACAGGATCAGAGCTATTCCACATAGCTCCACCTCAACAAAACGGGAGAAGATTCTGAACCCCAGGGGGGTAAAGTCAGCAATTGCCAACACTAGGACCAGGCTTTCTTCAGCACCCCAGTGGAATGAGGAAGACACTAGTGTAGACAGCTGAACTTGCCTATAAACTACCTCAGCAGGGGATCCTCCAGGGTATAAGACACCCCTTCCCCACACTCAAAAATCTAGCTCCAGGGTAACTGCAGGAAAACCCCAAAAGACCTCACCTAGCCTCTGCTTTCAACACCAGCCAGCTCTGCACCAGATAAGCTTCAGTATTTTAGTTTCTAGCTGAAAGAACTAGAGGCTACAATGCACAAAGTCACAAGAATTGTGGGACAGAGCCCCCTGTGCCTCAGATACAGAAATCTACTTTAAAAGCAAGGAAAAGGGGTCATTACCATGAGTAATAAACAAAGCATAAAAGAAAAAATCATAGAATCTTTCTATGGGGACAAGGACCAAAATACAAATACCAAAGAGGTCAGCATTGAGACTGTACTTCCATCCGAAACTTCAGAAGGGAATACTAACGGTATGAAGCACAAAGAGTCTTATTGGAAGTGTCCAGGAAGGATTTTAAAACCAAAATTAGAGAAACAGAAGAAAAACTGATCAATGATTTTAAAAATATGAAGAAAAGAATTCACTGAAGAGAAAAGCTTCTTAAAAAGGAAAATTGGACAAATGGAAAAAGAAGTAAAAAAAGTAAATGTTGAAAATAACTCCTTGAAAAGGAACAATTGGGGAGATGGAAAAGGAGATACAAAAGTTAACTGAAGAAAACAATTTGATAAAAATTACAAGTGAGCAAGTACAAGCTAATGAATCTATGAGATATCAAGAATCAGTCAAACAAAATCCAAAGAATGAAAAGATACAAGAAAATGTAAAATATCTAAATGGGAAAAGAAATGACCTGGAAAATAGATACAGGAGAGAAAATCTAAGGATTACTGACCTACTAGAAAGCTATGATGGAAAAAGAGACAGGACAATATCATCCAAGAATTCATCAAGGAAAATTGCCCAGAAGTCCTAGACCCAGAGGCAAAATAGTCATCATAAGAATTCACAGTTCACTTCCTGAAAGGGACCCCAAACTAAAAACACTAAGGAATATAGTTGGGAAATTCCAAAACTGCCAAATGAAGGAGAAAATAGTGCAGTCAGCCAGAAAGAAACAATTCAAATACAGGGGAACTACAGCCAGGACCACACAGGAATTTGCAACTTCCACATTAAAGGTCCAAAGGAACTGAATATGATATTCCATAAGGCAATGGAGCTGGGACTACAACCAAGGATTAATCACCCAGCACAATATTTGAGCATAATAGTTGAGGCAAGGAGATGGACATTCAGTGAAATAAGGGATTTCCAGACCTTCCTGATGAAGAGATCAGAAAGCAATAGAAATAGAAAATTTGATCCTCAAACACAGGTATCAAGAGTGGCATAAAAAGGAAAACGGGGAAAAAACTTGTTGCACAATATAGCAAACTGTTTACATCTCTACAAGGGAAGATGACACTTCTTAATCCTACTGTGGCAGAGGCAAACCAGAAGGAAAGGGGTCCCAGGGTGGAGGAAACTCACATTAGGACCCAGACAAGCATCAGCACCAGGAGAGGAGTCCCAGGAGGGGTAGAAACTCACACTAGGATCTAGGCAAGCCTCAGCACTCCAGGGGAAAGGGGAAGATAATAGGACAGCTGTGGTCACGGTCCCCTGAGCCTGCCTTTCCCTCAGTTCAGCTGAGGAAATCTCCATAATAAGACCACCCCTCCCCTACACTTGATAAACTAACCCCAGGGCTGATCTGGGAAACACAAAACAAAAACCTGCTCTTAGTTTTTTCACACAAGTCACCTGAACACCAAGTTCTGCAGCTTCTAACTGAAAGAAACAGAAGTCACAACACACAATCACCATCATGAAGAATAAAAAGCAAAAGAAGGGTGAAAAAACCATAGAATCTTTCTATGAGGACAAACACCAAAACACAAATACCAAAGAGGTAAGGGTGAGGTTGTACTTCCATCTGAAATTTCAGAAGAGACTATGAACTGCTCGTATGCACAAACAGCTCTCCTGGAACAGTTGAAGAAGGAAATAGAAGAAAAATTGGCCAACGATTTTAAAAGTATAAAAAAAGAATTCACTGATGAGAACATCTCTTTCAAAAAGAAAATTGAACAAATGGAAAAGCAAGTACAAAAATTAACAGAAGAAATTAACTCCTTGAAAAGAAAAATTGGACAGATGGAAAAGGAGATGCAAAAGTTAACTGAAGAAAACAATTTGACAAAGATTTGATAAAGAATTGGGCAAGTAGAAACTAATGACTCTATGAGACAGCAATAATCAGTCAAACAAAATCAAAAGAATGAAAAGATAGAAGAAAATGTAAAATATCTAACTGGAAAAACAACTGACCTAGAAAACACATCCAGGAGAGAAAATTTAAGAATTATTGGCCTGCCAGAAAACCACGATGAAAAAAAGAGTCTTGACAACATCTTCCAGGAAAGCACCAAGGAAAACTGCCCAGAAGTGCTATATCCAGAGGGCAAAATAGTCATTGAAAGAATCCACCGTTCACCTCCCAAAAGGGAACCTAAACTCAAAACCCCAAGAAATATCATTGCAAATTCTACAATGATCAAGTTAAGGAGCAAATGCTACAGGCAGCCAGAAAAAAACAATTCAAATATCGAGGAGCTACAGTCAGGATCACACAAGACCTTGGAGCTTCTACACTAAAAGTTTGAAGGAATTGGAATCCAACATTCTCTAAGGCAAAGAAGTTGGGACTACAACCTAGGATCAACTACTCAACAAAGTTCAGCACAACATTTCGGGCAAAGAGATGGTAATTCAACAAAGTAAGGGATTTCCAGACCTTCCTGACAAAAACGGCAGAACGTAATAGAAAATTCGATCTTCAAACACAGATATCAAGAGGGGCATAAAAAGGTAAACGGGAAAAAAAACTTGCTATTTAATTTGGGCAAACTGTTTACCTCCCTATAAGGGAAGAAGATACTTGTTAATTTTGAGAATTGTGTATCTATTATGAAATATAAAAGGAATATACATAGAGGGAACAGGTACAAAGCAAATGATGTCATGTCAAAAAATGTGAATTCAGTATGTGAAGGGATTGTAACAGGAAGTGTGAAAAGGAGGAAGCAGAAAATGGTAAATTACATTACCAGAAGAAGCACAAAATTATAGTACAGGGAAAGAGGGGAGGGAGATGAGAATTGTTTGAGAGGTACTCTCATCTGATTTGGTTCAAGGAAGGAAAAATAAACTTAAGTGTATAATCCTAAATAGCTCTATAGGCAGTAGGAAGGGAAGGGGGAAGAAAGAGGGGGAAGCTGAAAGGGAGGGAAGAAGCAGTAAGGGTAAAGGGGAGTGAAATGGAGGGGGGCTAAAAGAAGAAAGGGAAAGCTGCAGGAGGTGGTGGGGAAAAGTGAAAACTATTGAGGAGGGAAGGGAGACAGGAGAGTCAAAAGCACAAAGGGAGGGAGAGAGGATGGAGGGAAATACACAGATTGTAATCATAACTGTGAATGCGAATGGAATGAACTCTCCCATAAAACAGAGAAGAATAGCAGAATGGATTAAAAGCCATAACCAACAATATGTTGTTTACAAGAAACACATTTGAAATGAGGGGATACGCATAGAATAAAGGTCAAAGGTTGGAGCAAAATATATTGTGCTTCAGCTGATGTAAGAAAAGCAGGAGTAGCAATCCTAATTTCAGACAAAGCAAAAGCAGAAATAGATCTAATCAAAAGAGGTAAGAAAGGAAAATATATCATGCTAAAAGGCACCATAGACAATGAAGCAATATCATTACTAAGCATGTATGCTCCAAGTGGTATAGCATCCAAATTCTTAGAGGAGAGATTGGGGGAGTTGAAGGAAGAAACTGACAGCAAAACTATACTAGTGGGGGACCTCAACCTTCCCCTCGCTAAAATTGATAAAGCTAACCTCAGATTAAACAAGAAAGAGGTTAAGGAGGTAAATAAAACTCTGGATAAGGTAGATATGATAGATCTCTGGAGAAAAATGAATGGGAATAGAATGGAATATACTTTTTTGGTCAGCAATACATGGTACATATACAAAAACTGACCATGTATTAGAACGTAAAAACTCACAATCCAGTGCAGAACGGCAGGGATAACCAATTCATCCTTCTCAGATCATAATGCAACAAAAATTATATGTAATAAAATGCCATGGAAAGATAAACCAAAAATCAATTAGAAACTAAATAATTTAATCCTGAAGTAATGGGTTAAAGAAGAAGTCATACTTCATTCAAGAGAATGACAATAATGAGATAACCTATGGGATAATCTTATGGATTACTGAAAAAGCAGTTCTTAGGAGAAGTTTTATATCTTTGAATGCCTACATAAATAAAATAGAGAAAGAGGAGTTCAATGACTTGGCCATGGAGGTGAAAAAGCTAGAAAAAGAACAAATTGAAAATTTCCAAGTATATACCAAATTATAAATACTGAAAACCAAAGGAGAGATTAATAAAATTGAAATTAAGAAAACTGTTGAATTAATAATTAAAACCAATAGTTGACTTCATGAAAAAACTAATAAAATTGATAAACATTTGGTAAATTTGGTTAAAAAAAGGAAAGAAGAAAATCACATTACTAATATCAAAAATGAAAGGGGTGACCTCACTTCTAATGAGGAGGAAATTAAAACAACAATTAGAAATTACTTTGCCCAACTTTATGCCCACAAATTCGATAATCTAAATGAGATGGATGAGTATTTTAAAAAACACAAATTGTTCACATTAAGAGAAGAGGAAATTGAATACTTAAGCAACCCCATCTCAGAAAAAGAAATTGAACAAGCCATCATTGGACTCCCTAGAAAAAATCTCCAGGGCCAGATGGATTTACAAGTGAATTCTATGAAACATTTAAAGAATAATTAATTCCAGTACTATACATATTATTTTTGAAAACTGGGGAATAAGGAGTCTTCCCAAATTCTTTCTGTGATACAAATATGGTTTTGATGCCTAAACCAGGAAGACACAAAACAGAGAAAGAAAATTATAGACCAATTTCTGTAGTGAACATAGATGCAAAAATTTTAAATCAGATTTTAGCAAAAAGAATACAGCATCTTATCACGAGAATAATACATTATGATCAGGTAGAATTCATACCAGGAATGCAGCGCTGTTTCAATATTAGCAAAACTTTTAACATTATTGATCATATCAACAACAAAACTAACAAAAACCACATGATTATCTTAATAGATGCAGAAAAAGCTTTCGACAAAATACAACAACCATTCCTATTAAAAACACTGGAGAACATAGGAATAAAGGGAACTTTCCATAGAATAATAAGCAGTATCTATCTAAAACCTTCTGAAAGCATTATATGCAATTGAGATAAGGAAGATGCATTTCCAGTAAGATCAAGGGCAAAACAAGGATGTCCATAATCATCACTATTATTCAATATGGTACTAGAAATATTAGCTGTAGCAATCAGTCAAGATAAAGAAATTGAAGGAATAAGAATAGGCAAAGAAGAAACTAAGCTATCACTCTTTGCAGATGATATGATGATATACTTAGGGAATCCCAGAGATTCAAGTAAAAAACTACTTGAAATAGTAAACAAGTCTGGCAAACTTGCAGGCTACAAAATAAACCCACAGAAATCTTTTGCATTCTTATATATTAGCAACAAAGTCCAACAGCAGGAGACAGAAAGAGAAATCCCATTTAAAGCTAGGGTAGACACTATAAAATAGTTGGGAGTTTACCTGCCAAAACAAATCCAGGGACTATATGAACACAATTACAAGACACTTTTTGCACAAATAAAGTCAGATATAAGTAAATGGAAAAACATCAGTTGCTCATGGGTAGGCCGAGCTAATATAATAAAAATGAAAATTCTACCTAAGGTAATTTACTTATTTAGTGCCATACCAATTAAACTATCAGATAATTATTTTCTAGGACTGGATAAAATAATATCAAAATTCATCTGGAAGAAAAAAAGGTCCAGAATATCAAAGAGACTAAGGAAAAGAAATGCTAGGGAAGGTGGCCTAGCACTACGAGATCTTAAATTGTACTATAAAACAGCAATTATCAAAACTTGGTATTGGCTAAGAAACAGAAGGGTAGACAAGTGGAATATACTAGGCACTCAATACACAGTAGGCAAGGAATATAGCAACCTCCTCTTTGATAAACCCAAGGACCCCAGCTTCTGGGATAAGAACTCACTGTTCAACAAAAAATGCTGGGAAAACTGGATAATAGTGTGGCTGAAACTAGGTATAGACCCATGCCTGACATCGTACACAACAATAAAGTCCAAATGGGTACACAATCTAGGTATAAAGATTAATACCATGGACAAACTGGAGGACAAGGAATTGTGTATTTATCAGATTTATGGAGAAGAAAAGAATTTTTGACTAAAGAAGAGATAGAAAGCATTATGAAATGTAAAATGGATAATTTTGATTACATCAAACTGAAAAGTTTTTGCTCAACCAAACCCAATGCAACCAGACTTTGGAGGGATGTAGCAAATTGGGAAAGAATTTTTACAGCTAATCTTGGGGTTGACGGCCTCATTTATAGAGTATATAGAGAACTGAGTCAAATGTGCAACAATGCAAGTCATTTCCCAATTGATAAATGGTCAAAGGATATGAACAAGCAATTTTAAGAGGAAGAAATTAAAGATATCTGCAATCATATGAAAAAACGCTCTAAATCACTTTTGATTAGAGAGATGCAAATCAAAACAACTATGAGGTACCACATCACACCTATTAGAATGGCAAACATGACAGGACAGGAAAATGATAAATGTTGGAGAGGATATGGGAGAGTTGGAACACTAATTCATTGTTGGTGGAGCTGTGACCTAATCCAGCCATTCTGGAGAGTGGTTTGGAACTATGCCCAAAGGGCAACAAAAATGTGCATACCCTTTGATCCAGTAATATCTCTTCTAGAACTGTATCCCCAAGAGATCATAAAAATGGGAAAGGGTCCCACATGTACAAAAATATTTACAGCAGCACTCTTTGTAGTTGCCAAAAACTGGAAATCAAAGGGATGCCCATCAATTGGGAAATGGCTGAATAAATTATGGCATATGAATGTAATGGAGTACTATTGCACCATAAGAAATGATAAACAAGAAGACTTCAGAGAGGCCTGGAAGGACTTATATGATCTGACGCTGAATGAAAGGAGCAGAACCAGGAGAACTTTGTACATAGCAGCAACCACAGCGTGTGAGAGTTTTTTCTGGTAGACTTGGAACCTCATTAAAATGCAAGGACTTAAAAAAAAAAGTTCCCAAAGGTCTTCTAAAGCAAAATGCCTTCCACACTCCAAGAAACAACCATAGAATTCATTCGTAGAATTAAGCAGATCATTTGTGTGTGTGTTGTGTTTTGATTTGTTATATGATTTCTTCCATTTGTTTTAGTTCGTCTACACAGCATGACCATAGTAAAAACGTATTCAATAGGAAAGTATGTTTAGAGCCTATATAAAGTTGTATGCCTTCTTGGGGACAGAGGGGGGTGGTGGGAGTAGGTTGGGGGGGGGAATCTAAGTTCTAGGGTAGTGATTGTAGAACATAAAAAAAAAATCATACATGTAGTCAAAGGCTGTGGAAATATAAACCAAAAGCTAGTTGGAAACTAAACAATCTAATCCTAAAGAATGATTTGGTTAAACAGCAAATTATAGAAACTATCAACAACTCCATTCAAGTGAATGATAGTAATGAGACAACCTACGAAATGTTATGGGATACTACAAAAGCAGTTCTCAGGGTAATTTTTATATCTTTGTATATATACATGAATAAAATTCAGAAAGAGAAGATCAATGAATTGGGCAAGCAGGTGAAAAAGCTTGAAAAAGAACAAATTGAAAATCCTCAATTAAATACTAAACTAGAAATACTGTAAACGAAATGTGAGATTAATGAAATTAAGAAAACTATTGAACGAATAACTAAAACAAAGAGTTAGTTTTATAAAAAAAAAGCAATTAAATTGATAAACCTTTGGTCAATTTTATTAAGACAAAGAAAGAAGAAAATGAAATTAACAGTATCTAAAATGAAAAGGGTGAACTCATCTCCAATGAAGAGGAAATTAAAACAATATAAGAAATTATTTTGTCCAACTGTATGCCCATAAATTCGACAATCTAAATTACATGATTGACTATTTTAAAAGATATAAATTGCCCAGATTAAGAGAAGAGGAATTTGAATACTTAAATAACCCCATCTCAGAGAAAGAAATGGAACAAGCAATCAATGAACTCCTTAGGAAAAAAATCTCCAGGGCCTGATGGACTCACAAGTAAATTCTATCAAACATTTAAAGAAGAGCTCATTCCAATACTATATATACTACTTGGGAAAACTGGGTAAGAAAGAGTGCTTCCAAATTATTTTTATGATACAAATATTGTTTTGACACCCAAACCAGGAAGAGCCATAACAGAGAAAGAAAATTATAGACCAATTTATCTAATTAATATAAATGCAAAAATTTTAAATAAGATTTTAGCAAAAATAATACAGCAGCTTATTACAAGAATAATACATTATGATCAGGTAGTATTCATACCAGGAATGTAGGGCTGGTTCAATATTAGGAAAACTATTAGCATTATCAATCATATCAACAACACACCTAACAGATATGACTCGATTATCTCAGTAGATGAAGAAAAAGCGTTGGACAAAATACAACTCCCACTACTATTAAAAACTTTGGAGAGCATAGGAATAAATGGAACTTTCCATAAAATGATAAGCAATATCTGCTTAAAACCTTCAGCAAGCATTATATTCAGTTGCGAAAAACTAGATACATTTCCAGTAATATCTGGGGTGAAACAAGAATGTCCATTATCACCACTATTACTCATTTGGGTACCAGAAATTTTACCTGTAGCAATAAGAGAAGAAAAAGAAATTTAAGGAATTGGAATTGGCAAAGAAAAAACTAAGTTGTCACTCTTATGGATGATATGATGATATACTTAGAGAATCCCAGAGATTAAAATAAAAAAACTTCTTGAAATCATAAAGAACTTCTCAAAGTTGCCGGTTACAAAATATACCCACACAAATCTTTTGAGTTTCTATATATTACTAACAAATCCCAACAGCTTGAAGAGAAATCCCATTGAAAGGTACGGTAGACACTACATAATATTTGCGAGTCTATCTGCCAAAACAAATACAGGGACTATATGAACACAATTACAAAACACTTTTCACACAAATAAAATCAGATCTAAGGAAGTGGAAAAATATCATTTGTTTCGTGGGTTGGCCGAGGCAATATAATAAAAATGACAATTTTACCTAATTAATTTACTTATTCAATGCCATACCAAGCAAACTATCAGATAATTAATTTTTAGAGCTAGAAAAAAATAGTGTCAAAATTCATCTGGAAAAACCAACGTTCGTGAATATCAAGGAACTAAAGAATACAAATGCTAAGGAAGGTGGCCTAGCTCTACCAAATCTTAAGTTGTATAATAAAGCAGAAGTTATCAAAACCACTTGGTACTGGTGAAGAAACAGAAGGGTATACCAGTGGAATAGGTTAGGTATCCAAGATACAGTAATCAATGTATATAGCAATCTACTCTTTGATAAACTCAAGGACCCCAATTTTTGGGATAAGAACTTACTGTTCAAAAATTGCTCAGAAAACTGGATAACAGTATGGCAGAAACTAGGCATAGACCAATATCTGAAACCATAACCAAGAATAAAGTCCAAATGGGTACATGACCTAGGTATAAAGATTGATACTATAAACAAATTAGTGGAGCAAGGAATAGTGTATTTATGATATTTATGTTGAAGGGAAGAATTTTGACAAAACGAGAGATGGAAAATATTATGAAGTATAAAATTGACAATTTTGATTACACTAAATTGAAAAGTTTTTGCACAAACAAACCCAGTGCAACCTAGATTAGGAGGGAAGCAGAAAACTGGGAAAGAATTTTTTTGCAACTTGTGTCAGTGATAAAGGCCTCATTTCTAAAATATATAGAGAACTGAGTCAAATGTACAAGTCATTCTCCATTTGATAAATGGTCAAAGGATATGAACAGGCAGTTTCAGGGGAAGAAATTAAAGCTATCTATAGTCAAAGGAAAAAATGCTCCAAATCACTATTAATTAGAGAGATGAAAATCAAAAGAACTCTGAGATACCACATCACACCTATCTGATTGGATAACATGATAAAACAGGATGATGATAAATCTTGGAGAAGATGTGGGAGAGTTGGAACACTAACTTATTGTTGATGGATCTGTGAGGTGATCCAACCATTCTGGGGAGCAATTTGGAGTTATACCCAAAGGGCTGCAAAAACGTGCATGCCATTTGACCTGGCAATATCACTTCTTGGACTGTATTGCCAAGGGATCATAAAAATGGGAAAGGGTCCCACATGTACAAAAATATTTATAGCAGCACTCTTCGTGATGGCCAAAAGTTGGAAATGAAGGGAATGTCCATCAATTGGGGAATGGCTGAATAAATTGTGGTATATGTATGTGATGGAATACTATTTTGGTATAAGAAATGATGAACAAGAAAACTTCAGAGAAGCATGGAAATCTTATATGAACTGATGCTGAGGGAAAGTAGCAGAATCAGGAGAACTTTGTCCACAGCAATAACCACAGTGTGGGAGGATTTTTTTCCAGTATAGTTAGAACTTCACTGTAATGCAAAGACTTAAAAAATTCCCAGTGGTTTCTTAACACAAAATGCCTTCTACATAGAGAGAAAGAACTATGGCTTTCAATCACAGAATGTAGCAGATCACTTTTCTTTTGTATTACGTTGTGGTTTGTTTTATGATTTCTTCCATTCATTTTAATTCTTTCTTGCAACATGACTAAAGTGAAAATGTATTTAATAGGAATGTATGTTTAGAACTTATATAAAATTGTATGCCATCTGAGGGAGGCAGTGGGGAGGGTAGGGACAAAGGGGGTGGGCGAGGAAAAAAATCTAAGATATATGGAAGTAATTGTAGAACACTGAAGATAAATAAAATAATAATAATAAAACAAAAATAAACAAAAAAAGGGCTGTATTGGCCAAATGGAAAAGGAGATCCAAACATTCACCGATGAAAACAATTCCTCAAAAATTAAAATGAAGCAAATGGAAGTTAATGACTCTATGAGAAATCAAGAGGGTAATCAGAAGTAAACATTTTTGGGGAGGGACAGGGTCAGAAGAGAAAATAGAATGAATTCAGGATTGGATGGATGGATGGAAATATTCTTTGTCTTTCACAGCATGACTATTATGGAAGTGTTTTGCATGACTCCACATGTATAAGCTATATCTAATTGTTTGCTTTCTCAATGAGAGTATGTGGGGAGGGAGGAAAGGAGAGAATGTGGAGCTCAAAATTTTAAAAACAAATGTTAAAAATTGTTTTTACATGCAACTGGGAAATAAGACATACAGGCAAAGAGATATTAAAATCTATCTTGCCCTAGGGGAAAATAGAAGAGATAAGAGAAGGCAGGGTGATAGAACCCAGGGCAATTTGGAGGAAGGGATAATCAGAATGTACACTATCTTTGAGTGGGGCAGGATAGAAATGGGGAGAAAATTTGGAACTCAAAACCTTATGGAAGTGAATATTGGAACCTAAAAATAAATAAATTTAAAAAAATAAAACCATCAAATCCTTACATGTTGAAAGCTACGGGTTTTTTTTCCCTTTGGGATGTCATTTATGACATTAATGTTTTTTTTTCCATAAGTGAAAATGTTTATATACACTATTTTTATTTTGTTAATGTAATAATTTCATATTTGCCATTAGCCCATTTAATTTGTTTTCAATTTTGCTGGTATACAATTATATATAATGATTTCTGATAGTTTTCTTTTTTCCATTCATTTCAGATTGTTTTTATCATTTCTGTTTTCTTTTGAAAAAATATTATTAAACTTTTAATTATTATTATTTTATTTATCTTTTTAATATTATATAGTATCTTTCCATCATCCTTGTTTTAAAACAGAACTTCATTTTATTAGTTCAATAGTAATTCCTTTTCACTTTTGTCATTCTCCTTAGACACTTCAAAATTTCTACTTTTATCATTTATGGTTGTGTGTTTTTAATTTATTGATATTATGGTATTTAAAATTGCTCAATTTTTATTTCTCTCTTTTTGTATTTTGTTAATCCTTGATCTGCAAAGCAAATTTTCTCTAAGCACTGACCTTACTGGATGTCTTAAATTTTGGTATATTTTTTCTTGATTATTAATTTCAAAGTATTTTCCATTTCTCTGACTTTTTAAACTATCTGACATAATTAATTATATGATATAATCATGTAGTCTCCATGTAGGCCTACTTCTTTAGTTACTACTTTCTTAATGCAATTGTTTTACTGAATTCTGATTTATCAGGGAAGGTAGCATGCATTTACAGGTCAGGCTTTTAATTTCAAAGACGTATATTTGCATTCTGCCTCTGGCACATACTAAGCATGAGACTATGGGAAAATCAAATAACTTCTCACTCTTCAGGAAAATTTCTACGGTAATAATCTAAGGAAGAAGTAGTTATCTTGATTAATGACATGCATTTCTACCCTAGGGATTTCAAACCTGCATAAATTGCAGATTCAGATTTAAAGCAAAAATCTCTAAAATACATGGTTACTGTTTTTTTCCCCTTTCTGTTCTTATACGAGTAATTTCATATGCAATCATTTTTGATAAGGGTTTAATGTGATACTTAATAGTAAGTACAGGCATTCAGTTTCCCATTTGATAATTATGTCAGTTTTTTAGATTTTATTTTTTCCAATATTATATTCATATTGATAAATTTTCTCAATGTTTATTGTTATTTTAGACTTGTCAATGTCTAAAATATTTTAAATTGTCCACAATTATTACCTTGTCTTACTAGTTTCACACAATTTTAAAAAATAGCTTTTCTGTTATGCATTCAAACACTATGCCTTTTAGTACACCCTCAGTTAGTGAAATGAATCTACCAACTCATTGATTCAGAAAATCCCAGCAATGATGAAAACTGCAACTCGTTCATTCTTTTTATAGCATATTTTTTTCCCCAATTACACATCTAGACAATTTTTAGCATTTAATTAAAAAAGATTTTGACTTTCAAATTTTTCTTCCACCCAACTTCCCCTCTCCTCTTCTGAAAATGGTACGCAATATACGTTATACATGTGTTATCATGTAAAATATATCTCCATATAAGTCACCTTTGTGAAAGAAGAAGCAGAATTTAAAAACATGGAAAAGAATTAAACAAGTAAAAAAATTCTTCCACCTTCATTGACAATCCATTACTTCTTTATTTGGACATGAATAGCATTTTCCTTCATGAATCCTTTGTGATTGTCTTTGATCATTTTGTTGCTGAAAAGAGCTGAATCATTCTAAGTTGCATAAAACATTTTCCTGGTTCTGCTCTTTTCAGTTTGCTTCAGCCTTTTCAGTTGTTGTTGCTATTTTTGCATCTGCCTCTTCATTATTTTTTGCGTAATAATATTACATGGTATTTGTATACTACACCAAGTTCAGCCATTTTCCAATTAATGGGCATCAATTCCATTTCCAATTCTTTGTCACCACAATAGAGAGCTGCTAAAATATTTTTTCTTTTTTTTTATTTAACTTTTAACATTCATTTTCACAAAATTTTGGGTTCCAAATTTTCTCCCCATTTCTTCCCTCCCCCCACCCCAAAAAACCAAGCATTCTAATTGCCCCTATCACCAATCTGCCCTCTCTTCTAACATCCCTCCCTTCCCTTGTGCCCATCTTCTCTTTTGTCCTGTAGGGCCAGATAACTCTTTATATCCATACCTATATTCCTTATTTCCTAGTAGCAAGAACAATGCTCAATAGCTGTTCCTAAAACTTTGACTTCCAACTTCTCTTCATCTCTCCCTCCCCACCCATTCCCTTTGGGAAGGCAGGCAATTCAATATAGACCATATCTGTATAGTTTTGTAAATGACTTCCACAAAAGTCATGTTGTGTAAGACTATATTTCCCTCCACCCTATCCTGCCCCCCCTTTCTTCTATTCTCTCTTTTGATCCTATCCCTCCCCAAGAGTGCTCCCTCCTCCCACTGCCTTCCCTTCCATCATTCCCCACACCCTGCTTATCTCCTTCTCCCCCACTTTCTTGAATTGTAAGGTAGGTTTTCATACCAAAATGAGCGTGCATTTTATTCCTTCCTTTAGCCGAATGTGATGAGAGTAAGCTTCATGTTTATCTCTCACCGCCCTCTTTTTCCTTCCACTGACAAGTCCTTTGCTTACCTCTTTTATGAGAGATAATTTGCCCCATTCCATTTCTCCCTTTCTCCTCCCAATATATTTCTCTTTCACTGCTTAATTTCATTTTTTGAGATATGATCCCCTCCTATTCAATTCACTCTGTGCTCTCTGTCTCTCTTTGTGTGTGTGTGTGTGTGAGTGTGTGTGCAATCCCATCAATTACCCAGATACTGAAAAGTTTCAAGAGTTACAAATATTGTATTTCCATATAGGAATGTAAACAGTTCAACTTTAGTAAGTCCCTTATGACTTTTCTTTGCTGTTTACCTTTTCATGCTTCTCTTCATTTTTGTGTTTGAAGGTCAAATTTTTTTATCAGCTCTGGTCTTTTCATCAAGAATGCTTGAAAGTCCTTAATTTCATTGAAAGACCATTTTTTCCACTGAAATATTATACTAAGTTTTGCTGGGTAGGTGATTCTTGGTTTTAGTCCTAGTTCCTTTGACTTCTGGAATATCACATTCCACACCCTTCTATCCCTTAATGTAGAAGCTGCTAGATCTTGTGTTATCCTGATTGTATTTTCACAATATTTGAATTGTTTCTTTCTAGCTGCTTGCAATAATTTCTTCTTGACCAGGGAACTCTGGAATTTGGCCACAGTGTTCCTAGGAGTTTCTCTTTTTGGATCTCTTTCAGGAGGTGATAGGTGGATTCTTTCAATACTTATTTTGCCCTCTGGTTCTAGAATGTCAGGGCAGTTTTCCTTGATAATGTCATGAAAGATGATATCTAGGCTCTTTTTTTGATCATGGCTTTCAGGTAGTCCCATAATTTTTAAACTGTCTCTCCTGGATCTATTTTACAGGTCAGTTGTTTTTTCAATGAGATATTTCACATTATCTTCCATTTTTTCATTCTTTTGGTTTTGTTTTGTGATTTCTTGGTTGCTCATAAAGTCATTAGCCTCCATCTGTTCCATTCTCATTTTGAAAGACCTATTTTCTTCAGTGAGCTTTCAGACTTCCTTTTCCATTTGGCTAATTCTGCTTTTGAAAGCATTCTTCTCCTCATTGGCTTTTTGAACTTCTTTTGCCAATTGAGTTAACCTATTTTTAAAGGTGTTATTTTCTTCAGCATTTTTGGGGTCTCCTTTAGCAAGGCATTGACCTGCTTTTCATGATTTTCTTGCATCTCTCTCATTTTTTTCCCAGTTTCTCCTCCACCTCTCTAACTTGATTTTCAAAATCGTTTTTGAGCTCTTCCATGGCCTGAGCCCACTGAATACTTATTTTGGATGTCTGGAATACAGAAGCCTTGACTTTTAGGTCTTTCCCTGATTGTAAACATTGTTCTTTCTCATCATAAAGGATGGGAGGAGATATCTGTTCACCAAGAAAGTAATCTTCTATGGTCTTGTTTTTTTCCCCTTTTTTGGGCGTTTTTCCAGCCAGTGAACCATGGGTCATTTCTGAAGAGTAGAGTATACTCTGGGAATCTGTGAGATCTCAGTTCCTCTGAGGCAGCAAGATCAAGCATGTACTGGTCTGGATGCAGAGAGGGATTTTTATGCCTAGAATCTTAGCATTTACCTCTCCTCAAGCACCTGGCCTCTAGTTCTGTGAAGTCAGCACTGGGGGCTGATTTTCAGATAAGCTGGATGGGCAGGGCTGACAACGTCCAGCTCGGCCAGAGCCTCCACCCAGGGCTGAGGTAAGACTCAGCTCTTCAATGCTCGCAGGGATTTTTACACTCCAACAGTGGAGCTTCTGTAAAGGCTGCTCTGCTGCCTCTGTGGCCGCTGCCTGCTGCTGGAGCTATGGGAAAGCCCCTCTCCCTTCCTGGCCAGCCGATAAAACCCTGTCACTGACCTTTGGTGCCTGTGGGTTGAGGGATCTGAGGACCCTCTGCTGGGACTGGAGATTCCGGCCCCAAGCTGTCCTCCTCCCAGAGTCTCGTTGTGCTGCCCAGCTTGGCCAAGGTTGGGCTGCACTCTGTGCTGGGCTCCGCATCTGGCCCAATTGAAGTTTCTGTGGGCCTTTCAGGTCACTATGGGCTGGAAATCTCCTCCACTCTGTTTTTCTCCACTTCTGCTGCTCCAAAATTTGTTGAGAGTCTCTCTCTACAGGTATTTTATGGGCTGTGCAGAGGACCCTGTGTAACTGTGTCTTTGTAGTCTGTCATCTTGGCTCTGCCCCCTGAAGTATTTTTTTCACATGAAATTCTTTTTCTATTTTTAATGATCTCTTTGGGATATAGACCTTATACTTGTGTTGCTAGATGAAAAGGTATGCAGAGTTTGGTTGTGTTTCCTTCCCAATAACCAATGCTTATCTAAAAACTCCAGTATTGTTATTTTGTTGAGCTTTATTTTTTGGCAAATTATCATTCTTTCTGTAAGGTTTGAGGAACCAATAAAACAATATGTATTGTTGTTTCTGAGAACATAATAATAGGCAACTTTATATCTTGTTCTTAGATAGGGAATCCCAAACAAATTTGTTTGTAAATACACATGGGCAGATGTATAATTACTGTGTACAAGCATATATATTAATATGCACATGTAATTGGAGAAGAGGAAAGGAGGAGGCAGAAAATGGTAAGTTACATCACATGAAAAGGCACAAATACATATAACAACAGAAGGAAAGAAGGGAGGGAGATGCGCATTATCTAAAGGTTACTTTCATCAGGTTTGGCTCAAGGAGGGAATAACAGACTCAATTAGGTACAGAAATCTAACTTGCCCTATAAGCAGCAGGAGGGGAAATTGGAACGAAAGGGGAGGAAGGGATAGAAGAGAGGAAAGAAGAAGTAAGGGAAAAGGGAAAGAAGGAGACTAATCGAAAGGAGGGCAGATTAAGGGAGGTGGTGGTCAAAAGTAAAACTCCAGTGAAGAGGGAAAGGGGAAAAAGGAAGAGAAAAGTATAACCACGTGTGGAGGAAATAGAATAGAAAAACATAGATAATAATCATAACTGGTAGGAGTCATACTAAATTAATTTTATTATACAAATACAGTGCTGATACCTAAACAAGAAAGAGCCAAAGAAAATTATACACCAATTTCCCCTAATGAACATAGATGAAAAAAATTTTAATAAAAGTTTAGCAAAGAGTTTTTTCCAACTTTTCATGAGGATAATACACTATGAACAGGTGGGATTTAGACCAGGAATTCAGGGTTCTTTTAATGCTGGGAAAACAATGAGCATAATTGACCATATCAACAACAAAACTGACAAAAGCATATGATTATCTCAATAGATGCAGAAAAAGAATGCTATGAAATGCAACATCCATTCTTACTAAAAAAAAAAAAAAACACTAGAGATCATAGGAAAAGCATGGAGTCTTCTTTAAAATGATTGGTAACATATATCTAAAACCATCAGTAAACTTTATATATGAGGGGGATAAGCTAGAAACATTTCCAATAAGATTAGGAGTGAAACAAGGATGTCCCTTATCATCATTATTATTCAATACTGTACTAGAAATTATAGTTTTGGCTATAAGAGAAGAAAAGAAATTGAAGGAATTAGAATAGGAAATGAAGAAATAAAACTGTCTATTTGCAAATATGATGTATACTTAGAGAATCCTAGAGAATCACCAAAAAACAACTTGAAACAATTAGCAAAGTTTCAGGATATAAAACAAGTCCACATAAATAATATAAAATTATAGATATTGTATATTAAATGCATAAATATAAAATAAACCCATATAAATCATCAGCCTGTCTATATATTACTAACAAAGTGCACCAACAAGAGACAGAATGAGAAATTTCATTTTGGCAACTGTAAAAAACAAAAAATGTTTGGAAACCTATTTACCAAGACAAACCCAGGAAATGTGTGAACAAAATTGCAAAACACTTTTCACACCAATAAAATCACATATAAACCATTGGAAAAATATCAGTTGATTATGGATTGTTAGAGCTATTATAATGAAAATGATAATCCTACCTAAATTAATTTACTTATTTAGTATCTTACTAAACAAAATACTAAATATATATGTATATTTATATATTTTATGGAGCTAGAAAAATGATAACAACATTCATTGGGAAGAACAAAGGGCCCAGAAGAGCAAGGGGAATAATAAAAAATGCAAGGAAATGTGGTCAAACTATGTCACTTCTAAATTGTACTTTAAAGCAGTAGTCATCAAAACTACTTGGTATGGGCTGAGAAAAAAAGGGGTGGATCAGTGAAATAGTTTAGGCAAACATGACACCACAGCAGTTAATGACTATAATAATCTACTGTTTGATAAAGGCAGACTACAGCTTGTTGAATAAGAACTCATTATTTAACAAAAACTGTTGTGAAAACTGGAAAATAGTATGGCAGAAACTAGGCATAAATCACCATCTTACATTCTACACCAAGATAAAGTCAAAACGGGTGTATGATTTAGATATAAAGACTGATACTATAAGCAAATCAAGAGAGCAAAGAATAGTTTACCTGTCAGATCTATGAAATGTAAAAGTATAATTTTGATCACATTAAATTAAAAAGATTTTGCACAGAGTCAATGTGATGAACATTGGAAGGGAAGCAGAGAACTGGGAAACAATTTTCACAACTAGTGTTTCTGATAAAGGCCTCATTTCTCAAATATGTAGAGAACTGAGTCAAAATTGTAAGAATTTAAGTCATTCCCCAATCAATAAATGGTCAAAGGCAATCAAACAGGCAGTTTTTGGAGGAAAAAATGAAAGCTTTCTATAGTCATATGGAAAAATGCTCTAAATCACTATTAATTACAAAAATGCAAATTAAAACAACTCTGAGGTAACACACCATACCTATCAGATTGGCTAAAATGACATAACAAGAATATAATAAATGTTGGAGAAGATGTGGAAAAATTGGAACACTAATACATTGTTGATATAGTTGTGAACTGATCCAACCGTTCTGGAGAGCAATTTATAATATTATTCAAAGGTCTATAAAATTATGTGTATCTTTGACCCAGCAATGTAATTTCTAAGTCTATGTCCCAAAGAGTTTGTAACAAAGGGAGAAGGACCCACATGCACACGATTAGTTATAGCACTTGTTTGCTTGTTGGCAAAGACTTAGAAATTGAGGGGATGCTCACAAAATGAATAATGACTGAACAAGTTGTGATATCTGAATGTAATGGAACACTATTTCATAAGAAATAACGAGCAAGTAGAGTTCAGAAAAACCTGGAAAGTCTTACATGAACTGATGCTGAGTGAAGTGAGCAGAACCAGAAAAACATTGTATGGAGTATGTGCATGTTCATCCTTCATTGCCGAAAAAGGTCATGCCATCAGAGAAATAATGACATGACTTGCACTTGACTTTGTTTGGAGAGAGGGAGGGTTGTGCAGATCACCAGCCTCACTTCTCCTCCAGAGCCATCTGAATCCAGTGACCAAATATTCATCAGGATGACTGGAGATGACCCAGGATGAGGCAATTGGGGTTAAGTGACTTGCCCAAGTTCACACAACTAGTGATTGTCAAGTGCCTGAGGTGAGATTTCAACTCAGTCCTCCTGACTCCTGCACTGGTATTCTATCCACTGCACCACCTAGATGCCCAACTCTGTGCAATGGCCAACTATGACAGATTTAACTCTTCTCAGCTATACAAAAATATAAGACAATTCTAAAAGCATCATGATGGAAAATGCTCTCCACATCCAGAGAAAGAACTATGGAGTATGAAAGCAGATTCAAGCATAATATTTTCTCTCTCCTTTTTTTCCCTTTGGTTGTAATTCTTCATTACAACATGACTAACATTCAAATATGTTTAATTTGATTGTATATGCAAAACTTCTATCAGGTTGTATGCCATCTTGGGGTGAGGGGACCACAGGAAAGGGGAGAAAATTTGGAACTCTACATCTTATAGGAGTGTTGAAAACTAAAAATACATAAATAAAAAAAATAGTTTTTCAAATGGAGGAATCAAACAAATATACAAATAGTAGCTGCACATATTTCAAAGAGCTATTATTGCATTTTAACAGCAATCATATTTCTGATGTAACTCTAAACTCTCCTGAAGCAGTCTTCAGTATCTACCTAAAACAATTAATGGCTAAAATAACAGTGCAGCTTTCCTTAGAACTTTTATTTTTTTGTTCCATACTTGCTGTATGGGGTAACATGTATCCAAAGAAATGGGAAGAAAATATATATCACTTTGCAGAGTGAACAGAATATATATATATATAGCCATTAATAAATGTGTTAGAAAATTAATATGTTTGAATAAGGATTATTGGGACCTCAGGCAGGCCTGAGTCATTTGCTGGCTTACAATACTATCACAACCAATTAGTCCTCTTTTACTTCCACTTCTATCCTTTTAGGAAAGAATCTATTGCACACCTGAGACTGTCATTCCTGTGCTGCTAAACAGCAATCCAAGTCATTCTTTATATGAAATTTCAGAAAAAAATCTGTTTCACAAAGAGGTATAATTCCACAATTTTTCTTTGTTTTAAAAAATATATGATATATTTATTATTTAGTTCTCAACTTTCACTTTCACAAGAATTTGAATGCAAAAGTTTCTCCCCATTTCTTCCCCCATCCCAAGAGAGCACACACCCCATCCACCCCTTCCTCCTATCTGTCCTCCCTTATATTACCCCCCCTTTCTTAAATCCCAACCCCAATTATTTTTCTGTAAATGTTATTTTTCAGGCTAAAACAATTTTTAACATTATTGTCAAAGCTTTGACTTCCATATTCTGTTCCTTTCTCCCTCCCCACCCACCCTCATTGAGAAAACAACAATTCAATATAGGTCATACATGTGCAGCCACACAAAACACTTCCATAATACTTATGTTGTGAAAGACTAACCACATTTTCCTATCATATCCTACCCTTTACTTGTTCCATTCCCTCCCCTGACCTGTCCTCCCACAATAATGTTTGCTTCTGATTACTCCTTAATCCAATTTCCTATCCCTTCTATTTTCTTCCCTCCCTATTCCCTTCCCGACTGCCTTCCTGCAGGGTAAAATACATATATACACATACACACACACACATATATATATATATATATATGTATATATATATATATATATTCACTATAACTGCCATAATATTCAAAAAGGACTCATAAGTTACTAATAACATCTTTCCATAGAAGAATGTAAACAGTTCAACTTTAATGAATTCCTTAAGACGTCTCTTTCCTGTTTACTTTTTCACATTTCTCTTGATTCTCCTATTTGAAACTCAGATTTTCTATTCAGCTCTGGACTTTTCAACTACTTGTTTTCAGTATTCTACAATCACTTACACATATCTTAAGTTTTTTCCCCTCCCTTCCCAATCACTCTCCAAGATGGTGTGCCATCTTATATAGGTTCTACACATATGTTCTTATTAAATATATTTTCACCTTAGTCATGTTGAATAGAAGAATTAAAATGAATGGGGGAAACCATGAAACAAAATAAAACAAAACATAATAAAAAAAAATTGGTCAGCTTCATTCTGTGATTCAATTACATAGTTCTGTCTTTGGATATGGAAGGTGTTTTGCCTCCTGCGTCCATTGGGAACTTTTAAGGTCTTTGTTTTGCTATGAAGAAATAAGTCTAAGAGAAAAATTTCTCAGACACTGTGGGGGTTGCTGCGTACAACATTGTCCTAGTTCTGCTCCTTTCACTCAGCATAGGTTCATATAAGTCTTTCCAGGCCTATCTGAAGTCTTCCTGTTCATCATTTTTTATAGAACAATAGTATTCCATTACATTCATATACTCCAACTTGTTCAGTCATTCCTCAACTGAAGTGCTTCCCCTTGATTTTTAGCTTTTGGTCACCACAAAGAGAGCACCTATAAATATTTTTGTACATGTGGAACCCTTTCCCATTTCTATGATATTTTTGGGATACAGTCCCAGAAGCTATATTGTTGGGTCAAAGAGTATGCGCAATTTTGTAGCCCTTTGGACACAGTTGTAAATTGCTCCATAGAATGCTTGGATCAGCTCACAGCTCCATGAAAAATGAATTAGTGTTCCAACTCTCCCACAGCTTCTCCAACATTTATCATTTTTTTTTTTGCTATGTTAGCCAATCTGATAGGTGTGATGTGGTACCTCAGAGTTGTTTTGATTTGCATCTCTGTAATCAATAGTAATTTAGAACACTTTTTCATATGAATATAGATAGCTTTAATTTCTTCCTTTGAAAAATGCTTGTGCATATGTTTGACCATTTATCAATTGTGCATTCTTGTACATTTGACTCAATTCTTTATATATTTTAGAAATGAGACCTTTGAGATTCTAAGTGCAAAATGTCTTTCCCAGTTTTCTACTTATGATTTCTTGGTTTCTCATAAAGTCATTGGCTTCCTTCTGTTGCATTCTAATTTTTAAAGAACTATTTTCTTCAGTGAGCTTTTGAAGTAACTTTTCAATTTGGCCAATTCTGCTTTTTTGAAGCATCATTCTCCTCATTGGCTTTTTGGACCTTTTTTGCCATTTGGATTAGTCTATTTTTAAAGGTGTCATTTTCGTCAGCATTTTTGGGTCTCTTTCAGCAAGTTGTTGACTAACTTTTCATGATTTTCTTGCTTTGCTCTCATTTCTCTTTTGAATTTTTCCTCCACCTCTTTTACTTGATTTTCAAAATCCTTTTTGAGGTTTTCCATGTCATGAGACCACTGCATATTTTTGGAAACTTTGAATGTAGAACCCTTGATCTTGCTGTCTTCCTCTGATTTTATGCTTTTCTCTTCCTCATCTAAAAGGATGGAAGAAAATACATTTTCACCATGAAAGTAGCCTTCTCTAGTCTTATTTTTTTTTTACCTTTTGGGGCATTTTTCCAGCGAGTTACTTGACTTTTGATTCCTTTGTCAAGTGGAATTATACTAACCCAGGCTTCACAAGTTTTGTGCCGCTGTTCTCTGAGATCTCTCTAGGGACCTCTAAGTTCTCAGCTCCTCCAGGGTGCACAATCAACTGAGAGGAATTTACTCTTCTACTGTACTGCGCTCTCATCTGTGAGCAACTAACAGCACTCTTTTCTGCCCTGGAATTGTGAATAGGATTCCCTCTCCACAGCTGCCACCAGCTCTGGCACACTCGTGCTCCTCCTCACCCCAGGAATGCACCACCAGATTAAGACCCAAGACCTATAGACTGAGGACTTCAGAAGTGGCTGCTGCTATGGCAGTGGCTGTAGCTGCCTTGGAGTTGGGGCTGGTGTCACACCACTCTCCACCCTCTCTCTCTCTCTCAGATGAAAGTGCTTTCTCACTGACTTTTGAAGCTTTCTTTGGCTTTTGTGGGTTGAGAAATCTGGAAACTGCATCATCTGTTGGAGATTTCATGCCCTGAATACTACTCCAGTCCTGGATGTGGCACATCTATGGCAATATGTCTGTGCCACTCTAATCTGAACCCCAAGGGATAGATCTTTCTTGTTGGCCTTTGGGCTGTCTTGGGCTATAAATCTGTTTCACTCTGTCATTTTGTGGCTTCTGCTGCTCTAGAATTTGTTTAAAATCGTTTTTACAAGTATTTTTAGGGCTATGGGGGAAGAACTAGAGTAGGTCCATCCTTCTTCTCCACCATCTAGGCTCCATCCCCTAATTAGATATTTGAAAATAAGAATTTCATGTGAAAAAAACTGAATCAGTGAAGCTAAACCAATAAGAGATGGCATTAGAAAGGCATGGTGGATATGAGAAGAGATGAGAATCCCAATTTCTGCCATATGATCATGTTCAATTCTGTAACCAATCTCTCTCATTTCCAGAGTCTTCCCTCTCTTAACTATTCCCTGTATTCATACATACATACATATATATATACATATATATACATACACATATATATGTTTGTGTGTATGTATACATATATGCATGTATACATGCAATATACATCTGCATGTATGTATACACATACACATACATATACGTATATATGTATATATATATACACACACACACACACACACACACACATAAACTTATTTGTATATATCTGTTTGATTGTTGTCTCCCCAACTAAATTGTGAGTTCCTAGGAGGTAGTCTGTCTTATGTCTCTTTTATTTGTCCCCATCACTTAGCAAAGTGCCTCATGCATAATGGTCACAATAAATGTATATTAACTGACTGATCTATTCTACAGATATCATTATATCATCTTTCCAACTGAATCTATTCCTGTTACAAACTTCCCTGTTTCTACTGAGTGTACCATAGTGCTTCTATTCTCCTAAATTCTCAAACCTGTATCATCCTCAAATTCTCACATTAAACACATATTTAATCAGTTGTCATATTTTGTCATTTCTACTTCCAAACTATCTCTCCCATTCATTCACTTGTCCTTCTTCACATGGCCGCTGTACCATTTATGCTCTCGTCAGCTCTTATTTTTGCAGTTCTTACAGCCTTCTAATTGAATGTTTTAAGGCTTTCATCACTCCAGGCTATCCTCCACATATCCACAAACGTTATTTTAGTTTTTTTTGGTTAAACTATTTGTTTTCGGTGTTCTACAATAACTTCAACACATCTTAGATTTTTCCCCTCTCTCAGCCTCCTTCTCTCTCTCCCCACTCCCTCCCTGAGACAGGATGCAGTCTTACGTAGGTTCTACACATACATTCCTATTAAATATATTTTCATTTTGGTCATGTTGCATAGAAAAATGAAAGTGAATGGGAGAAAGCATGAAATCAAAACAAAACATAACAAAAGAAAAAATGATCTGCTTAATTCTGTGATCCAGTTCCACAGTTTTTTCTCTGGATGTGGAAGACATTTTGCCTCAAGAGTCCATCGGGAATTATTTAGGTCCTTGCATTACTGTGAAGGGTTATATCTACCTCACATACTGTGGTTGTTGCTGTCTACAAAATTGTCCTGGTTCTGCTACTTTCACTAGGCATCATTTCAAATAGGTCCCTCTAGGCTACTCTGAAGACTTCTTGTTCATCATTTGTTATAACACAGTAGTGTCCCATTATATTCATATAAGAAAACATGTTCAGCCATTCCCCAATTGATGGGAATCCTCTTGATTTCCAGTTCTTGGCCACCACAAAGAGAGCTGATATAAATATTTTTGCACATGTGGCACTCGTTCCCATTTTTATAATCTCTTTGGGATACAGTCCTAGAAGTGATATTGCTGGGTCAAAGCATATGCACATTTTTGTAGCCCTTTGGGCATAGTTGTACATTGCTCTCCAGAATGGTTGAATCAGTTCACAGACTCACCAATGCTGAATTAGTGTTCCAAATCTCCCAAATATTCTCCAACATTTATCATCTATCTTTTTTGTCATAGTAGCCAATCTGATAGATGTGGTGTGGTGTCTAAGAGTTGTTTTGATTTGCATCTTTTTTAGCAATAGTGACTTAGAGCATTTTTTCATATGACTAGAGATAGCTTTAATTTCTTCCTCTTAAAACTGCCTGTTCTTATTCTTTGGCCGTGTATCAATTGGGGAATGACTTGTATTCTTATGTATTTTACTCAGTTCTCTACATATTTTAAAAATGAGGCCTTTATCACATACAATAATTGCAAAAATTCTTTTCCTGTTTTCTGCTTCCCTCCTAAACTTAGTTGCATCGAGATTGTTTATGTAAAAACTTTTCAATTTAATGTCATCAAAAGGATCAGTTTTGCACTTCATAGTGTTCTCTGTCTCTTGTTTGATCAAAAATTTCTTTCTCCATAAATCTGACAAATACCCTATTTGTTGCATCGCTCATTTGTTCATAGCATCAATTTTTATACCTAGATCATGTCCCACTTGTACTTTATTCTTGTGTACAGGGTCAGGCATTGATCGATGCCCAGTTGCCACCACACTGTTATCCAGTGTTCTCAGCAATTTTTTGTGGAACAGAGAGTTGTTATCCCAGAAGCTGGAGTCCTTGGTTTTATCAAACAGTAGATTGCTATATTCATTAACAACTGTGTCTTGGGTGTCTAACCTATTTCACTGGTCTACCCCTCCGTTTCTTAGTGGTTTTGGTGATTGCTTCTTTATAATACAATTTGATGTCTGGTAGGACTAGGCCACCTTCCCCACCATTTCTTTTCATTAGTTCCTTTCATATTCTGGATCTTTTGTTTTTCTTCTTTCTTTCTTTTTCTTTCTTTCTTTCTTTCTTTCTTTCTTTCTTTCTTTCTTTCTTTCTTTCTTTCTTTCTTTCTTTCTTTCTTTCTTTCTTTCTTTCTTTCTTTCTTCCTTCCTTCCTTCCTTCCTTCCTTCCTTTCCTTCCTTCCTTCCTTTCCTTCCTTCCTTCCTTCCTTCCTTCCTTCCTTCCTTCCTTCCTTCCTTCCTTCCTTCCTTCCTTCCTTCCTTCCTTCCTTCTTTCTTTCTTTTTGGTTTACAACTCAGAGTTTATTGTTCCAATACACCCAAGAAGATGCAAGCACTTCTGTGACAAATATACAGAAAAAAGGGAGATCAACACAGAACAATCATTTAGTTTAAATGAAGGGAAACCTCTCTATATGTTATGACAACATACTCCCAAGTGGAATCTTCACCTTTCTACAGTTAAGTTAATCAGGCATTTTAATAAAATAAAGGATGATGAGCTATGTCAAAGTTAGTTTGTGTATTGTCTTTAAAAATAAACTCCAAACTCTACAATCCATGCCAGTTAAACACTAAAACTAAAATTTGTATATTAATAAGCTCAAGAGGAGATAGAGATATGAGTTATCTTTTCTGTTTGAAAAGTCCAGAAGAAAACAGGGACTCCAAGTACAGCATGCTGGTTGACTGACCGAGGGAGCTAAGACAGGTGAGGGGGATATTTCAGGGTCAGTGGGCTTGCTCAGTGCTGAGTATGCTACTGCACAGTTTGGTCCAAGATGGGCGCTGAGGCAGACACAGATCTCAGTTTGTTACACAAACACGTTTATTCTCATTGCTTTGTAAAAAAGATGCCAGGTATATTTCCAAGTATTTTTCATAGGTGCTCCCCAAAGTTGTTTACAGGAAGTAGTTTGGGGTGTGCTACTGTTACATGGGGCTCTCCATGATGGGGTTCAGGGTCAAACTGAAGAAAGGAATATTTCAAAGTGTCATCGAATTCCATGATAGCAGCCTGCTTCCCACAACGGTAGCAGTAATTGGATGCACTGAAAATGGTAACCACATTACGGTGGTGATACCCGTTGTAGCCCTTCATCACAAGTTGGTGAGCCCAGGAAACCAGTGTGAGGCCATTGGTGTGGTTAAATGTTTCTGAAATGTCCTGTCCAAATGTGTAGCCAGCTCCTCGTGGAGAAATGCCCCATCCACCATGATCATCAGGATCAGCCATAACAGGTCACAGATTGGGCCTTCATGTGGAACTTCTTGCAGACGATCTAGGGCTCGGATATGATTCAGTGTATTGATGGATGGAGAAAGGCCACCATGGAGGCAAAATATCTGTCCATCCACTAATGCTATGAGTGGGAGATAATCAAACAGGTGGGTAAAGTCTTTCCACACATTGGCATTGCCGGACTTCCTCAGGCATTCATCATAAAAGGTATACACTTGTGTGATCTGTCAGCTCTCATGGTTCCCCCTCAGTATTGTGATCCACTCTGGATAGCACACCTTTAGTGATACAAGAAGAGTCACAGTCTCCACTGAGTAGTAGCCTCTGTCCACATAGTCACCCATAAAAAGATAGTTTGTGTCTGGAGACCTCACCAATTCGAACGAGTCCCATCAGGTTGTAGAATTGGCCATGGACATCCCCGCAGAAGGTGACAGGACAATGGATCTCTTGGACGTTGGATTCTTTTGTGGGATTTCCTTAGCCTTCTCACAGAGTGTGTACACGTGGTTGTCATTCAGCTGCTTGCACTCGTTCAGCTGCTGAACCCATTGGTCCAGCTCCTTCGTGAGCACCTTGTGCTCCATGATGACTGTGGAAGTGGCTGCAGTTGCTTAGGGGGTTCCTGCTGGACTCGCGGATCCCTGGGACCTTTCGTTTTTGCAGATTAATTTTATTATTTTTTATAGCTCTAGAAAATAATTATATGGTAGTTTGATTTGTGTGGCACTGAATAAATAAATTAACCTAGGTAGAATTGCTATTTTTATTGTATTAGCTCAATCTACCCACCAGCAACAGATTTTTTTCCGCTTACTTAGATATGACTTTATTTGTGTGAAAAATACTTTGTAATCGTGTTCATATACTCCAGGAACTTTTTTGGCAGATAGATTCCCAGACATTTTATAGCATCTACCATAGCTTTAAATGGAATTTCTCTTTCTATCTCTTGTTATTGGGCTTTGTTAGCAACATATACAAATGCAGACAGTTTATGTGGGTTTATTTTATAACCTGCAACTTTGTGAAAGTTGTTTATTATTTGTATTAGTTTTTTACTTGATTCTCTGGGATTCTTTAAGTATATCATCATGTCGTCTGGAGAGAGTAATAACTTAGTTTCTTCTTTGTCTATTCTAATTCCTTCAATTTCTTTTTCTTCTCATACTGCTAAAGCTAACATTTCTACTACCATATTGAATTACAGTGGTGATAACAGACATCCTTGTTTCACCCCTCATCTTATTAGAAATGCATCTAGCTTATTCCCATTGCATACAATGCTGGATGATGATTTTAGGTCAGTACTGCTTATTATTTTATGGAAAGCTCCATTCACCCCTATGCTCTCCAGTGTTTTCATTGGGAATGGATGTTGCATTTTGTCAAAAACTTTTTCTGTATCTACTGAGATGTGCTTTCTGTTAGTTTTGTTGTTTATATGATCAATAATGCTAATAGTTTTCCTAATATTGAACCAGTCCTGCATTCCTGGTATAAATCCTACCTGATCATCAAATATCATTCTTGTGATAAGTCGCTGTGTTCTTTTTCTTAATATTTTATTTAAAATGTTTGCATATATATTCCTTAAATAAATTGTTCTATAATTTTCTATCTCTGTTTTGACTCTTCCTGGTTTAGGTACCAGAACCATATTTGTATCATAAGAAAAAAAAAATTTGGTAGCATTTCTTTTTCCTCACTTTTCCCAAATAGTCTATATAGTGTTGGAAGTAACTGTTCTTTAAATAGTTGACAGAATTCACTTGTTCAATTTCCTTTTCTGAGATGGGGATACTTAAGCATTCAACTTCCTTTTCTCTTAAAATGGGCAATTTATATTTTTTAAAATATTCATCCATTTTATTTAGATTGTCGAACTTATGGGCATACAGTTGGGCAAAGTAATTTCTAATTATTGTTTTAATTTCCTCCTCATTGGAGGGGAGTTCTCTTTTTTCATTTCTGATACTGGTAATTTGGTTTTCTTCTTTATGTTTTAAACCAAATTTACCAAACACTTACCAGTTTCATTAGTTTCTTCATATAACCAACTCTTAGTTTTATTTATTAGTTCAATAGTTTTCTTAATTTCAATTTTATTAATCTCTCCTTTGGTTTTCAGTATTTATAATTTGGTATTTACTTGAGGATTTTCCATTTGTTGTTTTTCAAGCTTTTTCAGCTGCATACTCAATTTATTGATGTCCTCTTTCTCTATTTTATTCATGTGGGCATTCAAAGATATAAAACTTCACCCAAGAATTGCTTGTGAAGTATCCCATAAGATTAGGTAAGTTGTCTCCTTATTTTCATTCTCTCAAATGAAGTTGTTGATTGTTTCTATGATTTATTGTTTAACCCACTCTTTCTTTAGGATTAGATTATTTAGTTATCTTTCCATGGTCCTTTTATTGTATATAACTTTTATTGCATTATGATATGAGAAGGAGGCATTGACTATCTCTGTCTTTCTGCACTGGACTGTGAACTTTGCCCTAGTACTTGGTCAATTTTTGTACATGGGCAATGTACCACTGAGAAAAAGGCATATTCCTTTCTATCTGCTTTCAATTTTCTCCAGAGATCTGTCATATTTACCTTATCCAGAATTTTATTCACCTCCTTAACTTCTTTCTTGTTTATTTTGAGATTAGATTTATCAAAATCAGGGAGGGAGAGGTTGAAATCCCCTACTAGTATAGTTTTGCTGTACATTTCTTCCTGTACCTCCCTTAATTTCTCCTCTAAGAATCTGGATGTCTTACTACTTGGAGCATATATGTTTAGTAATGAATTTGCATCATTGTCTATGATGCCTTTTAGCAGGATATAGTTTCCTTCCTTATTTCTTTTGATTTTATCTATTTGTGTTTTTGTTTTGTCTGAGATTCGGATTTCTATCCCTGAGTTTTTACATCAACTGGAGCACAATGTATTCTCCTCCAACCTTTTACCTTTACTCTGAGCATATGCCCCCATTTCAAATGTGTGTCCTTTAAACAACATATTGTTGGATTATGTTTTTTAATCCATTCTGCTATCTATCTCCATTTTATGGGAGAGTTCATCATTCACAGTCACTGTTATGATTACTACCTGTGTCATTCCCTCCATCTTCTTTCCCCCTGTTTATGGTTTTAGTTATCCTTCTCCCTTACCCTCCACAACAGAGTTTTAATTTTTGACCACCACCTCTCTCAGTCTTCCCTCCCTTCTTTCAGCCCCCGTCACTTTCCTCTCCTTTTCCTTACTACTTCTTCCCTCCCTTTTAACCTCCCCTCCCTTTTCTTTCCCCTTCCCCTCATTCTGCCTATAAATCTAATTATCTTTATATGCTTAACTCAGTTTCTTGTTCCCTTCTTGAACCATATCAGATGAGAGTAATTCTCAAACAACGCTCATCTCCCTCCCCTCTTTACCTCTACTGTAATATATTTTTGTGCCTTTTTCTGTGATGCAATTTGCCTTTTCCTGCTTCCTCCTTTTCACATCTCCAATTACAATCCCTTTGCACCCTTAAGTCACATTTTTATCATCATATCATTTACTTTCTTCCCAATCCCTCTATCTATGTAAACCCCTTTTGTATATCATAACAAGTGTACAATTCTCAAGATTAACAAGTATCATCTTTCCATAGGGATATAAATAGTTTTTCCAGAATGAATAGCAAGTTTGTTTGTGTTTTTCCCCCCATTGTTTGCCCTTTTATGCCTCTTTTGAGACCTGTGCTTGATGTACGAATGTTCTGTTGAGTTCTGTTCTTTTCATCAAGAAGGTCTGGAAATCCCTTATTTCACTGAATGTCCATCTCTTTGCCTGATATATTACACTCACACTTGGTGAGCAATTGATCCTTTGTTTTAGTCCCAGCTCCTTTGCCTTATGGAATTTCATATTCCAATCCCTTTGATCTTTTAAAGTAGAAGCTGCAAGGTCCTGTGTGATCCTGATTGTAGTGCCTTGATATTTGAATTGTTTTTTTTTTTTCTGACTGCCTGCAATATTCTCTCCTTCATTTGATAGTTCAGGAATTGGCAAAGATATTCCTTGGTGTTTTTAATATGGGATCCCTTTCAAAAGGTGAACAGTAGATTCATTTGATGACTATTTTTCCCTTCTGCATCTAGGATTTCTGGGCAGTTTTCCATGAGAATTTCTTGGAAGATATTGTCTAGCCTCTTTTATTCATCATATCTTTCTGGGAGAACAATACTTGTTAGATTTTCTCTCCTGGATCCATTTTCCAGGTCTATTTTTTCTGAGTAGACATTTTGCATTTTCTTCTATCTTTTCATTCTTTAGATTCTGTTTTACTGATTCTTGATGTCTCATAAAATCATTAGCTTCTACTTGCCCAATTCTAATTTTTATCAAATTGCTTTCTGCAGTTAACTTTTGTATCTCCTTTTCCGTCTTTCTGCTTGTTCCTTTAAGGAGTTATTTTCCCCATCTTGGTTTTGTACTTCCTTTTCCATTTGTCCAATTTTCCTTTTAAATTCTTCTGTGATTTCATTTTTCATATGTTTAAAGTCATTGGCCAGTTTTTCTTCTATTTTTCTAATTTGGTTTTTAAAATCCTTTCTGAGTTCTTTCAAGAATGGTCTTTGTCCTTGAGACTGGTTCATATTCCTTTCTGAAGTTTCAGATGGGAATATAGTCTCAATTCTGACCTCTTTGTTATTCATGTTTTGGTCCTTGTCCCCACAGGAAGATTCCATAGTCTTTTCTGTTTTGTTCCTTGCTCATGGTGATCACCCTTTTCCTGGCTTTTAAAGTAGATCTCTGCTTCTGGGGCACCGGGAGCTCTGTCCCACAGTTCTTGTGCCTAGAACTCGAGCCTTTGTGTGTTGTGGCCTCTGGTACTTGCAACTAGAAGCTAAAATGTTTCATCTTACCTGGTGCTGAGCCAGCTGGTGTTGGAAAGCAGAGGCCAGGTGAAGTGTTCCCCAGAGTTATCCTGTAGTTATCTCCATTAAGTGTGAGGGGAGTGTTGATCCGAGCACGTGAGGTCTCCTCTGCTGAGCTAGAGCATAGACAAGCTCAGCAGTTGGTGAATCCATCTGTGCTACTGTCTTTCTGATTCCGCTGGGGTGCTGAGGTACACCTGGGTTCCTCGTATTGGTGGTTGTGGGCTCCACCCTTTGGGCCCCAGGATCTCCTTCTGGTTTGCTGATGTAGGGCTGTCTGGGACATCTCTGGTCACACACTGATCCCCTTCAGCTACAGCAAGAGGGACACTACTTAGCGATTTTCCTAGTTTCATGGGCTAAGAGACTGTTTTCTCCTTCAGCTGATCACACTGTTCCAGGATTTTTCCTGGGGAAATATTCTCTAGATTCTTCATGGTCAACAAGGGGAGGGAGGTAGAAATTACCAATCACTCCACCGTCATGGCTCTTGGAAGTTCGAGTAGTACAGATATTTAATCTCCTAGGTGATAGTCTCAGAAGTGACTGCTGCAATTACCTGGGGTTCTGAACTTCTCTCTCCTTGGATTCCACTGGTCTCCTGTCCTGAGCTGACATGTTTGAGAATCTGAAGAGTGTCTGCAGCTTCAGATCAATTGGGCCTTCCTGCTCCACCCTGTCAAGGTAAGACAGGGCTGATACAGCCCGTGCTCTGTGTGCTCCTTCAGTGCTGAGCAACAGATCGCTCCCATGGACCTTCCAGTCGTGTCCTGAACTGGAAATCTGCCACATTCTGTGTCCTATTGGATTCTGCTCCTCTCAAATTCATTTGGATTCTCTTTTTAGAGGTATCTGAAGGAATTTGTCTTAGAGCTTAGGTGAGTAGTTGCTCTCACTCCACTGTATTTCAAAAGTTATTCTTTAAAATTCAATTTTGACCATATCATTCCTCTATTCAACAAAATTTATTAGTTCTGGACTCTAGAATCAAACATTTCATCTTTATCTCAGTTTTAACATATTTTTAAGTAGGGATATTTACATATTTATTCTGCATATGGTATACATTTGTAATTTATTGGTAACACACTCATAGGACAAGTGAATGTTCAAAATTATGCTTACTGTTAGAGGCACATAATCAAAAAAATGTCTGAAGATCATTTGAATTTAATGCCAATCCAAGGAAGGTTAGATCAAACAATTAGTGTACGTACAAACTTGCAAATAATGAGAGGACATGGGCCTTGAAAAAGAAAAAAAAAAGGATAGTGTTTGGACAACATGATAGTTATCTTCAAGTATTTAAAGGTCTGTCACACACAAGAGGAACTTGGAAAGCAGAAGTAGGAGCAATAAAGGAAAACTGCAAAGGAGGGAATTGGGGATTGATATAAGGGTAAAAATCCCAGTAGTTAGGTCTATCCAAATAAGAAGAGGAAACTTGCAATAGATCTTAAGAGTCCATGAATGCATTGAACACTGCATCCATACTCTATGTGCATCTATGGTAAAGACAGAAAGAACTACTCACATTTCTTTTTTTCTCATTTAAGTACCCTTCAAGGAGAAAACATATTAAAACTTTTTTTTTTCAAGTCAATATTCCCTTTTTATCTTATTTTAAAAGACAGACTTTTACAAATAAAATATCTTACTTCATGAGGCATAGTAGTTCCCAAAAAAGTGTCCGTTTAGGAACAGGGTCGAAAGAGACAATATAATAAACATGGGGTGGATAGAATGGAGGGAAACATAGCTAATCTTTCACAACATGAGTATGATGGAGTTTGTTTGCATGACTGCACTTGTCTGTTGTATATTGAGTTGTTTGACCTCTTCGTGAGGTCACATGCAACTGAGGAAGAAGATACACAGGCAATGTGATATGGAAATCTAGCTTATCTTACAGGAAAATAGAATGGGATGGGGATAAGAGATGCAGTGGTGGTAATAAAAAGGAGGGCAGATTGGGGAAAGGGGTAATCAGAATGCCTGGTATCATGGGGTGGGGAAAGGGGAGCAATAGGGATATAATTCATATCCCCAAATCTTGCGGAAGTGAATGTTGAAAACTAAAATAAATGAATAAAATGTGAATAAAGTGCCCTCTCTCTCTCTCCCTACCCTAGTACTATACGTCTTTAGAATATCATACATTCTTATTTGATATCAATCTCTTCAGAAATCTTAGATATTTTCCTAAATAAATGGAAAGTCAGACTGAAGGAAGGTCAAAAAGAAAACATATCACTTCCCAGTGAATGAAAACATACCAGATGTTGTTAATAACCTGCTGCCGTTTCGAACTGGCTGACTTGACATAGCCTCGAAATACTGGCATCGGCCAAAATAGCCACCACCATGTGAGGGAAGTTATCTGTCAAGAGAGATATAATGGAAGCTTTATTAAGAATTGGCCTAGGGGGCAGAGCCAAGATGGCGAAGTAGAAAGACACACATACACACAGCTCCGAACCCACAAACCACAGAACGGCTAGAGGGGACCAAGCCAGGGCGAGTTCTGCACCCAGAGACCACGGAATATTGGAGCGAGGGAGATTTCTGTTCCGGAGAGACCTCCAAACCTCTCGCGGGGGGTCCTTCGCGCCGTGGACTGGGCGCCGGGACGGGGAGCAGAGGACAGCCCTGCCGTGGCAGCGACACCGTGACGAAAAGATCCGAGCGGGCTACTGGGACGGGATCTCCAGCGGCCACGCGGGTCCCTCCACCCACAGAGTGACATGCAAACCTCTCGCAAAAGGTCCGTCGCGCTGCACACGCGGAGCCCAGCCCGGACCTGCGGCGGTGGTGGCCGCGGCTCCGAGAAGTACAGATCCGAGAAGGCTCCAGAGACGGGATCTCCAGCTGCGGCACAAGCCCCCCCACCAACAGGTGACTGACGGGGTAGGTGAGAGAGTGTCTTTGGCGGGTTGAGAGGGGAGTGGGGTGCCCCCATGGCTCGGGTCCCACCAGGAGATAGAAGCTGAGAGGCGGCTGCAGACAGGGGCTCCCCAAACGGGCAGGAGCCTGGATCCATTGTGGAAGGTCTGTGCATAAACCCCCAGAGGGAACTGAGCCAGAGAGGCGGCCCTGCCCCTGACCACCTGAACTTAATTCTCACACTGAATAGCAGCCCTGCTCCCGCCAAAAACCCTAAGGCGGGAAGCAGCATTTGAATCTCAGTTCCCAAATGCTGGCTGGGAGGACCAGGAGGTGAGGAGGGTGTGAGGAGAACATTCAGAGGTCAGGTCACTGCCTGGGGAGAATGCCCAGAAAAGGGAAAAGAAATAAAACTATTGAAGGGTACTTTATCGGAGAAAAGACACTTCCTCCCTTCCTTTCTGATGGGGAGGAACAATGCTTGCCATCAGGCAAAGACACAGAAATCGAGGATTCTGTGTCCCAGCCCACCCAATGGGCTCGGGCCATGGAAGAGCTCAAGAGGAATTTTGAAAATCAAGTTAGAGAGGTGGAGGAAAGACTGGGAAGAGAAATGAGAGGAATGAGGGAGAAGCATGAAAAGCAGATCAGCTCCCTGCTAAAGGAGAACCAAAAAAATCTTGAAGAAATTGGCACCTTGAGAACTAGCCTAACTCAGTTGGCAAGGGAGGTGCAAGGGGCCAATGAGGAGAAGAATGCTTTCAAAAGCAGAATTAACCAAATGGAAAAGGAGATTCAAAAGCTCACTGTAGAAAATAGATCTTTCAAAACTAGAATGGTACAGATGGATGCTAAGGACTTTATGAGAAAGACAGATATCACAGAACATACCATGCAGATTCGAAAAATGGAAGATAATGTAAAATATGTTATTGGAAAAAAAACTGACCTGGAAAATAGAATCAGGAGAGACAATATAAAAATTCTGGGACTACCTGAAAACCATGATCAAAAGAAGAGTCTAGACATCATCTTCCATGAAATTATCAAGGAAAACTGCCCTGAGATTCTAGAACCAGAGGGCAAAATAAATATTCAAGGAATCCGCAGAACACCGCATGAAGGAGATCCAAAAAGAGAAACTCCTAGGAGCATTGTGGCCAAATTCCAGAATTCCCAGGTGAAAGAGAAAATATTGCAAGCAGCTAGAAAGAAACAATTCAAGTATTGTGGAAATACAATCAGGATAACACAAGATCTAGCTCCCTCTACATTAAAGGATCGAAGGGAATGGAATAGGATATTCCAGAAGTCAAAGGAACTAGGACTAAAACCAAGAATCACCTACCCAGCAAAACTGAATATAATACTTCAGGAGAAAAAATTGGTCTTTCAATGAAATAGAGTATTTTCAAATTTTCCTGATGGAAAGACCAGAGCTAGAAAGAAAATTTGACTTTCTAACACAAGAATGAAGAGAATCATGAAAAGGTGAACAGCAAAGAGAAGTCATAAGGGACTTACTAAAGTTGAACTGTTTACATTCCTACATGGAAAGACAATATTTGTAACTCTTCAAACATTTCAGTATCTGGGTACTGGGTGGGAGTACACACACACACACATGCACACACACACACATACATGGAGACAGAGTGCACAGAGTGAATTGAAGAGGATGGGATCATATCTTAAGAAAAAATGAAATCAAGCAGTGAGAGAGAAATATTGGGAGGAGAAAGGGAGAAGTTATATGGGGCAAATTATCTCTCATAAAAGAGGCAAGCAAAAGACTTATTAGTGGAGGGATAAAGAGGGGAGGCAAGAGAAAAACATGAGGTTTACTCTCATCACATTCCACTAAAGGAAAGAATATAATGCACACTCATTTTGATAGGAAAACCTATCTCATAATACAGGAGAGTGGGGGACAGGGGCACAAGCAGGGTGGGGGGGAGGATGGAGGGGAGGGCATGGGGAGGAGAATGCAATCCGAGGTCGACACTCATGGGGAGGGAAAGGACCATAAGAAAATAGAAGTAATGGGGGACAGGATAGGATGGAGGGAAATATAATTAGTCCTATAAAACACAACTAGTATGGAAATCATTTGCAAAACTAAACAAATTTGGCCTATATTGAATTGCTTGTCTTCCAAGGGGAAGGGTTGGGGAGGGAGGGAGCTAAAGAAGATGGAACTCAAAATGTTAGGACCAAATATAATGTTCTTACCACTGGGTAACAAGAAATACAGGTTAAGGGGTCAAGAAAGCTATCTGGCCCTACAGGACAAAAGAGAAGACGGAGACATGGACAGGGAGAGAGGATAGAGGAGAGAGCAGATTGGTCACAGGGGCAATTAGAATGCTTGGGTTTGGGGGGGGGAGGGGATAAAAGGGGAGAAAATTTGTAACCCAAAATTTTGTGAAAATAAATGTTAAAAGTTAAATAAAAAAAAAAGAAGTTGGAACTCAAAGTGTTAGGACCAAATGTAATGTTCTTACCACTGGGTAACAAGAAATACAGGCTAAGGGGTCAAGAGAGCTATCTGGCCCTACAGGACAAAAGAGAAGACGGAGACATGGACAGGGAGAGAGGATAGAGGAGAGAGCAGATTGGTCACAGGGGCAATTAGAATGCTTGGGTTTGGGGGGGGGGGAGGGGATAAAAGGGGAGAAAATTTGTAACCCAAAATTTTGTGAAAATAAATGTTAAAAGTTAAATAAAAAAAAAAAAGAAAAGAAAGAATTGGCCTATTTATTATCCCCTGGAACATTTTAATTATCAAGTGCCACTTCACTACTTTCTGTCTTCTCAAGATAAATGTGTAATACTCCATCCTTTCCTCAACTTGACTTCAGCCAGGACTATGGATCCTGGAAAAAGTGACCAATAATAATCATATAATTAAACTAACGGATGATTTTTTATTATTTAAAGGGTTGGTCTGCTCAACAAAGGTTACTAAGCTCTTTAAAAGGTGCAGCCCCGAGTATCCCTCAGCTCTGTCATACAACTTAAAATATAAATGGTATTGTTCTACCTCTATCAGTCAACAAGTTTTTATTATGTACTTACTCTTTGCTAGTCATCAGACATGGTTCTGAGAAGACAAAGGTAAAAGTGAAATATCTTCTACTCTTGGGAAGCTCTTATTCTAAAGGTGGGCCACAGGTACATCGCTGTTTACAGTAGTAAAAGATTAAGTTGTAGATAATCAAGAAGAAATATTTTTTAATATATTAAATGAAATGAGAAGCATTAGAAAGACTTTAAAATATTTGGACAGATTATCATGGAATTACATATCTAGAGCTGAAGAGATATCAGAAATTATGTATTCCAAATTTCTTATTTTTTTAAGTTGGTGAAGTGAGTCCAAGGAAATTTGCCACTGGCTCAAGATCACAGAATAGTAAGCATCAGAAGTGGGATTTGGAGTTTGGTCCTCCATATCCAAGCACATTGATCTTCTATTGCACAAAATTTCCCCTTTTTTTGAAGTTTGTTTTTGCTCTCGTCACTTATTCTCCCCCTCCCTCTCTGCCTTCATCCTATTTTCCATTAATTGAGAAGTCCACATAGCTTAATGTTAATATAGGCCTAAAAAGGTTCAGGATAAATACTCTAAATTATTCCTAGTTATAGGAATGTTCGTGATCCTTATATATTTTATTATGATTACAAAAATCATTGTCAATTGGTAGGGAAAATTGTTGATGAGTGCATAATTTAATGAAATTGAAATTTTCTGAAAAGTCTTTGTCCTTACAAATGTCATAAAATATTTCCCCTCCCAATCTGAGTAAAATTCAGTGTGTTTTTCATTCTGTGGAAATAATTGGGACAAATGCCTTATAGTCTATAACAAACTTTCCAAATTATCAACTGATAAGGGGAAATTAGGTTGCAAACTCCAGTATTTTCCCAAAAGGAGGAAACCTTCTATAACATCTATGACAGACAACCTTTCAGCTTGTACTCGAATTTCTCCACTGAAACAAAAGATATGAGATGATTAGTACACATATCTCACTTAGTGGAGCAATAAATCAAAACCCAGAGAGGGTTCAATTCAATTTATAAATATACATTCTTTACATATATGTATGTGTCTGAGAGAGAGAGAGAGAGAGAGAGAGAGAGAGAGAGAGAGAGAGAGAGAGAGAGAGAGAGAGAGAGGTGGTTCTATAAGAATGATGCCAGGAATAATAAATTAATAACAAAATTATGTTGAAGAGGAATACCAAAACACCAAAATACGCTGTATAACTGTGTGTGAAGAAAAAGGAGGATCATATAATGGACAGGGAATAATAAATTACAACAGAGGGAAAACAGTGATATCCAGTTCTTATATTCCTTCTGTCTTCTTGGTATGGCCTTTTCCCCTGTAAATACAGGTATTTTTGTAAATTGCCAACAGAGAGTTGATATCCAATATAAGTTAAGATATAGGTGAGGGAAAACTTATTTTCTTTAGTTGAAATCTTTTCCTGACCCACATGAATCACATTCTACAATACTGAAAGAACCAGTGGAAAGTATGATAAAGTCCTTGTCAATAATATCTGAAAGTTTATGAAGAATAGGAGAGGTAATGTAAAAATATAGAGGGGCAAACATATCATTACTTTGCAAAAAAAAGGGAAATGTTCAGTAATTTGACAAGCATTTATTAAGCACTGATTACAAGAGTGAACCCAAAAGGCAGTTATATGATTTAATGCAACCTTGGTAGGATTGTACCATTTTATCTTTTGGATCTGAGTGATTATAGCATTGTTTTTACCATTTTTATCAATGTCATGGAGCTGAAAAACAAACAAGCATATTAAAATTTTTAGATGATATATAGACAAAAATTGTTGCTTATTCACTGGCTCACAGAGTCAGGATACACAAAGTATATTGATGGCATAGAGTGTTGAACTAATTCAAATAAGATGAAATTCAGTAGGGATTAAGGCAAAGTCTTAGATATACATAAAACCAATCCGTTTTTACAGGCACAGGAGAAGAATCATTACAATGTGACTTACATGAAAAGGCTCTATTGGTTTTGGTGAACCACAGGCTCAATATAAACAAAAAGTGTGATGTGGCAGGCAAAAAGGTGAATACATTCTTGGACTGCATTAAGAGAGGTATAGCTTAGAAGACTGAGAAAGTGTTTCTTGCTTTATATCAGGTCATGGTCAGTTCACAACTGAAATAGCATGCACAACTTAGGTCAGATGTTAGGCTATTAATTAGAAGGGTCCAGAAGAGGCTAGAAAGGATGATCAAAGTCCTTGAGTACACTTATATATGTATCATTTGAAGGAATTTAAGTGTTTGGGAAAAGAATAGTTAAGAAGGACATGAAATTTGTCTTTAAATATTTGAAGAATTCTCATGTAGTGGAAGAATTAGACTATTTCTCTTTGGTCCCCAAGGACAGAATTAGAAACAGTGGATGGATATTTATAAGAAGCACATATAAGTTTGATGTTAAGAAAGAATTCCTAGAAAGAATTTTTACAACTAGTGTCTGTGATAAAGGCCTCATTTCTAAAATATATAGGGAACTGAGTCAAATGTACAAGAATACAAGTCATTCCCCAGTTGATAAGTGGTCAAAGGATATGAACAGGCAATTTTCAGAGGAAGAAATCAAAGTTATCTATAGTCATATGAAAAAAATGCTCTAAATGACTATTGATTGGAGAGATACAAGTCAAAACAACTCTAAGATACCACATCACACCTATCAGATTGGCTAACATGACAAAACAGGATGATGATAAATGTTGGAGAAAGATATGAGAGAGTTGGAACACTAATTCATTGTTGATGGATCTATGAGCTGATCCAGTCATTCTGGAGACCAAATTGGAACTATGTCCAAAGGACTACAAAAAAGTGCATACCGTTTGACCCAGCAATATTGCTTCTAGGACTGTATCCCCAAGAGATCATAAAAATGGGAAAGGGTTCCATATGTACACAAATATTTATAGCAGCACTCTTCGTGGTGTCCAAAAACTGGAAATCAAGGGGTTGCCCATCAATTGGGGAATGGCTGAATAAACTCTGGTATATGAATGCAATGGAATACTAATGTGCTGTAAGAAATGATGACCAGGAAGACTTCAGAGAGGCATGGAAAGACTTATATGAGCTGATGCTGAGGAAAAGGAGTAGAACCAGGAGAAATTTATATACACCAACAACCACAGTGTGGAAAATTTTTTTTCTGGTAGACTTGGAGCTTCATTGCAATGCAAGGACTTAAAAAACTCTTAAGGCAAGATGCCTTCTACATCCAGAGAAAGAACTGTGGAATTCGATTGCAGAATGTAGCAGATCATTTTCTTTTTTATTACGTTTTGGTTTGTTTTATGATTTCTCCCATTCATTTTAATTCTTCTATGCAACATAACAAAGATGAAAATGTATTTAATAGGAATGTATGTGTAGAACCTATATAAAATTGTGTACTGACTCAGGGAGGGAGTGGAGAGGTAGAGGGAAAGTGAGGGAAGGAGGGGAAAAATTCTAAGATATATGGAAGTGATTGTAGAACAGTGAAAAGAAATAAAAGAAAAGAAAAGAAAGAATTCCCAGTTTGTAACCTCTGTATTATTCTGGCTTCCTCATTCTCATTTGTGTCATTTATTAAATCTATTGGCAAGTCTTTCCATTTCTTCCTTGACATCTCTCACATGCTCTTTCCCTTTTATTCTCACAGCTAATATTTTAGTTCAAGACCTCACTCTTTTTCCCTATGTTATTGCAATGGATTCTTTATTAATCACCCTGTGTCTGTTACCTTCTCAAACTATTCTATCCTACCATCTTTTAAAAAATTATTTTACTTTATTAAACATCTTAACATGTCTATCCACTACTCAATTAAATCCACTGGGTCACAATTACCTCCAGGACAAAAGTATAAACTGCAATGTTTAGTGTTTAAAATCTTTCCCAACATGGCCATAACCTATATTTCTGGTCACATCAGACATTATTGACCCTGTCATACATTTTTATTCAGTCACTTTGTCCTTCCCTCTGCTCCTCTCACAGGACACTCCATCTCTGACCTATGTGTCCTTACCCTGTCCATCTCCTGTGACTTGAATGCACTCTCTCCTCTTTTTCACCTCATGAAATTCTTCCCTTCCTTCAAAAAACATAAAACTTTCTGCAGTGTTTATTATATGTGATCCTTCAATTGTCAGTCTCCTCCTTTCTTAACTTACATTTTACTATTTTTCACTTCTTCATGTTTATTCTCATTATACATAGTCATTATATGGTATGTATGTACCTGTTGTCTCCCTTATTGGATTATAACCTAAATGCAAGTGGACTTTGTCTTCCTTTTAATACATATTTCCATTTCTTAGAACAAAGACTAGAATATTTAGCTCTTAATAAACACCTGTTCACCAACTAATGATTAGAACTATCTGAATTTAAATTGGTTGAAAGAGCAGGTAATGGGAATCTACGACTTGGAATTTCTTAAGTAGAAGTTATATGACTACTTGCTATTTTGGCTATAGTGGGGATTCCCTTCATGATAATATGTTGTTAGCTAGGATTTATGTAGAACTTTGCAATTTTAAAGTGCTTTTAAAAATATCATCTCAGTGAATCCTCACAACAGCTCAAGGAAATAGATACTATTATTATTCCCTTTTACAAATGAGGAAACTGAGGTAGACTGAGATTAAGTGACTTACCTACTGCCACCCATCTAATAAGTGTCTGAGGCTAAATTAGAATTCAAGTATTCTTGACTCCAAGTTCAATATTGTATCCAATACCTGATTGCTTAGTTTAAGTAATTAGACTAGATCTCTGTAGTCACTATCAACTCTGAAATTCTATGATTACCTAAACTAGCAAATTTATTTACTATTTTTCCAGAAACCATTTTCATGTCTTGCATCTGTCTGAGTCTCACACTCCCAGCCACTGCTTCTTGCTGATTTCTTTCATGTTATTACATCCAGCCCAAAGCATTCTGGGAATTGAATTATTTTCCTACCAACATATGTGCCACAGAATCAAGGTTGCTCTTGACTATACTTTGTCTTTCATCATTTCTTTATTCTACAAGTCTGACAACTTTGGTCTGTTAACACACTTGAAAGGTGTCTATCAATACGGGTGGTGTCATTTAATTCTTTTATAAATAAGAGGCCAACAGAGACTTGCTTACCTTGGATCAGCATGTAGACACAATGAAACATTTAATAATCTTGAAATTTTCCTGGAGTGATGGCAGAAGTTGGACCACATGGAATCTGAAGGTACAAGAGAAAGGACAGAATGATTCCTGAACCAGGAAAATTCTTCTACTGTTATGAATGATAGACTCTTCCAGTGACAAATAAGGAATTAGAGTTTGTCAAAGTTTAATAACATAGTTACATAGAATTTTCTATACTAAAACATGTTACTGTAAGATCCTTCATTCTTCTAAAATAACAAAGCATTCTTTACATAGGACAATATTTTCAGGATTTGAAAATGCTTATCAATTCATTGCATGAGTCTTCCTGGGATACTTATGCCAATTCCTTCAATCATTCCTTATTTAATAAATTTTTCAAATAACTTGATATATTCACCTTCCTGTGGACCCATTCTACTTTGCACAAGCTCTCAACTTTTTTTTTTTTTTTTTTTTATGTTCACACATTAGATATACTACCTCAAATATGGACTGATCTATTTAGAACTTAGGGAAGCTATAATGTCTCTTGATTTGGAAATTATACTTTTCCCCAAATTGCCTGTGATTGCATTAGGTTTTTGTTTGGTGGTAGTGGTGGTGGTCATAAATGAGTTGTATCTTTGGCTCATATTGAACCTGTGATTAACTCTAACTTCTTTATGTCTTTTTCACATGAACCATTGCTAATATAGATGTCTGTCGTTTAGACTTACATAAATGATTTATTTAGTCTAAATCTAGGACTTTACATTTATGTCTGTAAAATTTTGGCTTGTTGTTTGCAATAGTAGGAAAGATTTTTAATTCATTTTGAATGTTAATTGTATCTATTAACATTCAATGAAAATGATTTAAAACTTTATTGAAATACCTTATCCTGAAGGCAGTTGATTTTATCACTTACTTCAAATTCACATTACTCCAATTGAAGCAGTGATCACTTATTATTTCACAGGATAGATGATGAGAATTGATACCCATCTACTGAAGGAGCGGTGATAGACTAAATTTCCAGAATGAAACACACATTTTTGAACATAGTTCAAATGACATAGTTAAGACAACATTTAAAATGTAGATAGACAAAAGCTGAAAATCAGAAGCAGGTAACCAAAGTTCATAAACCTGACAATAAAACAAAATAATATTAACGGAAGGAAAAAGCTTAAAATTATTTTAAAAATAAAAAAACATATTTTAATACAAATACACCAGATAGTAATAAAACAAATTCCAGTCAAATATCCTTTTATAAAAAACAACTTGTCTATACACACTTTTCTGCCACTCTAAGAACAGAACTCAAGATACTTCATTTGCAATGATTTTTGTACCTATTATTTAAAATCTTTTTAATAAAAGATATTATGTTGACCAAAGTACTTGCTTAAGCATATGTAAATAAAAAAATAATAAATAAATTCGCAGAACTACCATAATATTTGAATGCCCTAAATCATGAAAGCTTAAAATGTCTGTCACCTCATTAATGAGATATCTCACAAGGATCAGATACTGCTAAAAATCTAATAATAACGTCCCTTGGAAGTAGGTAATTTCTGTGTACACAAAGTAATACTTCCCAAATATACTTATTTTAATAAATGACGGTGGTGTGGGGGGGAGGGTGTCTGAATCAAGTAAATAAATAATTCCAGATTATAGCAAATGTCGATATAAAATAAAACATTTTTAGTTACTAATAATGCTCAAATGAACTGTATATTACACCCACATAGACCACTGCTCTCAAATAACTCTAAACCCTTGTGGCAATGGTGCAGTGAATACTGTGCCAGTTCTGGATTAAAGAAGACTTATCTTCAGGATTTGGAATCTGGCCTCAGACACTTACGAGCTGTGTACCCTTGGACAAATAAGTTAACCCTGTTTGCCTCAGTTTCCTCATCTATAAAATGAGCTGGAAAACAAAATGTCAAACCACTCCAGTATCTTTGCTAAGAAAATTCCAAATGGGGTTACAAAGAGTTGGACACAACTCAAACTACTGAATAGCAACAAAGTAATTTATTTTTATTTTACAGAATGCTCTATATACGAGTGTAAATCCTACATCAAATAATAAAACTAAGTAAAATAATTGGAATTCCCTTTGTGGCAGCACAGGACATTCCATAGGTTTTGTTTCTTTAAGGTTAATCCAGTTCTTTAGAATGATGTTGAAGATTTACAAACTGATAGGTGTATATGTATTCTGATCCCACAAACTCTTACATCATTGTCTAATTATTCCCAAAATTTTAAAAATGTAAAGACATTATCTTATACTTGAATATATCAATAGGCAGATGACAAGGCCAATATTCATTTACTTGGTTGTTCAGAATACAGAATCTCAGATTGAAAACAGCAGGAGGTACTAAGATATTGCAACAATGGTATGCAGAAGGATGTGCCTTGGTTATTGAGATTTTGCTACGAGAGGAAAAAATATATTGGGACTGCTTTAACAATCTTTAAACAAAAGCCCAGAACTACTAGAACATTCTTAATTCTAACTGATTCCAAATGAGAATGAAAGATAACATGAAAGGATACCATAGCCATACTCAGAATTAATCAGGTGGGATGATTTCCTATAAGGGAAACTGAGTCAAAAGGGTCTTACCAGAGTCTTCCCAAAGTGATACTTCCAACCTTTTCCCAAAGACAGTTATCCAATGGCCATATAAAGATCTCATCCCCATTGAGTTACTGTCATTTTCCTTGGAGCAGTAAAACATTGGCACAATGGTACAACAAACCTGAAAATGCAGTTCAAAAAAGAAAATGCAGTACCAAAATGTTTCACCTCAGATAGCAAAGTCTCACTAATCAGAAAGGGTTATATACAATAGTCATCAACACTGTCAAGCTCTTGTAAGTTAACTAGCAAATTAATTATCAGGACATGAAAAAAGTCATATAAAAGAGGTTGAATAATACTCTTTTGTTCTAATATTCCCCTTTCTCAAAAATAGCTTAAAATTAAATCTCTTATCATCGTTAAAATTACTAACCCTTTAAGGCAAAATGTGTATTTCTAAGAATATAGTTCATTAAGACTAAGTCGTTTAAAGATATAAACAAATTTTTACTTAATGCCCCCCACAATAAGGAATATGGTAGTGGAAGAGGGAATTCAGTTTCCTAAGTGGCACAAATTTTTTCAGAGCTGCACAATTTTGTAAGTGCCGGATTTGAAACTAGAATCAAAACCCACTACCAGTCAGGTGACCTCAATTCAGTTGAATGTTTTTCCAGATTATCTTGCATAGAAAATCACACATTTCTTTAATACCACAGAACTCATTTAGGTAGAACCTACTTCCTTCAAGGATTGAGGTTGCTATGCCATTTAAGCTAGTTTTCACTGTGATAATTATATTATTATATTAAATAATCCTTCTTAAAATTTGAAAGATTAGTGGATGAACAATCGAACTCTTAATGAATTCTGCTCCACAATGAGAGGAAGAGGTAACATAGAAAGATATCTCATAGCTCTCAAATTTGATCATTAAAGAACTTATAGCATGTAACAAGAAGAGCTGGAACTACATTTTTCTTGTTGTTGTCTGTCCTTTGTTTTTGAAGAGGACCAATGACATCACAAGTCCTTTTCATGATTCATGGGTGAATTGGATTTAAATGAGATAGAGTTGCACAGAGTTGTCAGTCCTGTTCTCTCTTCCAAATTCATGAAAGCCCAGTGGTAAAACAAAAGTCAACATGATTTGAGAAGACCCAGGATGCTGTGGATGACCATCTTCAATTTCTGAACAAATTGTTAGCATGCCACAACATTTGTTTCAAGAACCTTCATAGACATTGAAACAAATTGTTTTCATCTCCCATTCTGCCAGTGGAAGTCTTCAAATACTTGAGGTAGACAGCATACTAATTCACCTACAGGTTTGAGGCCCTTCAGTGACCCTCAACCTGGTTTAACTCATTCACTGAGAAGAGTTACCAGGGTGTGGCTGTTATGTATGCTATAGCTTGGAACCACAGTGGAGAGTTGAGTGTTAGGTAGATGCCAAAGGTGGATGAGCAGCCCTAAAATGCATTCAGCAAGCCCTCATACCATGAATGCTAGTCCTCCTTGAAGATCCCATACATTTAAACTGTGTTAAATATGTTTCACACATCTTACCAGATAAAACAATGACTGTGAGTAATCTTTTCCTTAACAGTACTAGGAAATACTCATGAAGCTTTACCAATTTGGTTCCATGACTTTTATTATTAGGTTAGATCAAGGTATGTTGGGCAAAATATTTTAAGTCATTGTTATTAGAATTATCCAAAGTGAAGGGCTGGATTTTGGCCCAGGCAAAAACTTTATGGAGTTTGGTCTGATATTATTTACTTATTCAACCTTTCCTCATTTCTTCAAAGAGCTGGTTCAATTAGTATTTCCTTTTTTCTTTACTTGCTTGAATTCAATCATATCTCCACTGAATATTTCCTTTATAATGATAGCACGTACTGTTGCCAAACAAAACTAATGATTTATTAAATATATTTAGTCTAAGGCATAAAATTGACTAACTGTTGGGACTGGAAGCTCAATTCCGTGTGGACAGTCTCGGGCAGGTAAAAGTGGGACTTCTAAATCTTAGAGTCTTACGAGGCCCTCCATGAACAGCGGGGGTTCGAGAAGGTCAGACCGAGCTAGCTCGGCTAGCTCGGGTATTTCCGCCTCTCCCCTGGAGATACCTGATGGGTGGAGTCTCCCTGCCCTCGAGGTCGTCCCGGATTGGAGCACACCTAGTTACCTAACAGCATGGTATTGAGATGCAAACTGTGTGGCTGAAGATTAAGTAGGATTGAGGAAGCCAGAAAGCTCTTAGCACGTGTGGAGCCAAAGAGAAAAGTAGGGCTCCGTTTCTTTTCTTTCCTCTCTCCCCTCCCCCTCTCTCCCCGCTTGTACTTCTACTTCCATTCCCTTAAGCTTAGCCTTCTTAGGAAATCTCCCCCTCTTCGTCCTAAGAAAGAAGACCCCCTGCACTTGTAACCGAAACCCTGTGAGAAAGCTCAACCCCTGTTTGACTCTGGAACGTCCTTTCTCTCATATGTGCATCCGGCGTGGCCAGCCGAAGACCTGGACAGGTAAGAAAGACTCGGGTAGCCCAATACAGGCCTCTAGGTTTGGCAGTTGGCGCCCCAACAGGGATTGGGAGCGTAGATAATCCTGGGTGCTTTTGGGGTACACCCGGAAGGGGCTGTGAAAGAAGCGAGTCCCGAATCCTAGATTCGGAAGGAGAGAAAGGGGAGAGAAGCTTCCCAAACCCCTGGGAAAAGGGCAGGGATGAGGAATCAATTGCCAGTAATAAAGCCAGAGGAACAGGAGGTCTGGGCTGAGAAACTTCACAGGGAATGCAGGGAGGCGGGGGTCGCAATAGAGTTAAACGACCTCCGAGAATTTTGTAAGGAAGGGCCAGAGAGGCCAGGGCGGGACTGGAATAAGAGTGGAAGCGGAGAGAGGGGAGGGGAGGACCCAGGCAAGTAGAAAGTTAAGTGGAAAGTTAAGGAGCGTAAAGAAAAAATAGACCTGGAGCTCCATCTAGCAGATGGAAAAGGCGAGGCAGGGGAGAATACGCCGTGCCTTCCCTCCGCGCCTCCTTATAACCTGCTCCATTGGTCAGACAGTTCAGGGCCACAGTCCAGTTTGGAAAAAGGAATAAGAAAGGCTATAGAGAATGGAGAAGATGTAGGGACATTTCCTGTGTTAGAAATAGCGGACCCCAGTGTCCCCGGTGGGGTTCGGAGGAGCCACATACCTATAGAATGGAAGAGAGTGGCGACTCTTAAAGAGGCTTGTACCAAGCATGGCCCTAATTCACCCTTTGTTATAGCCATGCTTGAAACTCTCAGTGGTCAGTTCGTTCTGACTCCTAATGACTGGAAGAGCTTAGCTAGAGCCTACCTTACCCCTGGGCAGAAAGAAATAAGTACAGGGAGGGGCCAGGATCAGCTTCCCATAGCTATTGCCCTTCCCTTAAGGCACTGGAAGCTTAAAGAAAGCCAGAGACCAGTGTGGGGAATAGGAGGGTGCCAAAATACCTTAGAGACAATGCACCCAGTAAAGTGGGAGGCAGAGGATCGCCAAGGGACCGTATGGCCGTTGGTGATTCCAGGACTTAGTTTTAACATCTGGGGCAGGGACATTATGAGCCGCCTCGGGATGAAGCTATCAAATTTTTAGTAAGGGCCATTGCTGTTGTACTGGAGTCCCCACCCTTGAATTGGAAGTCAGACACCCCGATTTGGGCCTTGACTCCAGAAAAACTCCAGGCACTACAACTATTGGTTAAGGAGCAATTAGCACCCTGGAATGCTCCTGTGTTTGTTATAAAGAAAAATTCTGGGAAAGTCAGGTTCCTTACAGATGTTAATGAAGCATTTGTAAGCACCTGGCAGCAGCTATACCTAAGTAAAGAGCCACTATGCATTCTTATCATCTTTACCTTAAAGGCGATCCTCGCTAAACAAAGAAGGGGAAAAGGTCGCCTAATACAATCAAAGCTAAGATTAAGAGGCCTAATACAATCAGAGCTAAGATCAAGAGGCCTAATACAATCAGAGCCTGATACAGCTGTCTCAAGGAGCGCACATACTACTCCAGCTATGAGACATTTTGTGACTTTTCCAAGACAACCCCGCAAGGAAAGTAATACCCAGGCTGGATATAAAGACACATGGGCCATGGTAAAGGATATGGCCTCAGGGAAATGGAAAGGTCCATATAAGATACTAATATGGGGTCCAGGGTATGTTTGTGTCTCCACAGGAAAAGGTGATGCGTGGATTCCCATTAGAAGGATCCGTAGGTGGGAACCGAGGTCGGAGACGACGGAGACGCAGGAGGCGGAGACCCCGGAGAGCCCAGAGACCCCGGAGAAGGATCATACACCACCTGAGCCTGCTGCTGACAGCTTTAACCTTGCTGCCCAGAGAGGAAGCAGCCCTCATCACAACTGCAGACACTGCTGCTGACAGTTTCCCATCTAGGCATCCTTTTTTCGCCAGCTGAATGAGGACTTTGATATCACAAACCCAGGACACTTGGGTGGGGAGGAGGTGACCAATTTTCCACCTGTATAGATCCATTTGCAAGATTAAGGGAGTGGTGATGTAAGGCGCCTACACCACCTGCTTCTCTTAAAATATGCTTTGGGATTTTAGTTGATTGCACTTCCCCTGTTGTAACTCAGCCATTTAGCTTCATCTTTGTTTTATTTGATGCCTCCCTTTGTCAGTTGTGCTAGCTGCAGATTTCTGTGTGAATGAAGTCTTGTTGTAAGGTACTCATATGCTAAAGGCCTTCCTAATCCACTCATCCTCCAGCCACTGTTTGCTCTAGAGCCAGGTGCGCTCCGCGCATAACAAAGAAGGGGATATGTTGGGACTGGAAGCTCAATTCCGTGTGGACAGTCTCGGGCAGGTAAAAGTGGGACTTCTAAATCTTAGAGTCTTACGAGGCCCTCCATGAACAGCGGGGGTTCGAGAAGGTCAGACCGAGCTAGCTCGGCTAGCTCGGGTATTTCCGCCTCTCCCCTGGAGATACCTGATGGGTGGAGTCTCCCTGCCCTCGAGGTCGTCCCGGATTGGAGCACACCTAGTTACCTAACAGCATGGTATTGAGATGCAAACTGTGTGGCTGAAGATTAAGTAGGATTGAGGAAGCCAGAAAGCTCTTAGCACGTGTGGAGCCAAAGAGAAAAGTAGGGCTCCGCTTCTTTTCTTTCCTCTCTCCCCTCCCCCTCTCTCCCCGCTTGTACTTCTACTTCCATTCCCTTAAGCTTAGCCTTCTTAGGAAATCTCCCCCTCTTCGTCCTAAGAAAGAAGACCCCCTGCACTTGTAACCGAAACCCTGTAATAAAGCTCAACCCCTGTTTGACTCTGGAACGTCCTTTCTCTCATATGTGCATCCGGCGTGGCCAGCCGAAGACCTGGACAGGTAAGAAAGACTCGGGTAGCCCAATACAGGCCTCTAGGCTTGGCAACTAACTATATATTTTTATATATAACTATATATAGATATAACTATATAACTATATATATATATGTGTGCATATATATATATATATATATATATATATATATATATATATATATATATATATATATATATATATATATATATATATATAACTATATATATATATATGTGTGTGTATATATATATAAAGCAAATTGTTGAGTTATGGCCAATGTTACAATTCTTCTATTTTTTAAAAGATGGAGGAGCCAAAAATCCATTAAGAGGTTCTTAGCAATAGTCTACAAAAATTGGATCTCTTCTAATAACAATTAAATTATGGTATATTATTCACAGAACTATCACAATGCATTTTGTAAATAAATATGTATGTTTCAAGTTGCTTTGTTAAATGAGCTTCTCTCTTAGTGTGTGTTCTTGCCTGTGTGTGCATGTGTATGTGTGTGTGCATGCCAGAAGCAAAATAGTTCTCAAAACAACACTAAATACATTACATATTATTTTAAAAGTGGGCGTGTCATATAAATTACAACAAAATTTCTAAGTTTGAACATGCTACTACTGTCACTTAAATTTATAAAATTATCTAACGCCAATTATATTTTCTAGTCAAACCCTATTTATCTTTTTGTTGTTCCCCAATTCACATGAACTTTTCTCTTTTCCACAAATTAACACTTAATACTCTGTTTGGTGCCCAAGAAGTCAGATAGTTCCCCAGATTAAAACTGAACATAATCTGCAAACCTTAATTATGCTGTTCAATTAAATTTACAATTTCTAATATTCAAAATCACTTCCCTATTAAACTTTAAATTAGTTAGAAATAAATTATTCCAAAGCAGATAAAAACTCAAGCTGTATTTACCCTGTAACTGCCTCTCCACATAAATTATCTTTCTGCTAATTCTGCTTTGCATAGCAGAGATTAGTATAACTCAGTGAGCATCACTATCAAAGTAAAAGGGCAAATTACTTGTTTGAGGAGTTAGAACGATCATCAGAAGAAAAAGCCATCTAAAATTCTTTCTTGAGATTTCCAATTCCAGGAGTCAAGACGGTAGATAAGAATAAATTGCTCTCACCCTCCCTTTTTGACCTGTGAATACCCAAAAAATATTACCCAAGGAAAATCCCTGGAACACCTGAGCCATTAGAAAGATAGGGGAACGCAGTCTTGTAGTCCAGGAAACTTGGGGGATCAACAGGAGAGGTCAATGTAGCTTTGGAGTAGGGGGAGCAGTACAGGATAGGATGCTTCCCAGCAAGTCACAGGCAAGCTGAAGAGGAAAGGAGGAGGGAGATAAAGATAAATTACTTCACACGAAAAGGCATAAAAAACCCTATGACATTAGAGGGAAGGAAGGGAGGGAGGCGAGCATTATTTGAATCTTACTCTTATCCAATTCGGTTAAAAGAAGGAATAACATAATCAGGTATGAAATTTACTCTATAGGAAGTAGGAAGGGAAAGCAGCAAGAAAAAGGAGGGTGTGGATAGAAAAGAGGGAAGACTAAGGGAGGCAGTGGTAGAAAGCAAAACTCTAGTGAGTAGGGAAAGGGAAAAAGGACAGAGAAAATCCTTAAAAAAGGGAAAATAGGGTGGAAAGGAAGACAGAGACAGTGATCACGACTATGAATATGGTTGAAATGAATTCTGCCATAAAACAGAAGTGGATAACAGCATGGATTAAGAACCATAATTCTACAATATTTTGTTTACAAGACACATATTTGAAGCAGAGGGATACACACAGAATAAAAATAAAAGACTGGAACAGAATATATTCTGTTTGAGTAGAAGTAAAAAAAAATAGCAGGAGTAGCAATTTTGATCTCACACAAAACCAAACCAAAAGGAGATCTAATTTTAAAAAGATAAAGAAGGAAACTACACCCTGCTAAAAGGTGCCATAGACAATGAAGTAATGTTATTGCTAAATATATAAGCAACAAATGGTGTAGTATCTAAATTCTTAGAGAAGTTAGGGGAATTACAACAAGAAATAGAGTAAAAAAAATATACTAATGAGGGACCTCAACTTTCACCTCTCAGAATTAGGTTAATATAAGTAAAAAATGAATGAGAAAGAAGTTAAGGAGATGAATATAACTTTAGAAAAAGGTTAGATATGATGGATTTCTGGAGAAAATTGAATGCGAATAGGAAGGAACATACCTTTCTCTAGGCAGTACATGGCACCTATACAAAAACTGACCATGTAGTAGGGCATAAAAACTTCACAATTGAATGCAGAAAGAAAGAAATATGAGAAGCATCCTTTTCAGATCATGATACAATAAAAAATTACATGTAATATAGGACCGTGGAAAGTGAGATTAAAAGTTAATTGAAACTAAATAATCTAATACTAAAGAATGAGTGGGTCAAACAACAAATCATAGAAATGATCAATAACTTCATCTAAGAGAATAAAAATAATTAGACAACATATCGAAATTTCTGGAATGAGTCAAATTAATTCTTAGTGGAAGTTTTATATTTCTAAATGCTTATGCTACTAAAATAGAGAAAGAGAAGTTCAATAAATTGAGAATGCTCAAACTAAACTAAAATAGCTAAAAAAACATTTAAATTCCAAACTAAACACCAAATTAGAAATTCTGAAACCAAAAGGAAAGATGAATAAAATGCAACTTAAGAGCACCTTTGAACTAATAAATAAAACTAAGAGCTGATTTTATTTTAGAAAGTGCAACAAAAAGCAACATGAAAATGGATAAATATTTGGTTAATTTGATTTAAAAAAGAAGAAAATCAAATTATCAGGAACAAAAATAAAAAGGGTCAATTAACCCTCAATGAAGTGGAAATGAAAATAATAATTAGGAGATATTTTGCTGTCCTGTATGTCAATGAATTTGACAATCATAGTGTAATAGATGAATGAATAGATGAATAGATATGGTATAAAAACCATACAGTGTTCATATTAATGGAAGAGAAATTAAATACTTTAATGACCCCACTTCAGAAAAAGAAATTGAACAAGCCATCAGTGGACTCCCTAAAGAAAAACCTTCAGGGCCAGATGAATTTACAAATGAATTCTATTAAATACTTACAGAACAACTAATTGCAATAAAATATAAAATACTAAAAAATAGGCAAAGATGGAGCCCTATCAAATTCATTTTATGATATTAATATGGTACCCTAAAGCAGAAGGAGCCAAAACAGAGAAAGAAAATCGTTGACCAATTTCCCTAATCTATAGAGATACAAACATTTCAAAAAGAATATTAGCAAAGAGATTACAGAAATTTTTCTCAAGGATAATTTACAACAACCAGGTAGGATTTATACCAGGAATGCAGGGCAGGTTTAATATTAGGAAAGATATCGGCATAATGGACCACATTAACAACAAAGCTGACAGAAATCATAGGATTATCTCAATAAATGAAGAAAAATCATTTGAAAAATTCCAATATCCATTGCTACTGAAAGCCATAGAGAGTACAGGAATAAATGGAATCTTCCTTAAAATAGTAGGTAGCATCTATCTAAAAGCATCAACAAGCCTTACATGTAATGGGGATTAGGTAAAAACATTTCCAATAAGATCAGGAATGAAACATGGATATTCATTATCACCACTGTTACTCGATATTGTATTAGAAATGTTAGCTTTAGCAATAACAGAAGAAAAAGAAATTGAAGGAATTGGTATAGGGAAAAAAGAAACAAAGTGATCACTCTTTGCAGAGGATATGATGGTATGATTAGAAAATCCTAGATAATCAAGTAAAATATTACTTGAAATAAAGAACAACTTTAGCAAAGTTGCAAGATATAAAATAAATTCACATAAATCATTAGCATTTCTATATATTACTGACAAAGTCCAACAGCAAGACATAGAATGAGAAATTCCATTTAATGTTAGTGTAGATGTTAAGAAAAATATTTGGGAGTCTACCTGTCAAAATAAACCCAAGAGTTATGTGAACACAATTACAAAACACTTATCACACAGATAAATAAAATCAGACCTAAAAAATTGGAAAAATATCAGTTGCTCATGGGTAGGACCAAGCTAATGTAATAAAAATGACAATTCTATCTAAATTAAATTACTTATTTAGTGCCATACCAAACCAACAACCAAACAGTTATTTTATAGAGTTAGAAAAAATAATAATCAAATAATAATAAAATTTATCTAGAAAAAAAGGTTAAGAATATCAAGGGGATTAATAAAAAGAAATGCAAGGGAAGGTGGTCTAGCTATCCCAGATTATTAAATTATATTATAAAGTAGCAATCACTGGAATTACTTGGTACTGGCTAAGAAGAGAGTGGTGGATCAGTAGAATATGTTAGGCACACAAGACCCAATAGTCAGTGACTATAATAAACTACTATTTGGTAAATTCAATGACTCTAGCTTCTAAGATAAGAGCTGACCATTAAAAAAAAAAAAACACTGGGATAAGTGGGAAATATGGCAGAAACTAGGCATAGACCAGCATCTTACACCTTATCCAAAGATAGTGTCAAAATGGCTACACAATTTAAATATAAAGGTTGATAATATAATCAAATTAGTAGAGAAAGGAATAGTTTACCTAACAGATATATGGAGAAGGCAAGGATTTATTGCCAAACAAGAGATAGAGAACATTATAAAATGCAAAATGGATAATTTTGATTCATTTTTAAATATATAATTTATTTAATTTTGTTTTAATCATTCATTTCCACAAAAATTTGGATTCCAAATTTTCTCCCCATCTCTCTCAAATGCTTACCCCAGGATAGCATGCACCCCGTCCACACCTTCCCCCAGTTTGTCCTCCCTTCTATTGGCATACTAGTTTTACATCACCCTCCCCTCTATTTTCATGTATGGCAAAATAGATTTCTATACTCCATTACCTGTACATCTTATTTCCCAGTTGCATACCAAAACAATTTTTCACATTCATTTTTAAAGCTTCGTATTTCATATTCACTTTCTTCTTCCCTCAGCACCTACATTCATTAAGAAAGCAATCAATATGATATGTCATAGATACGTAGCCTTGCAAAACACTTCCATAACAGTCATTCTGCAAAAGACTAACTACAACTCCCTCTGTCCTGTCCTGTCCTGACCTCCATTCAATCCACTCTCCCTTGACCTGTTCCCCCACAATAGTGTTGTCATCTGATGATCCCTTTCACCAAATTGTTGTCCTTTCTATTATCTTCCCTCTCCTATCCCCATCCCCTATTGCGAAATTATGCTTAATATGAATGTACAAGTAGAGGTTATATCAGATTTCATGCTGGTTTGGGGAGGTAAGAGGGGAGAGAGGGGAAGAAATTTAAAACTCAACATCTTACAGTAGTGAATGTTTAAAACTAAAAAAATATAAATTTACAAAAAAACAGTAAACCTCACACTACTGCTTATCCTACTGTTGGCTCTTATCATATACTATTATCATACCTTCCCCCTCCCACCCTTTGAACAAACAAGGATGAGAAGGAAAAAAAAAACAACAACTGGATTTTTACTCATGAACTTACCCAGAAACATAGCATACTAAACACAAGTAGCATTCCATAAAGCCAGACCGAAACACAAAACACACGCCCAGCAGCCATTGTTTTATTAGGACCTCTCAAAATTCTCACTTATGATCCCTAACTATGAGTCCAGCACAAAAGCTGGATCCAAAATTGCCCATGGGGATTAACAAAGATTTGGTTAAAGAGACAAGAACTTGACTAAAATGAGGTATCAATTCAAGACATTTGAGAGACTTACTTAGCCAACCCAAACTGTTGAGTCAAATCTGTATTGTAGCACAAGAGGTCCCTCCTTCCACTGGGCTTCCAGAGTAGAAAGCAGCACCTGACTAGGCAGAAGTCTTTGAATTGCATTGCTAACATCAGATATGTCAACCTGTAATAAAAAAGACTGCCAAAACAGTAAAAACTAGGGTCTTTTAATCCAAGGCAAAGGAATTCCAATTTGGAGCCACTGCCCTGAACCAGGTTACAGGACTGCCAAAGAAGGACAGAGAAAGGCAAGAGTAAATACATTTCAACAGGAGAGGGAGTCTAATTGGAAGCACAACCATGACAATACTAATATGTAAGCTATCTTGCATAGCAACGAACAATCCATAGAAAAGATTTGAGGGAGGATTGGCTTTCAATCACCTTTGAACAATTCAAAGCCCTTGGATCAGGCAAGGTCAGTTGGATTCAAAAGTAGCACGGAATAAAATTTGACCTTACAGACTTTTTCATTGCTTAATTAATGCTATTATGTGTCATATGGAGTTAGCAACCATTAGAAACCAAATCATAGCTTTACTCTGATATATAATCTCTCCCTTTTTTTAAAAATTTTTTTAAAATACAAACTAGTTGGTCACCCTTTCTCACTTTCCCAAATGCATAATTGTGACCACCACAATCCATATTTCCTCACCACTGAAATTATTCCTCTATTTCACATTAATTACATAAGGAATGTTATCCAGGAATTTCTTCTCCCTCCATATTCCCTAACAGATCTAAGTCACTTATACCTCTTTTATCTTTCAGGGTAAATCTTGATCTCCATCAATGCCTTGAAATTGCAAAACTTAGTTTGTTTGTTTGTTTGTTTGTTTGTTTTTTTTAGTTACCAGGTTCCTTGACACTAAAAGACCAAGGGTTCACTGGGATATATCAATAGTCTTTGAATACATCTGAGACATTTGAACTTCTGTGTATCTTTTGAAGACTCAGAAGGGTTCCTGGAATTATTTCATCTTAAGAAGATTTACAAGATATTTTTTCAGTTTGATTGGCTATTAAGACTGTGTTTTGTATATCCACATGAAAAGAATATCTTGAATCAAAATGGAACAGACAACGTAAAACATTTGATCATAACATAACTCCTAATGAGCTTCTACTTAAAAAAGATTTTCAGTGAAAGGTGCTACCAAAAGTTTTAATCAAGATAATGATGAACTTCAGCTTATAGAAGAGACCTGCCAATACATGAAGGTCAAAGTAAAATTAGTCAGACTAAATCATGGGAGTTCCTTATGAATTTGTGCTCCTGTATGTTAGTTTACCAATTATAATTAATTGTGTAAATGTAAGTAAATAAATAAGCAAACTTGGCCCAGGTATTACAAAATATATTAGAAAAAATTTCCAATGCTAGTAGTAATACCTCTTAGGTGGTGCTATTCCTATAAAAGGCAATTAGATAAATGTACACATTACATATAAAGTTAGTCTTTTCAGAAGTTTTAGACAATAATTTTTGAGACAACAGGATATAGCAGACAGCACAATAGAGTTGGAGAAACAATATGGAGTTCTGGGCTTAATCTTAGTTACCTCAGAATGCAGATGATTACGATTGTATTATCCACTTTACATTGAGGTTAATATGAAAGATATTTTTGTATGGAAATGGGAGTTCCTACTAAACAACAAAGTGTCCAAAAATAGGAAATATTGATTTCCTGTTTGGGGGTCAAAATGGCTGAGTGGTCAGTAACTGCTATCTCCCTCCCCTTGTTGACCTTGACCAGCCCAGAGATTATTTCCCCAGAAAGAACCCTGAAAGACTGGGAACAGCAGAAGGGTTAAGCAGACTCTCAGCACAGGAGGCTGGAAAGATCAATAAGAAAGGTTCCAATTGCTGTGGCCAAAGGTGACCAGTGCAGAATCAGACCTGTCCCAGACAGTTCCACCTCAACAAACCAAATGAAGATTCTCAACCCCAGAGGGGTGAAGCCAGGAACTGTCAACATTAGGACTGCAGGTGTGCCTCAGCACTCCAGTGGAATCCGGAAGACACTAGCACTGAAACCTGAGTTTGCATATGCTCTAGCTCAGCAGAGGAGCCTCCAGCATTCAGATCACCCCTCCCCCACATTGAATGACCTCCATTCAGGGTAACTGCAGGGAAAACCAAAAAGGTCTTTCAAACTCCAGCCAGCTTAGCACAAGGTAAGCTGCACTGTTTAATTTCTACCTGAAAAAACCAGAGGCCACACACATGCACACACACACAAGAAAAACCCCTCAAATTTTAGGTACAAGAACTGTGGGACAGGGCTCCCTGTGCCAAAGACACAGAGATCTACCTTAAAAGCCAGGAAAAGGATTATTATTATGAGTAAAAAGCAAAGCAGAAAAGAAAAGACCAGAGAATCTTTCTGTGGGGATAAGGACCAAAACACAAATACCAAAGAGATCAACATTGAGACTGTAAACACATCTGAAACTCCAGAAGGGAACATGAACTGGTCAGAAGAACAAGAGGCTCCTTGGAAGAGCTTTGGAAGGATTGTAAAACCCAAATTAGAGAAACAGAAGTAAAATTGACCAATGATTTTAAAAATACGAAAAAAGAATTTCTGAAGAGAACAGTTCCTTAAAAAGGAAAATTGTACAAATAGAAAAGGAAATACAAAACCTAACTGGTGAAAATAACTCCTTAAATGGAACAATTGGACAGATAAAAAGGAGATACAAAAGCCAACTGAAGAAAACAATTTGATAAAAAAATAGAATCGGGCAAGGAGAATCTAATGAATCTATGAGACATCAAGAATCAGTCAAATAGAATCTAAAGAATGAAAAGATAGAAGAAAATGTAAAATATCTAATTGGAAAAACAGGTGACCTGGAAAATAGATACAGGAGAGAAAATCTAAGGATTATTGGGCGACAAGAAAGCCATGATGAAAAAAAATATGAGCAAAGAAAATTACCCAGAAGTCCTAAATCCAGAGGGCAAAAGTCATTGAAAGAATCCACAATTCACCTGCTGAAAGGGACTCCAAACTGAAAACAACAAAGAATATCGCTGCCAAATTCCAGAACTATCAAGTCAATGAGAAAATACTGCTTGAAGCCAGAAAGAAACAATTCAAATATCAGGGAGCTGTAGTCAGGATCACATAGGACCTTGCAGCTTCTACATTAAATGATCAAAGGAATTGGAATATGATATTCTGTAAGGCAAATTAACTACGACTAGAAGCAAGGATTAATTACTCAGCAAAGGTGAGCACAATATTTCAGGCAAGGAAATGGACATTCAATGAAATAAGGGAATTCCAGACCTTCCTGACGAAAAGACCAGAATTCAATAGAAAATTTAATCTTCAAAAGCAGGTCTCAAGACAGGCATAAAAAGGTAAACAGGGGAAAACTAAAACTTGCTAAAAAATATAGCCAAACTGCTTATATCCCTACAAGGGAAGATGATACTTGTTAATCTTGAGAATTGTATATTTATTATGAAATATAAAAGGGATATACATAGATAGAGGGAGTGGGTATACATGAAATGATGTGATGATAACAAATGTGATTTAAGAGTGTGAAAGGATTGCAATGGGAGATGTAAACAGGAGGAGGCAGAAAAAAAAATAAATTCCATCACAGGAAGAGGCACAAAAATATAGTACAGTACAAGGAAAGAGGGGACAGAGATGTTTGAGAGGCACTCTCATCTGATTGGATTTAAGGAGAGTACAACAAATTCAGTTAAGTATAAAAATACAACTAGCTCTATAGGCAATAGGAGAGGAAGGGGGAAAGAAAAGGGAGGGGAGGTTAAAAGGGAGGAAAGATGTAGTAAGGGAAAAGGGGATTAAAATGCAAAGGGGCTAAAAGAAAGGAGGGAAGGCTGATGGAGGTGGTGGTCAAAAATTAAAACTCTGCTGGGGAGGGGGAGAAAGGAGAACTGAAAGAATATACAAGGGGAAAGGGGATGGAGGGGAAGACACAAATTGCAACCATAACTGTGAATGTGAATAGGATGAACTATCTCATAAAACGGAGATGGATAACAGAATGGATTAAAACTGTGATCCAAAAATATGTTGTTAACGAGAAACACATTTGAAAAGGGGAAATACACATAGGGTAAATGTAAAAGGTTGGGGCAGAGTTTATTGTGCTTTAGCCAATGTAAAAAGCACAGGGGTAGCATTCCGAAGCTCAGACAAAGCAAAAGCAGAAAGAGATCTAATCAAAAGAGATGAGGAAGGAAAATATATCCTGCTAAAAGCCACCATAGAAAACGAAGCAATTTCATTACTACACATATATGCTACAAGTGGTGTGGCATCCACATTCTTAGAGGAGAAGTTAAGGGAGTTACAGGAAGCAGTAGAAGGAAAACTATACTAGTGGGGGATGTCAACCTCCCCCTCTCTGAACTTGATAAATCTAACCTCAAAATAAACAAGAAAGAAGTTAAGGAGGTGAATAGAACTCTGGATAAGGTAGATATGAGAGATCACTGGAGAAAAATCAGTTGCTCATGGGTGGGTCAAGTGATTGTTATAAAAATGACAACTCTACCTAAATTAATTTACTTATTCAGTACCATACCAATCAAACTATCAGATAATTATTTTGTAGAGCTAGAAAAATAATATAAAAATTCATCTGGAAAAACAAAAGGTCAAGTTTATCAAGGGACAGAATGAAAATTAATATTACCAGATCGCAAATTGTGTTATAAAGTAGCAGTTTTAAAATCACTTGGTACTGACTGAGAAACTGAAGAGTAGACCAGTGGCATATGTTAGGTACGCAAGCCACAGTAGTCAATGAATATAGCCATATACTGTTTGATAAGCCCATGGATCTCAGCTTCTGGGATAAGTACTTACTGTTTGACAAAAATTGCTCGGAAAACTGGATAACAGTATTGTAGAAACTATGCATAGACCAAAGTCTGACATTGTACACAAGAATAAAGTCAAAATGGGTTCGTGATCTAGGTATAAAGATTGATACTATAAAGAAATTAGGGGAACAAAGGATAGTGTAGTTGTCAGTTTTATGGAGAATGGAGAAATTTATAACAAAACAACAGGTAGGAGCATTATGAAGTGCAAAATGGATAATTTTCATTATATTAAATTGAAACATTTTTGCACAAACAAACCCAATGCACTCAAAATTAGGAGGGAAGAAGAAAACTGTGAAAGAATTTTTACAAGCAGTGTCTGTGATAAAGGACTCATTTCTAAAATATTTAGAGAACTGAGTCAAATGTTTTCAGAATACAAGTTATTCCCCAATTGATAAATGGTCAAAGAATATGAACAGGCAGTTTTCAGAGGAAGAAATTAGAAATACTAATTTAAGTAATAATTAATAATAAAAATAATTACTAAAATATTATAAAATTAATGAAATAATAATTAAATTAAAATAAATTTAATTAATTTAATTAAAATTATTGTAGAGTCATGTGAAAAAAATGCTCTAAGTCAGTATTGATTAGAGAAATGCAAATGAAAACTACTCTGAGATACCTCACACCTGTCAGATTGGCTAACATGACAAAACAGGATCATGATAAATGTTCGAGAAGATGTGGGAGAGTTGGAACACTAATTCATTGTTGATGGATCTGTGAGCTGATCCAGCCATTCTGCGGACCAAATTGGAACTACACCCAAAAGGCTACAAAAATATGTATACCCTTTGACCCAGCAATACTGCTTCTGGGACTGTATTCCCAAGAGATCATACAAATGGGAAAAGGTCCCATATGGACAAAAATATTTATAGCAGCACTATTTGTGGTGGCCAAAACCTGGAAATCAAGGGGATGTCCATCATTTGGGGAATGGCTGAATGAACTGTGGTATATGGATGTAATGGAATACTGTTGTGTTGTGCTATAAGAAATGATGACCAGAAAGACTTCAGAGAGGCCTGGAAAGACTTATATGAACTGATGCTGAGGGAAAGGAGCAGAACCAAGAGAACTTTATACACAGCAACAACCACAGTAAGGGAGGTTTTTTTCTGGTTGACATAAAACTTCATTGCAATGCAAGGACTTAAAATATTCCCAATGGTCTCTTTGGGCAAAATGCCTTCCACATCCAGAGAAAGAACTATGGAATTTGATCACAGAATGTAGCAAGTCATTTTCTTTTGTATTATGTTTTGGTTTGCTTTATGATTTCTCGATTCATTTTAATTCTCTTATGCAACATAATTAAGGTGAAAATATATTTAATAAGAATGTATGTGTAGGACCTATATAAAATTGTATGCTGACTTGGGGAGTGAAGGGGGATGGAGGGGGGAAGAAATGAGAGGTTGGGGGGAAAATCTAAGTTATATGGAAGTGATTATACAACATTGAAAACAAATAAAATACAACAAAATACAATATAGGATATATTTAACCTTTAGGGAACCCGAGTTTATAGAAAAATTTAATTGAGGGATTTAAATTTTTGAAGTTAAATTGTAAAAACTGAGTTACTGCATTTTCAATGCTTCACAAATTGATGGTACATATTGATGGAGTTGCTGACTTAAAAAAATAAAATCAATTAGATTAATAATTTGATCTTTATGGCAGTAGATTGAAAGTAATAGATCATTAAAAAAAACATATCCAATATAATAGCTTAAGCACCATTAAAAATGTGTACTTTCTATAACAAGCTTGTGGAATAATATGAGAGCTTAAAAACAATATAAATTTATACAGCATTTAAAATTTAATGAAGAACTACAAATACATCACTGTTATTGTATTTTAACACAGATCCCTGTGCAGAAGGCAGAAGATGAATTATTTATTATACTTATATATAGATGAGAAAAATGAGAGAGACTGAATGACTTGTACAAAATGAAAGGGCAAATAAGTCTTAGTGAGTGGAATTTGAACTGGATGGAATTTTAACTATGGGTTTCTTAAATTAAGTCATAAGTAAATAAAGAATTACTAATCCTTTAGAAGTCAATAGAAAGTTGAAGTTTATTCTTTATTTTAGTTTTATGTATGACCATTAGCACTAATGCACAATAGTCTGTGCAAAACTAATACTTTAGATCCAAAATATCAAGGGACATAACGAAAAGAAATGCTAAGGAAAGTGGCCTAGCCATATCAGATCTCAAATTGTATTATAAAGAAGTAATCATCTAAACTACTTGGTAATGGCTAAGATATAGAGGGGTAGATAAGTAGAATAGATTAAGAACTCAGAACAAAGTATAGTCAATGAACACATTAGTCTACTGTTTGATAAACAGAAGGACCCCAGCTTCTGTAATAAGAACTCACTTTTTGACAAAAACTCCTGGGAAAACTGGATAATTGTGTGACAGAAACTGGGCATAGACCAATACCTGACTCCATTCACAAGAATAAAGTCCAAAAGGATATGTAATTTAGGTATAAATACTCATAGTATAAAGAAATTAGGGGAACAAGGGATAGTGTAGTTGTCAGATTTATGGAGAATGGAGAAATTTATGACAAAACAACAGATAGGGAACATTATGAAGTGTAAAATGGATAATTTTCATTATATTAAATTGAAAAGTCTTTGTACATACAAACCCAATGCACCCAAATTAGGAGGAAAGCAGAAAACTGGGAAAGAATTTTACAACTAGGGTCTGTGATAAAGGCCTCATTTGTAAAATATATAGAGAAATGGGTCAAATGTATAAGAATACAAGTCATTTCCCAATTGATAAATGGTCAAAGGATATGAGTAGGCAGTTTTCAATGGAAGAAATTAAAGTTATCTATAGTCACATGAGAAAATGTTCTGAATCACTATTGATTATAAAGATGAAAATTGAAACAATTCTGAGGTTCCACATCAGACCTATCAGATTGGATAACATGACAAAACAGTAAGATGATGAATATTGGAGAAGATATGGGAGAGTTGGAACACTAAATCATTGTTGGTAGAGCTGTGAGCTAATCCAACCATTCTGGAGAGGAATTTGGAACTATGACCAAAGGGCTACAAAAATGTGCATATCTTTTTACCCAACAATATCACTTCTAGGGCTGTATTCCAAAGACATCATAAAAGTAGGAAAAGATTGCACATGCAAAAAATATTTTTAGCACCACTTTTTGTGGAGTCCAAGAACTGGAAATCCAGGGAATGCCCATCAATTGGGAAATGACATTGTGATATATGAATATAATGGAAAACTGTTGCACTATAACAAGTGATGGACAGTCAGACTTCAGAAAAAACCTGGAAAGACTTAAATGAGCTGATACTGAGTCAAATGAGCAGAATCAGGAGGCTATCCACAATAACACCCACATTGTGAAAGGACTATGTCTGATTGACTCAGGCCTTCACAGCAATGCAAGGACACAAAATATTCCCAAAGGACTCTTCAGGTAAAATGCCATTCACATCCACAGGAAGAACTATGAAATAAGAACACAGAATGAAGCTGAGTATTTTCTCTTGTGCTACGTTTTGTTTTGTTCTCATGGTTTTTCCCACTTATTTTAATTTTTCGTTGCAATATGACTAATGAGAAAACGTGCTTAATAAGAATGCAAATGAAGAGGGCAGAGTCAAGATGGCAGAGTAGAAAGACATACATAATCTAACATCCTCCACAGCCTATAAAATACCTGTAAAAAACGATTCTCAACAATTTCTAGAGCAGAAGCCACAGAATGACAGAATGAAGGAGATTTCCAGCCCAGGGTAGCCTGGAGGGCCAACAAGAAGGTTCTGTCATAAGGGGAGGAACAGAGCATAATTCAGCCTTGGCAGTGTGGCCCTGGGAGGAACAGAACCAGAACAGGCCTCGGGGATGGAATCCCCAGCAGCAGAAGCAATTCTCAGATCCCTCAACTCACAAACACCAAAGACAACTTCAAAGGTCAGTGAGAGGGCTTTTTTAACTGAGTGAGAAAGGAGAAGGGCCGTCCTTTCACCCCAGCCCCAGGCAGCGTGGAGGCAGCAGCAGTGGTGGAGGCAGCTGCAGTGACAGCTGCAGCAGCAGCAGCATCCGTTGTGAAACCCTCTGCCTGAAGCCCCGTGGGGGAACTGAGATGCTGCTCTGAATCTCAGGCCAGAGCACAGCCCTGATGTGAGGAGGAGCCCTGGCATGGAAGAACTGGAGGCTGTTATGGAGAGGGAATTCTATTACTCTCAGATTCTGAACAGAAAAGTTTTTGATTGCTCCCAGACCAGGGTGCAGGCCAGGAAAGGAGTTAACGCCTCTCCATTGATTGTGCCACCTTGGAGGAACTGAGAAATTACAGGTCCCCAGAGTATACCCCATTCTTGACAAAGGACTCAAAAGTCAAACAATTGGCCAGGAAAATACGCAAAAAATGGAAAAAATAAGACTATAGAAGGTTATTTTCTTGGTGAACAGGTATTTTCTTACATCCTTTCACAGGAGGAAGAGCAAAGAACAACATCAGAGGAAGTCAAGGCTTCTGTGTCCAAAACTTCCAAAATAAATGTGGAAGGGTGTCAGGCCAAAATAGCTCAAAAAAGATTTTGAAAATCAAGTATGAGAGGTGGAGGAAAAATTGGAAAGAGAAATGAGAGTAATACCAAAAAATCATGAAAAGCAAATCAACAGCTTGCTAAATGAGACCTCAAAAAATGCTGAAAAAAACTAACAACTCCTCCAAATAGCAAGAAAGGTCCAAAAAGACAATGAGGAGAAGAATGCTTCAAAAAACAGCATTAGCCAAAAGGAAAGGAAGGTTTAAAACCTCACTGAAGAAAAGAGTTCTTTAAAAATTAGAATGGAGCAGATGGAAGCTAACAACTTTAGGAGAAACCAAGAAATTATAAAATAAAACCCAAAGAATGAAATAATAGAAGACAGTGTGAAACACCTCATTGGAAAAACAACTGACCTGGAAAATAGATCCAGGAGAGACAATTTAAAAATTATGAGACTACATGAAAGTCATGATCAAAAAAGAGCCTAGATTTCATCTTTTAAGAAATTGTCAAGGAAAATGGCCCTGATATTCTAGAACCAGAGGGTAAAATAAATATTGAAAGAATCCACCGATCACCTTCTGAAAGTGATCCAAAAAGAGAAACTCCTAGGAATACTATAGCCAAATTCCAGAGTTCCCAGGTTAAGGAGAAAAATATTACAAGCCACTAGAACAAATCAGGATAACACAAATTCTAGCATCTTTTACAATAAGGGATCAATGGGCATGGAATATGATATTCCAGAAGTCAGAGGAACTAGGATTAAAACCAAGAATCACCTACCTAAGAAAGCTGAATATAATATTGCAGGAGAAAAAAAATGGTCATTAAGTGAAATAGAGGACTTTCAAGCATTCTTGATGAAAAGACCAGAGTTGAAATGAAAATTTGACATTCATACACAAGAATCAAGGGAAGCATGAAAAGGTAAACAGGAAAGAGAAATCATAAGGGACTAACCAAAATGAAGTGTTTACATGCCTACATGGAAAGACAATATTTGTAACTCTTGAAACTTTTCTCTGCATTTGGGTAGTTGGAGGGATTATACACACACACTTATGTGTGTGTGTGTGTGTGTGTGTGTGTGTGTGTATGTAGATGGAGAGCATAGGGTGAGTTGAATAGTAAGGAATCATATCTAAAAAAATAAAATTAAGGGATGAGAGAAGAATATATTGGGAGGAGAAAGGGGAAAATGGAATGGGGTGAATTATTTCTCATAAAAGAGACAAGAAAAAGTTTTGTCAGTGGAGAGGAAAATGGGGGAGGTGTGAGGGGAAAAGTGAAGTTTACTCTTATCACATCTGGCTCAAGGAAGAAATAACATGCACACTCAATTTAGTACGAAAACCTATCTCACAGTACAGGAAAGCAGGGGAGAAAGGGATAAGCAGGATGGGGGGGGATGATGGGAGGTATGGTAAATAGGAGGAGGGAGCAATTAGAAATAAACACTGCTGGGGAAGGACAAGGTCAAAAGAGAGAATAGAAGAAATGACAGGCAGGATAGGATGGAGGGAAATATAGTTAATTCTACTCAACATGACTATTATGGAAATCATTTGCAGAGCTACACATATGTAGCCTGTATTGAATTGCTTGCCTTCTCATTGGGAATGGGTGGGTTGGAAGGATAGGAAAGAAGTTGGAATTCAAAGTTTTAGGAACAAATTTTGAGAATTGCTTTTGCATACAACAGGGAAATAAGAAATACAGGTAATGGGGTATAGAAAGTTATCCTGCCCTACAGGACAAGAGAGAAGATGGGGAAAAGGGAAGGGAGGGATGTTAGAAGGGAGAGCAGATTGGTGGAAGGGGTAATTAGAATGCTTGGTGCTTTGGGGTGGGGAGTGGGGAGACATGGGGAGAAAATTTGGAAAGTAAAATTTTGTGGAAATGAATGTTGAAAACTAAAAATAAATAAATATTTAAAGAAAAAGAATGTAAGTGCAGAATTCATGTAAGATTGTATGCTTTCTTAGGGAGGGAGGGGAGAAGGAGAGGGATAAAATTTAAGAGCTATTGAAATGATTGCTGGAAACTAAAATCAAATACGTTTATTAAATTAAAAAGCCTAGTAGTTAGAATGCCAATACCAGCCCTCGGTCGATTTATCTATCTCTCCATATATATACATATAGATAGATAGATAGATAGATAGATAGATAGATAGATAGATAGATAGATAGATAGATAGATAGATAGATAGATGTATATGTATATACATCTCTCTCTATATATGTATGTTTATGTATGTATATATATATATATATAAAACAACATACATATATATTTGTTATAGTTCAATTAAAAATTAAAATTAAAAATAGTGCACCCAATAACTGAACTGGGTATTAGGGAAAAGAAAACCTCTCTTGAGGTAGCAGAACAGGACCTTCCCAGTTTTTTCTACCTCTCTAAAGAGGAAATTTGATCAAAAATTTGGTTAGAAGGGCCAGTCTTTGCAAAACTCGAGTACTTGTCTTAAGAAAAAGCTCTTTGGCACACAGATCAAGTCAACTTTAAACTAGTGAGTAACCTCAGATTTAACTCTCTTTTTAACCTTAAATTGAGAGTCAAGTTTCTATCAGAGGACTTGCTCTAAGTTAACACTTCGAAAATCTGTGCATCTTCCCATTTGATTCCCAACTGTCTCTCCTGCTTCCTTAATTCATTTTAGGAGGTTTTATCACAGAAAAACCTTTTATTTCTTTATTTCTAACCATCACTACCTACAGACTCTGAGAATTTTCACGGACTGTCCCCTAAGCTTAGAATATTTTCCTTCCTCATTTCAGCATCCTGGATTCTCTGGCTTCCAATGAGTCACATGCAAAATCCCACCTTCAATAGAAAACCTTTTTTGAGGCATCTTAATGCTAGTGCACTTTCCTGATTGACTGTCTCCAACGTATCCTGTGTTTATTATTTGTACAGAGGTCTTTCATGTGCTCACTCCCTTTAGGTTGCGAACTCTTTAAGAGCAGAAACTATGTTTTGCTTTTTTGTGTGTCTTCAGTTTTTAGTGCAGTATCTAGTAATTACGTTGTTCAATTCTTTAATCCTGTCCAATTCTTCATGACTCCATATACTATTCTGTCCATGGATTTGAGTGGGTCTTGATTAAGTAAACTGGCATGGTTAACTATATGGTTAACTATATCTTTCTCCAGTGGATTGAGGCAAACAAAAGTTAACAAACACGCCTGGAGTCAGAGCTAGTGAGCGAGGCTAAATCTAGTGCTCTATCCTCTGAGCCACCTAGTAGTCTCTGACTTGGTTTTAGGAACCATCTTGTTTTGTTTTTCTTGTGCTATTCAAATAATCCTACAGAATGACAAAATCAGACCTAAGGTTTAAGTAACTATCTCCTGGCCTTTCATGAGCATATATCCTCCCTCTTTTTAGACTCTAAGCCCATATAAAACATAAAAAGGAACTTCCCCTGCAGTCGAATGAAGGACTAGGAAAACAGACATAGAGGGCATGAATGTAATTTAGCTCAACTTGAAAATCATCCTACCAGAACAGATCACTTGCACCTATTACTAGAATTTCTTAATAATGGCTCTGACCACTAAGATTGACTGGGGTAACTAGAAGAGGATTTTAGTAACAGTAAAGACTGATGAAGATAATTCAGTTACCAAATCCCCCAAGTCCACTTTGGGTGAGATAATGGATAAAATATAAAGACCATGGAAACACATATTTTATCCTTTTTAGAAAGTTGAGTCTTTTCCATATAAGTGAGAAATCTTGAGGCAGTATAAATGAAATTCCAAATTGAAAGCCAAGTGAAGTGTTAAGGGATAAGAAAATGAACAAAAGAAATAAAAATGAAAGTTTGTTAATTCTCTCTGAAAAGTACCTACTTCTCTCTTTTTCTCTTTCATGAAAAAGAATTTGGATTGCCATTTTTTCTCAACTTTAAGGAAAGAGTCAATGTTCATTAATAATATTGGCCTGTAGTTTTCTTTCTGTTTTTTTTTTATTTCTTTAATTGAAATATTAGAACTATATTCATCTCGTAAACAGATTTTGTTAAGATGATTTCTCAACTTTCTCATTGGCAAGCAAGATTATTGGCTAATATCACGTACATTTGCTTTGTGCTCAGATAAGTGTTGTGCTAGAAAGCCTCTGAGATTCCTTTCAAATTTGAAATTGTGCAGTCATAGAAACAAATATTTTAATGTGGAAGAAATATAAATGATGCAGCACCTTAATTTTCTCATTTTTGAATATATTTTGTATTTGAATTTTGAAAATGCATCCACAGTACTTGTATGCATTTCCTATATTTCAAATATTTATATATTCATGTAGTTATACAATATGATATATACATATATATCACTCATATATTGATATCAACAGAAGCATAGATCTGGATACATAAATGCTTCAGGAGAGAGCACTGAATCTGAAGGTGAAACTTACATCTGACACATTAATTTTATGACCAGAGAAGTTATTTAATCACTGTCTATCTTAACTTCCTCATCTGTAAAACAAAGAAAATGATAGTATGTACCTCTCAGGGTTGTTGTGATGACAAAATTACATAACATTTATAAAGTGCTTTTAAAATCTTAAAGATATTTATAAGTGATTTATTATTTTGATTACATTATCGTTATTATTAATTATTGTTTATATAATAAGCAGCAGATAATAGTGCATAGAGAGCTGTCTGCAGACTCTAGAAAACCCTGCTTTAATTCCCTCTACAGATACATTTTGTCTGTGTAACACTAGGAAAGTCACTTAACTCATTTGCTTCCTCACTGTTTCAACCAAACAGATACTGAGATCATGTTTACTAGTCTTTAGTGTTTTTGAAATCACTTCCCCAAAGGTTCCATGCTCAAATCAACTCTCAAAGACTGTAAGATACAAGAGAAGGTGCCAAATTGCATTGTTTGTTTTTTCTCCAAGAAATTCCCTATACCAATATAATCATAGATCCAGTACCCATCAATAGCCTACACAGCTATAACCATGGATGTGGACATGATATTGATAAGTGTATGGACATTTTAGAGATGACCCAAGGTTTTTGAAGGTTATACTATCTGTATAAAATTTAGCCACATCCAGTTGTGTCACACTCTGCATGATCTCATTTGGGGTTTTCTTTGTGAAGATACTAGAGAAGTTTTCTGTTTGCTTGTCCAGTTCATTTTAAAGATGAGGAAACTGAGGTAAACAGGGTTAAGTGGCCTGCCCAGGGTCACACAGTTAGTAACTATCTGAGGTCAAATTTGAACTCAGGAAGATGATTCTTCTTGACTCCAGTCCTGGAACTCTATCTACTAGCCCATAGAGCTGCCCTACTACATCCTAGTAAATTGTAAATACTTCAAAAATTGTGGAGAAGTAGATTCTGTTTTTGTCACCCATGCACTCTTTTAGCCAGATGGCAGAAAATTGTCACCAAAGGTTGATTATCCAATGATGATTTTTTTGTGATCGTAGCAACTTATGGATTTTTTCCTTGTTATACAAAGCAACTTAGTGAAACTGTGAAACCCCTCCCATCTGCAGCCCAGTCATTTACTCTGCCTTAATACTTGCTGAGTGACATGTGATTAAGACCTCAGTTTTGTTGTATTGACTGTTTTAATTTAAATTCACATTGACAATACCATAGATATGAAATCATAAGTAAAATATTGTAGCATAAAAAGAAACACAAACACATCTGCATATGTTTAACATTTATTTAATTTTTTTTAATGCTAACTTCATCATTATTGGTTGACCCATTTGTAGAGATAATTATACAAATTCATTTTCTAGGTGATATTTAAAACCACCTAATCAACATCTTGATTGAGGGCTTCACTCCTAATCATCTCTGCTGTAATTCATTTCAGCTACGATAAACATGTTACCTTTCTGTTTGCTTTATTATCCTTCTCTATCATTTATATAATGTAGTATTTTTTGTTTTTCCTTCACAATAGTATCTTGGTTAATGCATGTTCAATACACAGCTGCTTTCTTTTATGAAGAAACAATCACTACCATACTCTCATTTCAGCTGAGCAGTCTGGTTATTGATCATTTTCTCCTTCCATTTGCCACTTATTTGTCCCTAGCTTACAGTTGCAGGGCTTCTTCAGATCTGAAAAGAACTCATTCACATTCATGGTTGTGTTTTTTTTTTTTTTTTTTGAGAGCAGAACTATTCATTTTCATTTCAGTTCCATAAAGAGCTAACATGATACTGGCAAAATGTTCTAAAAATAGTCTTATTGCTGTGTCCTCTGCATTTAGAAAGGATTTTTTTTGATGTAAAAGAAATTTAAGCAACTATTCTTTGAAATGAGTTTTGTGTTAATGAAATTAAATATGCAAAACTTTCAGTCCCAGCTGTTTTACCCAAAGGGTAGGCACAAAGGAAACATCTTTGTAATGAATATTCTTTTGCTTTAAGAGACAGAGGAAGAAAAACTTGTTCTTGTACATATTTAATCACGGTTCTTTGGTTATGAGTCATTTGCCTTATCTACAAAGCCCAAGGCAATTACTTGGGGAAGCAAAGAAAATTTTTGGAATAACCCCAATCTCAACATTATAGCCATTTGAGGAGCAAAAGCATTTATGTAGATTTTCACCCAGGAACAGCCTTGATGAATCATGGGAACAATGAATCTCAGGAATCTATAGGCAAAAGTGATTAAATATTTTGACTAAACATATATGAGAACTTTTTAATGTTATTTTAGAGGAGGTCAACTGTCTTTAAATAAGTAAAGACCATTTAAAAAGTCTAAAAACCAAGCAAATTATGTCTATCAGATTTTGTCATATTGTTATGAATATATAAAGATATGGAGATTGCAGAGGGTCATCAGTGTTAAAGTGAATAAAGAGCTGCCCTCAGATACAAGGTCCATGTTTGAGTCTTCTAATATCTACTGCTTTATGAGCATCAGGTGAATCTAAGAACCTGCAATATATCTTTAAGACTCTACAGAGCAGAGAAAAGCTTGTTCTGAATTACTTAAAAAGAAATTCTTTCTCTGGGAGTTCTCTATACCAATGAAATCACAAATTCAATTAAAAATGCAGACCATATTGCCATACCACCTACCATCTCTCAAGATAAACAGAATACCCATACTCTATCAAATTTATGAAAATTATCTGAATAGGATTTATTTTTAAAATATATGTAGCAAGGGCTGTTCTCCACGTGGAAAATAATTTGGGGATGTCATTGCATAGCAAACCACAAGAAAAAGGAAAACTGTTCAAGGTCAGAGAAAATGTAAAATTTATGGGCTTGGAAATTATATCTCTGTCGATAAAGGTGCCAGATGTAGTGAGACTTTTCATCTACTTTCAGCAAGGAGGTGTCATTTTTTGGCTTGAAGGGAGGCAGAAGAGACAACTTTAGTCTCTTTTACACCAAACCTTCTCCAAGAAATATTTCATTTTCGTCTAATAAGGAAAGCAGGAGGTTTAACCCCTCTGTTTTCCCTAGAGTCAGGGACTACCAGGTTACAAGCATGTCTATCTGCTTTGTTAAATATTATTAGTCTAGGGAATGTGGTTGTCAAGTTCAGCATGAAGTTCTGATAGTTGTTTAATGTGGAAAGGTGAACCAAAGCTCTATATCATAGACCTGACACGTTTCCTGTCACATATCCGTTCAACAATAAATACACATAACAAATAACAAAGAAACCCAGTTATCCAAAAAGGCAGCAAAACAGAAGTTATAGGAAAATTATACAGGAGAATACACATATATAACTGATAATACAGCTCTCCCATTGGGATTGGGGTAAATGAGAGGGAGAAACACATACACACACAAACACACACAGAAAGAGAGAGATAGACAAAGATAGAGAGAGAGACACAGAGAAAGAGACAGAGAGATGCAAAGAGAGACAGAGTATTAGATCCTACCTAACAGAGTATAGTGACATTATAGAGCCTTCACCTTTTCTTATGTCAGCTTCTTCTCATAGTCTTATTTTCCCTTCAACAATCTGAAGTAGAGCTGTCATCATCCATGTTCTGTCTAAAAGCTTTAAGTCAGAAATGCAGAAGCTTTAAAAGCTACTTCAGAATCTGAGGAGACCCAACAACCTTGAAGAGTCTGCCATTCTCCTTTCTTCTACTCTTTCAAACTCCACCTTGCCCCTCATACAGGTGCATTATATTGGTCTCCATCATCGAGGAGAAAGTCTCATTCTATTGGACTTTACCAGGGTTATGTAAAAGATAGCTGGCCGAGCTGGGAGAAGCAACTGAAGCAGTGATCATTGTAACCCAAACTCCAGAACTTTGCATTCATACATGCTCCAAATTGAATGCTGTAAATAGTGCAATCCAGAGCACAGCTGTGGTATTTAGAGAAGTTAATAACCATCTCTTAAAACACTCCCAAGTTTCTGTACCAAGGAATTTGTGCTCTTCAGTCTCTGTGTTCCTGATATCCCCAGCATATCTTATGTGAAGGAATTGCTGTTTCCTTGATCAGTGTTCCCAGAAAATACATTGGGAGAAGGAAAGAAACAGGCATATATTAAGTGATTCCTATGTCTAAGAATTGTGACAAGCACCTTTGAAATATTATGTAATTATGAAAGGTGACTGTTTGGGAATGGGTGATATGGCCATGTTATGATTCCCAGAAAAAGCTTTTTCTAATGTCCAAACCAAAGAGAATTTCCCCGAAAAAACAAAATAAACTCGGCCTAAACTCTGGGAAAATATGGGATCAATGCAGAGACAAGATCGCATAGCTTTTCAACCTCCCCCTTCCCATATGCCTTCACAATGGTAACAAAGGGATTGGAGGAGGAGGAAGGAATCAGATAACAGCTGAGGCCAGAAAAGTATTAAGTCTCAACCACTCAAAAGTTGATGTACACATTCTACTTCATTTATTTCTTTTTACTCATAATGGTTTTCTACTCTTGTGACAGGTATCTATTTTTTACTTATAGTGTATCTTCATTGAAAACAGTTATAAAAAAAGTGATAAATTCAGACAGCGAAAATATTAGAAAAAAAATTCTCTTCTTCCTACCCCTTATTTAAATGCATCTTCTAAGGGTCCTAATCACTAGAATTTTACTCTGTTCTTGTGGCTTGGGATATCTCATACATACCTGAGCAACCTTCTTTTTTGTTGCTTTTATTGTATTATTTGCTCACATGATGCATGGTTTCCTTCTAATTCACCTCATATAGTGAACAATGATACTCACTTAGGAAAGTTAGAGTCCAGGCTTTATGCTTTGGATCATAAAGATGAGAGCATGAATGAATTAATGTTTATGTTTGCCCAGTCAGTTTCAAATTAATGTGGTGGATAGCTGTCAAGGGAGATTTTCCTATGTCCCTAATGTAGCTCTTCCTGCTCAATGAGTCCTGTTAAATGATCCCTGTCAGAGACATCTCCCATCCTTTGCTAACAAAAATAAAGTTATGCTGAACAGTATTGTTTTTAGTGTTCAGACTTCAACAGATGGTACCAAATGGTTGATATTTTAAACAAATTCTTGGGAGTGGATACCCTGATAAGTCTCTATATCAATTTTATTCTCTTCTCAGTGCCTTAATTCCTGTGAATAATGTTGTGTATACTGTATTATCTTTAGAACAAAATATAAATGTGCATTTTATCAAATAAGAAGCATGTCTCTTTTACTAAATAACCAGAATCTGTTCCTTTTTCTCTCTGTGGGTCTCTCCATCTCTGTCTCTTTCTCATAGTGTCCATCAAGAGTATATTCTAGAATAGATGCTGAACATAATTATTTATCCACTGCCTTGCTGCTAGTAGATTTTATGAAACATTAAAAGCATTTATTCATAGAATATTCCAAATATTGTATTTATATTCATGTAAAACAAAACCAAAGGGAAAAATTGCTGAATATATATCTAATCTTTGACTAAGCCCACAGAATGTTTCTGCTTTCACATAAGTGTGATCTTTCCAAGGGGCTAGTAGCAGAAGATTAGTTTCCTCATGAGAGATAGCTAGATGGCAGAATAGAGAGAACACCAGGCTAAGGGCCAAGAAGACCTCGGTTAAAATCCAGTCCTAGGCAATTACTGTTTACTCAACCACAAAATGGAGATATTAATAGCATCTACCTTCCTGGGTTTTAATCCTTAAATGTGATAACATTTATAAATCACTCACCACCACCATAAATAGCAAATAGTAAATATACAATACATGTTTATTCTCTTCTATTGTGTCTCAACATGGTTTTCTCTAAGAAACTGTAATGTTAATTATGTCAGTGAGAGTTACAGATCTTCCCCACCCATTCAAGGACCTGCCCATTAAAGGAAGCTTGATTAGGGGAGATTTGTTTTGTAGAAAGGGCCATGTCTTCTGTTAAATTCTATTGAGGTACTGATTCACAAGGGTCTTGATGCCTTCTGGCTCTGACAAGTGCATATATACTCTGTGATGAGGTTCTGCTTTGGGGCTTGCTCATTGGAAGGGTTCCTTTGGTCAGATGAGACTCTGGGTACCTGTTAAAGAGCTGACCTGCTTTAAAAATCCAGACATTAGTGTTTATTTCTCTGGCAACTATGTATGTATGTAATGGTCAGACAGTTGAATCTGTCTGTTGCTCTGTGATGTACATATTGCTTATGATCAGACAGTTGGAAGCCTTGTCTGTTAGGCTTTGTTTTTCTGTTTTTATTTTTCTCTGTTGGTGAATGTAATTAAAGGAGATGATTGACCCCTCAAAAGTTGCTTTTCTTTAAGAAAAGTTGATCTAAGAACCTGTGCAGTTGGGTCCTCCTGTGTGTGTCAGGGGTTTGCTTCTATGGAAACTTCCAAATGTAGCTTAAATATAGCTCATGTCAAGGTTGCAACTAATAGATGTATCAGAGGCTGCTGTACAAAAATTAAATGTAACAGTATTGATGAAGGATAGAAAATACAAAATCACAAAAGATTCACAAGAGTCAATATTTTTTTTTAAATACCTAAGCTACTCAGAGGATCTACAGAAATTCATAGACAGAAACAAAAAGCACGCAAAATGTTCACCCATCAAATCTACCTAGAAGTTCACAGTATTTGGTGCTACAAGGAAATGATAGTACTTTACATGTACTTTTCTAATCATTTACTCTAATAACAATGACATTGAAGGTACAGATCCCTTGTTTCTTGAACTTCTGAATTTGCTTCATCAGCCTCTAGTTGCATTGGTCATAGAACAATTCTGCTCTATATCTGAGGAGTTCTCTGATTTTGGAAATCCTCTTAGCTCTATAGAAGTCCATGTCTGAAACTTTCTCTACAAAACAAATTCTAAGATTATTGCTTCCCAGGAAATCTTCCTTTTCTACATAGAAGCCTAGATCTTGAAATTCCAATGCATACGAGATGAAAATCCCTTATCCTCTATTTAGGAAGTTGGAGATTAGAAACATTGTCCATGACCTCACCCTCTTGGAATGAAAAGGCTTCAACACATTCACTTCTGCCATATATTACTGCATCACTTTCCCATCAACTGAACCTTTGGCCAAGAATAAGACATGCTTTCACCCTTCTGCCAATCTCATGCCACTCTTCTTAAAGGATGGAGGGGAAAATGTGATAACTTAAACACTGAAGAGTTTAAAGGGAAACTGTGATAAGTTCAAAAAGAAATTGAAAATATCAAAAGATAAAAGGGTAGAAAACAAGTGGTCAGTCTTCCTTGTAGAATGGCACATGTAGGTGGCTAACAAGTTACGTTTTTATGTCTCAGATACTCCAAGTCACTGGAAACCACTCAGAAGTTGCCAACTCTCCTATTCTTTAGGACTGTACATATCTATATTTTATAAGGGAAGAAATATGTTCATATTGAGTACTATGACATTGGATTAGTCATTAACCTCTGTGAATTTCAGTTTCTTTTTCTGTAAAATAAATCGGGTTGTGCTAAATAGTTTTTGGTTACTTTCAGCACTATAGTTATATTTCTTATGATCTTTTCATCTCTTGATCAATTACCTTCGAGTACATTAGGACTCTCATTGTAAAAAAATCAATTGGAAATGTAGCAAGTGAAGTTTTTTGCTGTAACCCCAAACCACCACATTGTCATGCCACTGAAATGAAATTTGGTTTTGAAAAATTATAGACACAAACACATATGAGTGTGTGTGTGTGCATGTAGTGCTTATATTTGTGTGTATATACATACAAACATGTATATGTGTATATGCCTGTCTGTATATACACACACATATATGTATGTTGTGTGTTTGTATTTTTAATTTTAAGCAGGTAATCACAGAAAAATCATCCAATGCAAAGGTATAATTTAAAGGTAGAAAGTCCCCCTCCCCAAAAGGCTATCCCCCTCATGTTATAAATGCCTTAACTCTAATGATGTTGAAAGTCAGGGAAATATAGGGGTTAACTTAGGCAATTTCATTAAACACTGGCCATAAACTCTTGTTTGTTTCAAATAATCTTGAACCCAGCTTAGCAAAGGCTTCCACAGGTTTCTTTCCTCATCTCCATGAAATCAGGTTCTTTGAGGAAGGAAAGGTGGCAAGGAACAGGGGATATGGGTTGCTATCCTTATTGGCAACCAAGCATTATATAAATTGCGTAGAGACATTTTGCTTTTGGAATCATTTCCTGGGCAATAGCGTAGGGACATATGATTTGAATTGTTAGGAGTTAACTTTCCTTCTTACTTTATCTCCAAAAAGAAGTATCAATAACTAAGGGATAGTTCTGCTGGCTGGAGTGGTGGAGGTTAGACTTTTCCAATATGGTTTATTCAAAATGGAAAAGAGGAAGGATGACCCTACACAAATAACGAATAAGACAATATTGCCCTAACTTCTTTTTCATGAATTCTTTCCAAGTACAACACTGGGTAGGGGTCGATATTGGTCATGCTTGTCAACAAGAGTTTCCTTTTTCCTAGAGTAGAGGAGGAGAAATAATTTTTATTCAATTTGAAATATAGACAAGGAGTAGGTATAAAAATATAAAAACACACACACTATATATGTATATATATATATATATACACATGCATATAAACTCATACATATTCATAATGCAATTAAACTGACTTTATATAGGCACATAGATGCGTATCTTTGCATGTGCGTGTGTATGCGTATACATCAGTATTTATATATCCCTCTCTATATAACATGAATTGTGTAAATATATGTGCACATATGTATACTCATCCATGTACGTTCATATCTTCCCCCAAAAGTCCTATTCTGATGTTCATCGTTGCTTAGAAGTAAGCCTGGATTTTAGAAAGCTGTCAGCATAGCATAATCTATGCTATGTTCTACCATCTGGAAAGCCTTTGATTATTTTCATTGTGAAAGACTCCATCTACTGTATAACAGCAAGGTTAAGGATGAGGAAAGTCAAGACCACATGACTAATCAATAAGTGATGATATACTCAGCTCAGAAACCCATGAAGTATGAGAAAAATGCAAAAATTAATCCCAGTGCTATTCAAATCCTTTCTATTTCTACATTACAGGCTGATGGGAAAGGATTAAAATAGAGATACAAAATACATTTTGAAATCATCTGTAAATATTCATTAATTTTTGGTCTTCAGGGTGACATCTTGTCTTTCAAGTCCAACAAATTTATCTACTTCTGGGGAAACTGAGCTACAGCTATATTGATGTCCTCATTATAAATTCAACTAAAAGACAAATAATTTATAGTTAGATGGAAGAATAGTTGCAAGTTTTCAAAGTTATAATAAAGAATTGCATTTGGTTCACAGACAGTAGGGACTTTAGAGATCATGTAGTGCAAAGTCCATAACTGGTCTGTATTCTATAGCAGGTCAATTACAAATAACCTCTTTACTGCTCCATATTCAAAGCCCTGTAGAGTCTGGCCTCATCTTATCTTTACAATCTTATTTCATGATATTCCTGACAACGTGCTCTTACTGCACTCATTGTGCCATTCTCTATTCCTTGAAAATGCCCAAAGCTATTCTACTTCCATTCCTTTGCTTTAGGATGTTCTCAGATTATAAAATTATATGATCACAGATTAATAGCTACAGGGAAAGTTAGAGGCCTTCAACAATAACTTCCTCATTTTCTAGACAAGGAAACTGAGGTACAGTTAAGTTAAATGATTTTGTCATAATCAAACAGTCAAGCACATGGGGGTGAGATTGGAACTAAGATCTTCCTTATTCTGCACTGAGTGCTCAATACTTTTATCCATGGTGAGTCTCAATCTTTTTTGTCTCTTTCCTTGTCTTTTGAATCTCTACCTTCCCTTTGAAGTGCTACTAAAATACCATTTCATACCATTTTGGTGTTCTCTCAATTTTTTTTTTCCTTTAGGAATGGAGCTATGATTTTGTCTACTAATAAAGATCTTAAACCTGGTATTAGAGAATTAGAGTCTTCGAGAATTTTCTGGGGAATCAAAAAGGGGAAATGATTTTCAAAGGGCTATTTAATTGTTGGAGGTAAGAACTAAATCAAGTCTTTCTGAATTAGGGGTTATTTGCTCATCATTTCCACCATGTTTCTTCTCAAAATGCCAAATACATATGTACTCGGAAAAAATGTTATTATTATTTTGAAATATATTACAAAGAATAAACTTATGCCTGTATTTGAGGCTTCCAAGATGCTGAAGGTTTTGAGTGAGGTGGAAATGTTTTTGCCAATATCATTCTATATCTGTTCATTGAAATATATTGCTTAAATAAGCAGTGAAGAAATCTCATTCACCTTCCTGCTCACTATCAATATATATCTGAGAGAAATTGGGTTACTGATATCTCAAGGTGTCAAAGACTTAATTCCTTTATTTTCTGAAACTGAAATATCCTGTTATTAAATAGGTCATAGAATCTTAGCTGTAAAGCTGAAAGTGACTTTGGAAATCATTGAGTCAAGTGTTCTGATTTTAGAGGCAAAGCCCAAGAGATTATGAAAAAAAATACATACAGCTAGAAAATACCAAAGCTGACCTGATCTGGATTTGAAACTGCCTCAAACAGTTACCAGTTCAGTGATCCTGAGGTAATAATTAACCTCTCAGCTTCGGTTTCCTCATCTGTGAAAGAAAAGAGTGGAGCCTAATGTCCTTTAATAAAATGCCTATTGCACTCTAAATTCAAAATTCTTCACACTAAGATTTTTTTTCAAAGCTAACAAAGAAATACAAGTATGTATAATACTGTTTCTAAAAGATAAAATAAATTAAAAAAAAAAACAAATAGGATAGACAGACAGACTGATAGACAGACGGATGAATGGACAGAGAGATAGACAGAAAGTCCCAAATAACCAACTTGACATGTGTTTAATTCCTAGCCATGCCACTCACTGTTTGCTTGACCTTGGGCAAATCATGAAACGTACCCAGATTTTTAGATAAAAAACATGAGGATTGGATTTGAGAAGTCCTAAAATGTTTTCCAGCTCTGAGAACAGGGAGGGCCTGCCTGAATATGCTGTAAACTCTCTGCATGTAATCTATTCCCAAATTAAACGCTGCCTATATTCTCCAACAACTACCCCAGATTACAGATATCATTCCCTGTATTCGCCCATGTCACCTTTCCCACTTGCTTTTTACAAACATCTGCTCAACAAAGCAACTGTAATTTCTTTATTAAATCACCTAAACCAGGAAACAGCCTAAAAACCACCTAAACAAGGAAAACCATTCTTAGAGCTTGTTGAGGGTATTTCTCCTGAAGGGTATAAAATACAAAAAGAAAGTAAGTATCACACCTACTGACACATTTCAGGAAATAAAGATACGCTGCAGGGAGACTTACTTAGGTATTCAGTTACTCCTGTGCAAGGTAATTTACTTTCCAATAACAATTTTAGAATGGATCCCATTTTTACTGCATTCAAATAATAAATAAGATACTCTTTTTTTTGCCCTCAGTGCTAGAAGTCCCCTTGGTGGCAAATTAGTTAAAAAAAACCAAACAAACAAATATTTGTTCTAATGAGATAAAATATTTGTTCTTTCGGCAAACCTTGCAAAATGCCCATTAAAAGCTCAGAAACTACAGTACATTAATAGGAGTGCAATTAAATACTTATTACTTTTGTCATTTAAAGGCAGTTAACCAGATGGCATGCACTCCTCCAAAAGAAACTTTCAAGAAATAACCTAGATTTAATTAATATGCACCAGTTAGCTCATGAAATATACAGCAAGTAGCTCATTAAATTTAAGGTAAATACTTATTTGGGACCAATTGCAAATTTCTTTTTATTGCATTTTGCTGGTCTGACCATGTGACATATGACAGTTCTGAAAGTCAACTAACAAATGTTTTGCATTTTTAAAGGAAAGATTTAAGAACTTTTCTCTCACAAATATTTTAGCATTGGCTTGTAAAGGAGTATATTCATCTCTGTGTGTACTATTCCCTTAATTCTTAGGAAGCACTAGGTTCTCTGGTTAAACATCAGTAGAAGTACGAGAATTTAACAAATGTAAATTGTCAATAAAACTTACCAATAGCTGACTCTTTCCTCATCTACTTACTCCACATAAACTTACTAATAGAGAAGGAAGTCTCTGCTGTACTAATGAGAACATGTCTTTGGGCACCTCAGTTTCTTCTTCTGCAAAATGAGGATAATAATACTCATAGTCCATAACTCACAAGCACTTTGGAGAGCAAAGTGCTTTGTAAAAGCTTTCAAAATACTATAGAAGTGAGAGGTGTTATTGCTTCATCTCCTAAGGCTGCAGTTTCTCATCTCTAATTTATTTAAACAGATTGCTAATTTCACTGGTATAGGTAATTGCAGGTGAGAGAATTCCTTTCAGTAGTGTAGACCACTGCACCCTATCCACCTCTTGGGGCTTCTATTTGTAATATTTGGGTCTCATCACACGGTTCTTTGTCTCTCTCTTAAGAGAAAATTCTTTATGAAAGTGGGTGACCAAAGACTGGTTGTTGTGAGGGGAGGGGAGAAACAGACAGTGCTTCATCAATGCATACACTTCTTATATTGAAGCAGACTGGCCATTCATCTCTGGATAATTCATAGTCTGAGAGGTTCAGTGATTTCCTCAGAGTAACAAAACTAGGAATGTGTCAGATAATATCTCTCTGAGCTTAAAAGTTGTTAGATTACAGGTGGGAAAGAGTAGCCTAGGCTTGGGTAACTCCATAGTTGAATAACCCTTGTGAACTGATCTAACCATTCTGGAGAGCAAATTGGAACTATGCTCAAAGGGTTATAAAAATGTACATTCCCTTTGACCCAGCAATATTGCTTAGAAGCAGTAACCCAAAGAGATCACAAAAATGGGAAAGGGTGTACCTGTACATAAATATTTGTAGCAACTCTCTTTGTGGTGGTCAAGAACTGGAAATCAAGGGGATGCCCATCAATTGGGGAATGGCTGAACAAGTTGTAGTATGTGAATGTAATGGACTACTATTGAGCTATAAGAAATGATGAACAGAAAGACTTCAGAGAGGCCTGGAAGGACTTACATGAGCTGATGTTGAGTGAAAGGAGCAGAAACAGGAAAACTTTGTACACAGTAACAACCACAGTGTGTGAGGAATTTTTCTGGTAGACTTAGCCCTTCATAGCAATGCAAGAACCTAAAGTATTCCCAAAGTATACTTCAGGCAAAATCCATCCACATCCAGAGAAATAAGTATGGAATTGGAAAGCAGAATGAAGCAGAATATTTTCTCTTGTGTCATATTTTATTTAGGTTTGCTTTTTCTCATGGTTTCTCTCATTCATTTTAATTCTTCTATGCAATATGACTAACGTGAAAAAGCTTTTAATCAGAAAGTATCTGTAGAACTCATATAAGATTGCACGCCATTTCAGGGAGGAAAGGAGAAGGGAGAAGGAGAAAATCTAAGATATATGGAAGTGATTGTAGAAAATTGAAAACAAATAAATGGATAATTTTTATAAGGAGACATAACTTTCCACATATCCTTGGTGCTCTTCAGGAATGAAGGACAAACAAACAAGAGAAGGAAAAACCCCAGGATCAGTGTCAAGGGAGTTGAATTCTTGTTTCAGTTCTGCAACTTGGATGAATTGATCGTGAATAAATTATATGTAATGATTTCAGTTTTCTCTTCCGCAAAATGTGGCAGTTGCATTAGCTAAAACTCTTCAAATATTCAAACTACATAGTTCTGAAATTTCCCTGGCTTTAAAGAGATTTCTAATGCAAAGGTTTTTGTTTCCCTTTTTGTTTCCCTTTCCAATATCTTATATTTCTTTCCATAGATAACTTAGTACTGATAACACATATCTACGTTTTCTTCCTTCTTCCTTATCTCCATAGATATTGTTACTCTTAATTCTTTTGCCTACATTATTGCCGTCATTTTCCCCCCTTTATTCTTGTTCCCTTCCTTTCATTCTTCTACTATGGCAGGGTCTGCATAAGGTTAGTATTTCTCAATATTCACTTTCGCCAGAATAATTCTAATCCCTGGCAGAATACTCTTATAAGCTTGAAAAGTTGTCAAAGGCAATAGCTGATTCGCATTAATTTCATCACCAGCCTGGAGTAAAATTTTTCATTTAACCTCTGTTCTTTTCATTCACCCTGTTTTTTTTAAACTTAGAGTCAACAAATATTTTCCATTAAGTCATATAGTAACAGAGAAACAGAGATAGAGAAAGACACAGAGAAAGAGAATATTATCTTCTGTAATCTGAAACTAGCAACTAACCACCCTGTCTTAGTAAGAGAGTGATTTGAGTGTTATGGGTGTTCTGATAATTATACATAGCCTTTTCAGTATCTAATTACTCATCTTATCTTGGTTCAAGAGAAAAAAACTAGGAAGAAAAGAATAGATATATTCCCTCCCTTCACTACTTTGCTCTTTGTATACCATGCTGGTCAATATAGATAGAATATTCAACAATTTTTCATAGAGATTTATTGATTTTATTTTCATGCTTCCTTATGTAGTATATATCAAACTTTCATTTTATCCTGAGTATTAGGATTCAAGAGGTCCTTAATATTTTACTATATTACAAACCTAAGGGATCGAACTTACCAATTTTCAAAATGTGAATAACAATAAAATATATTTGCTATTAAATATACAGATAGGAGGAATAATGGCAAAAGAGAGAGATAATTGAAATTTAGTGTGACTGGTCAGCAAAGAAACAAAGAACTTTCTAATCAATTGAAAGTTGTCTTGCAATCTTATTGTATATTTACTCTTCCTTTTTATTAGAGAGATTCAAGTTTTATCTGTCCTATAAGACACTTTTATCTGTCTAAACTCTATCAGTCTTTATTGATAGACATGCATAGACACAAAGCAGTTTTTTCAAAGCTACAGAGAAATAGTAATAAAATATGTAAATAGAACAATGTGTACTCAGATAATATTCCCATTAAAATATTTCACCAAAGTTCTAGTAGATTATTTAGTTTGGGAAAATATTATAAATATTTTAATATAATAATACTTAATCCATCAACAAATCAAAGATGTAAGGCATTGTAGGTATAAAATTGTTCTTTCCTAAAGCAGGTGATAATTTATATATAAATTAGTGAAATGTGCTGAAAGTTAGCTAAACTTCAGTGGGATTACGATTTACCCATAGTCACATAGTCAACAAGTATAAAAGTCCAATAGAAATCAGTGCAGAACTCAGATCTTTTGATTTCCAGAAAAGCACTTTATCTGTCACATCATGGGTATTCCTCATTGATATATAGTAATAATATAAATGAATCTAAATAATTGTTTAAAACCCAACAAAACTTACTAATAATGAATGTATACATATTTGTAAAAATATAGGTGACTAAAATGTATAACACAAAAGTATTGAATTTTACGAGGCAGAGAAGACACATACTTGAAATACTATTGGTTCTTCAACCTAGTATCTTTCATTTTTCAATGTTTTCCAGAATTCTTGGGGAAAACCCAACATACACATACATACACCAGTGGTCCTTCGGACCAGTAGCCATAATGAACTCACCAAATTATTTTCCTACCTGCCTCTCTCTCCTTCTGTGTCTGTGTCTGTCTGTGTCTTTCTCTCCATCTCTGTCACACAGAAACACACACACACACACACACACACACACACACACACACACACACACACACACCGTAGAGGTAATCAAAGACGCTTAGTAATTATGAAATCCTGAATCAAGATCAGTTTTAACAAAGGCCTAAATTATATGCTTTGTACTTTTTAAATTAAATTGTATTTTTTAATAAGCACTTTATTTTTATCTTCTATCCACATCCTCCCACTCCAGTGAAAAAGGGAAAAGATAAAGAAAAAAGAAATACCTTCTAGCAAGTTGTTTTGTTTGTTTCTTGGTCTCCAAAAGGACCATGACATCAAGGATGATGACATGACTTGCAGCTCACTTTGCTTTCAGTGAGGGAGCACTGTGTACGGTCACCAGCCTCACTTTCTCCTCCACAGCCATCTGGGTCTAGTGGTCTGATATTCATAAGTATGACTGAAGATGGCCCAGGATGCAAAGACTAAATTCTTATCAGATTCTTATTTTGAGTCAGTTACACTCATTCAATGAATATGCCTCTTTAAATAGTTACTCATGTGATGGTCCCTTTTAGTAAAAAAAAAAAAAAAAAATTTAAACTGGTAGGGAAAGACCCTTAGGGTTCCTGTGTAAAAAAGAAGCAGTTACTACTTAGTATTTACATTCACTCTGTGGTAGGTGGGCAGAGAACTGTTGTCCAATCTATGAGCTCCAAGGTGAACTGAGTTTAAGGCTTGGTCTTTGGGTAAGAAATGTAGCCAGTAAACCTAAAGGAAAAAAAGCAGCTTTAGATCATGGAAGTGTACCTTCCCCTGGGTAGAGCACCCCAGGCAAGGACTAAGAGGAGAGGAGAGGGGAGGAGAGGAGAGAAGAGGGGAGGGGAGGGCAGGGGGATCAGAGGGGAGGGGAGGAGCTGCTACTCACTCACAGGTTGTGCTTGTCCTTCATTCTTGAAGAGGACCATGACATTAATATGATGACATGACTTCCATTTGACTTTGATTTGAGTGAGGAAGGGCTATGCAAGTTCACCAGCCTCACTTTTTCCTCCATAGCAAATTGGCTCAAGTGGCCTGAAATTCATCAGGGCCACCATTTAGTAAATATATAAAACAAATTACTACCTACACAACATCTAAATATGTGTTAGCAGAGAGAGAGAGAGAGAGAGAGAGAGAGAGAGAGAGAGAGAGAGAGAGAGAGAGAGAATATAGATTTAGATATACACACATTTAAGTATATGCATATATATGTATGTATGTATAAACATATAGATACACACACTCACATGTACATTGTTTATATTTCAAGAAGAGGATAGGATTCTACATAAAGGCAGATAGGTGGCATCATGTTCTGAGTGCCAGACTTGGAATCAGGAAGATTAGAGTTAAAATATGGACAAAGATACTACTTTTTTGTGACCCTGGCCAAGTGACTTGACCTCTCAAAGCCGTGATTTTCTCAACTATAAAATGTAATTAATGGTAGTACCTTGTTCTCAAAGTTGCGAAGATAATGTATAAAATATTTCCCAAACTTTAAAGCTTAATAATAATAATAATAATAATAATAATAATAATAATTTTATTCTTAATGCCATTTTATTAGTATTAATTTTATTCCTCTGAAATCATAATTACTTATTGTGCTGTTCAGAATTCTTAAAGTTTTTCAAAGTTATTCATTTTTACATTTTGTTATTATAGATTGTTTTCCTGCTTCTGGCCTATATAAAGAATCAGGTGTATGTGGCATGAAGTGTGGGGATCAAGGCTTTACATCACTCTGTGAGTCATCTTTCCCTGAAAATTTGTATACAGGTGACATACGGTCAAAGTAAACATCAATGACAACCAAGCAGGAACCAAAATAGTATCATAAAGAGGCTAAACCAACAATGGGAAGCATTTGAATGTAAGGCAAATCAACAAAAGATTCAATGGAAGATCTTTTCATTAGAACTTAATATATAAGAGGCAGTATTGAGTGTTGCAGATACAAAACCAGAGGCAAACTTGGCCCTATCTTCAAGGACCTTAGATTATATTTTAATGGAAGAAAGGCAAATCTGAGAGATGGGCAATCACAGTTGGTATATGAATCAGATTGGTATTAGGAATAATAATAATAATAATAAATCTCCTTATCCACTGCCTTCTTATACCAACCATCTGTTCTCCCAACAGTGAACGATACAAGAAACATCAGAGCCATCATTTTTCAGCTATTCTGCAAGAAATTGACTTATACATATGAAGACTTGACAGTGTATCGCTGTCCAAGTCAGAGAGCACATTTGGTTATTATTTCCATCTTTATTATTCAGTCTTCACTATTTTAGATTTTATTTTAAATATACTAATATTAAAATACTGAAGTGCAATGCTCCTTATCCTGCCTTGTCTCTGTTGTCTCTATAAAGATTATATCTCTCATGGCCTAAGAGATCATTTTAGTAGTGTGATCTGGGTTATGATTTCATGACATTTTAGTGATCTTAAAAGGCTAAATTAAATTACATGAGCAAGTATTTTTAAGCTCTTATTGCATACTCAGCACTACATTAAGCTCTCTGTAGAAAATAGAAGGAAAAAATATAAAAGAAGATATGTGCACTCCTTTAGAGGAGCTGAAAACACACACACACACACTTACACACATGTGTGTGTATATTTATAAAATAACTGTTATGATATCATAATCAAATCAGGGGAGTGTGGAATACTCCTCTCAAATCTATGGATGAAGGATCAAGCATAGAATTAGAAATCTGGTTCAAATCTGGCCTCCAATATTTGCCTGTGTGATCCTGGTAAGTCACTTAACCCAGTTTGCCTCAGTTTCCTACTTTGTAATATGAGCTGTAGAAGAAAATGTCAAACCTCTCCAGTATCTTTGCTGAGAAAACCTTAAATAAGGTCATAAAGAGTTGTATACAATTGAAAATGCCTCAGCAACAAATCTGAACTATGACCACAGGGCTTTAAAGCTGTGTATAGTCTTTGACCTGTCAATACCACTACTAAGTCTGTATCCCAAAGAGATCAAAGAAAAAGGGAAAGAAGAGACCTATATTACAAAAATTTTGATGTAGGTCTTTTCTGTGGTAGTAAAAAACTGGAAATGGAAGGGATGCCAATCAATTTGGGAATGGCTGAATAAGTTGTGCTATATAATTTTGATGAAACACTATAAGAAATATACTATTAAAAATGAGGGAAAGAATTTTTACAGTCAATGTCTCTGATAAGGGTCTCATTTCTAAAATGTATAGTGAACTGAGTAAAATTTATAAGAATTCAAATCATTCCCTAGTTGATAAATGGTGAAAAATACGAACAGACAGTTTTCAGAGGAAAAAATTAAGTCTATCCATAGTCACATGAAAAAATGCACTAAATCACTATAGGTTAGAGAGACGCAAATCAAAACAACTCTGACATATCACATCATATCTATCAGACTGGCTAACTTGACAAAACATGAAAATGATAAATGTTGGAGAAGATGTGGGAGAGTCTGAACACTAATTCATTGTTGGTGGAGCTGTGAGAGCAATTCTGGACAGCAATTCTGGAGAGCAATTTGTAACTGTGCCAAAAGGGCTATAAAAATGTGCATACCATTTGATGCAGTAATATCACTTCTAGGGCTGTATCTCAAAGAAATCATAAAAATGGGGAAAGGACCCGCATATACAAAAATATTTATAGCAGCTTTTTGTCGTGGCCAAGAACTGGAAATCGAGGGGATTCCCATCAATTGGGGAATGACTGAACAAGTTGTGGTATATAAATGTAACAGAATACTATTGCACTATAAGAAATGTTGAACAAGCGGACTTCAGAAAAACCTGAGAAGACGTATATGACCTGATGCTGAATGAAATTCACAGAAGCAGGAGAACACTGTACCCAGCAATAGCCACAGGGTGCAAAGACTGATTTTGACAGACAGCCCTTCTCAGCAACACAAGGACCTAAAACAGTTTCTAAGGACTCAAGACGAAAAATGCCATCTATCTCCAGAGAAAGAACTACGGAATCAGAATCCAGAGCAAAGTAAGCTATTTTATTTTTTTGATCTGTTTTTACTTTCATTGTCATGATTTCTCTCATTCATTTTAATTCTTCTAAGCAACATGACTAATGTGAAAATATGTTTAATGAAAATGTATATGTGCAGCCTATATCAGGTTGCTTGCCATCTTGAGGAGGGGGAGGGAGAGAGAAAATTTAAAACATATGGAAGTGAATGTTGAAAAAAAATTCATTCATTCATTAATTACAAAAAAAAAAAAAGAAATGATGAGCAGGATGCTCTCTAAAAGACCCAAGAAGATTTACATGAAGTAACACAGAGTGAAATAAGCAGAATCAGGAGAATATTTTACACACGAACAGCAATATTGTACAATAAACAACTGTGAATGACTTTGCTAGTCTCAACAATACAATGATCTAGGTCAATCTCAAAGGATTCACAGTGAAAAATGCTATCTGCCTCCAGAGAAAGAACTTGTGATATCTGAAAATAAACCACAATGTCCTTTTTTTCAGTTTCCTTTCTTTCTGTCCTTCCTTTCTTCTTCCCTCCCTTCCTTCTTTCCTTTCTTCCTTTCTTTCATCCTTCCTTCCTTTTACTCTTCCTTCCTTTTGAATTTCCTCCCACAAAATCTCTAATATGGAAATGTTTTACATTATTGCAAATACATCACCTGTATCAGATTACTCATCCTCTATAAAAAGGGACTGGGTGGAAGGAAGGGTAGTCAAACTTGAAAAAAATTAAAACTTATTTTATATGTAATTGGAAAAAATAAAATTTTATTTCCAAAATATGAAAAATTGCTTTTGCATGTAATTGAGTAAAATAATAATAATAAAATCCCCCACTAAAAAAAAAAAAAAAAGGTAATCTCTCTTCCCAAGTACTTTGACATGGAAATCTCTTTATTGGTGGATATCAATGCCTTGCCCTGAGTGAATGACAAAGTAGAGTAGGTGAGAGGGAAAAGAGCTTCATTTCTCAGAAGTCACCTATTGAGAATTTGTTATCTGTGTGCTATTAATTTCCAGTTTCAAGAAAAGGTAGAAGAGGACAGTTCCACTTTGCTTTACTTAAAGGAAATTTTAAAAAACCCTTTTTTGTATTTAAATTTATTTATTTAAGTTTTCCAGATTAATTTCCACAAAATTTTGAGTTCCAAATTTCCTCCCCATCTCTCCCCTCCCCCACCCTAAAACATCTTGAATTCTGATTGCCCCTTCTGTGAACATGCCCTCCCTACTAACACCCTTCCCTTGCCTTGTTCTCATCTTCTCTTTTGTCCTGTAGGGCAAGATAAATTTCTATACCACATTACCTGTATTTCTTATTTCCTAGTTGCAAGAACAACACTCAACAGTTGTTCCTAAAACCTTGAGTTCCAGCTTCTCTTTATCCCTCCCTCCTCACCCATTCCCTTTGGGAAGGCAAGCAATTCAATATAGGCCATATCTGTGTAGTTTTGCAAATGACTTCCATAAAAGTCATGTTGTGTAAGACTATATTTCCCTCCACCTTATCCTGCCCCCCTTTTCTTCTATTCTCTCTTTTGATCCTATCCCTCCCCAAGAGTACTCCCTCCTCCCACTGCCCCCCCTTTCTATTATCCCCCCCACGCTGCTTATCCCCTTCTTCACCATTATCCTGTATTGTAAGATAGGTTTTCGTACAAAAATGAGTGTGTATTTTATTCCTTCCTTTAGTCGAATGTGATGAGAGTAAGCTTCATGTTTTTTCTCTCACCTCTCTTCTTTTTCCCTCCACTGAAAAGTCTTTTACTTGCCTCTTTTATGAGAGATAATTTGCCACATTCCATTTCTCCCTTTCTCCTCCCAATATATTTCTCTCTAACTGCTTAATTTCATTATTATAAGATATGATCCCATCCTATTCAATTTACCCTGTGCTCTGTGTGTGTGTGTGTGTGTGTGTGTGCGTGTGCATGTGTGTGAGTGCAATCCCACCAACTACCCAGATACTGATAAAAGTTTCAAGAGTTACAAATATTGTCTTTCCATTTAGGAATGTAAAGACTTCAACTTTAGTTAAGTCCCTTATGGTTTTTCTTTGCTGTTTACTTTTTCATGCTTCTCTTCATTCTTGTGTTTGAAAGTCAAATTTTCTTTTCAGCTCTGGTCTTTTTATCAAGAATGCTTGAAAGTCCTCTCTTTCATGAAAGACCAATTTTTCCCCTGAAGTATTATACTCAGTTTTGCTGGGTAGGTGATTCTTGGTTTTAGTCCTAGTTCCTTTGACTTCTGGAATATCATATTCCATGCCCTTTGATCCCTTAATGTAGAAGCTGCCAGATCTTGTGGTATCCTGATTGTATTTCCACAATACTTGAATTGTTTCTTTCTAGCTGCTTGCAATATTTTCTCCTTGATCAGGGAACTCTGGAATTTGGTCACAATATTCCTTGGAATTTCTCTTTTTGGATCTCTTTCAGGAGGTGATAGGTGGATTCTTCCAATATTTATTTTGCCCCTTGGTTCTAGAATATCAGGGCAGTTTTCTTTGATAATTTCATGAAAGATGATGTCTAGGCTCTTTTTTTGATCCTGGCTTTCAGGTAGGCCCATAATTTTTAAATTGTCTCTCCTGGATCTATTTTCCAGGTCAGTTGTCTTTCCAATGAGATATTTCACATTACCTTCCATATTTTCATTCTTTTGGTTTTCTTTTGTGATTTCTTGGATTCTCACAAAGTCATTAGCCTCCATCTGTTCCATTCTAATTTTTAAAGAAGTATTTTCTTCAGTGAGCTTTTGAGCCTCCTTTTCCATTTGGTTAATTCTGCTTTTTAAAGCATTCTTCTCCTCACTGGCTTTTTGAACCTCTTTTGCCAATTGAGCTAGCCTATTTTTAAAGCTGTTATTTTCTTCAACACTTTTTTGGGTCTCCTTTAGCAAGGTATTGACCCACTTTTCATGCTTTTCTTGCATCTCTCTCATTTCTCCTCCCAATTTTTCCTCCACCTCTCTTACTTGATTTTCAAAATTATTTTTGAAGTCTTTCATGGCCTGAGCCCATTGAATATTTATTTTAGATGTTTGGGATACAGAAGCCTTGATTTTTATGTCTTTCCCTGACGTAAGCATTGTTCTTCCTCATCTGAAAGGATGGGAGAAGATATCTGTTCACCAAGAAAGTAACCTTCTATAGTCTTATTTTTTTTTCCCTTTTGTGGGCATTTTTCCCAACCAGTTACTTGACTTTTGGGTCCTTTGTCAAGAGTAGGGTATACTCTGGGAATCTGTGAGATCTCAATTCCTCTGAGATGGCACAATCAATCGTGTACTGGTCTGGGTGTAGAGAGAGATTTTTGTGACCAGAATCTTAGCAGTTACCTCTCCACAGCCCCCTGGCTCCCAGTTAAGCCAAGTCAACACTGGGGGCTGATTTTCAGATAAGTTGGATGGGCAGGGCCGCCATTCAGTGTGAGACAAAGACCAGCTCCCCCAGGGCCTCCACATAAGACTGAGGCAAAAATCAGCTCCTAAATGCCCCCAGGGTTTTTACACTCCAACGATGGATCTGGCTGCTGCACCTGCAGATGTGGACTCTGCAGCAGCTTCCTAAAAGCTATGGAAGGCCCTTCTCCCTTCCTGGCCAGTTAAAAATACCCCGTCCGTCACTGACCTTCGGTGCCTGTGAGTTGAAGGATCTGCGAATCCGCTGCTGTTGGGACTGTGGATTCCACGACTGGAGATTCTGTCCCCAAGGGCCAAGCTGTGCACCATGGCCACAGCTGGGCTGGGCTTCGCTCAGCGTCTGGTGCAACACATGTTTCCCATGGGCTTTTCAGGTCACCCTGGGCTGGAAATCTCCTCCACTCTGTTGTTCTCCACTTCTGCTGCTCCAGAATTTGTTGAGAGTCCCTCTCTCCATGTATTTTATGGGCTGTGTGGGGAGAACCTCTGGATCTGTGTCTTTCTCCTCCACTATCTTGGCTCCACTCCCCAAAACTTTTGAGACATGAGAGGAACAGAAATTCCTCATCATGTCACTTGTCCCAGCTTGGCACTCTGTAGACTTAAAGGTGTTTTTTCATTTGAGTGAAATAATAGATAATCTCTCTTCGTTGAGTTGTCTTGCTACCAACAAGAATATTCTTTCATTCTGTATTGTCTGGTATATATTATCTTTTGTATACTTTCTCTTATTTCTGTTTTACTGTGATTTGAATAAATTAGCTTCTTTGCTATTCACTATTTTAGTCATTGTGGAAAAGTTGTGAGGTAGGAAAGGAGTGAAACATCAGTATACATGTTCCACTCCCTCACTCTACCATTACACAGTCAATGATTAAAGAACAGTACTAGACTGTGTGATATAGATAATGGATGCTACAAGAATTCAGAAAAAGAAAAATAATTATAGATTTTGATGAGTATGAAAAGCCAAATTAGGAAAAGGAACTGAGAACCATTTATATATTGCATGACAATATTCCTTCATATACATATTTGTCTCATTTGGTGTTTATAACTATTGTGTGAAGGAGAAAGATCAGAGGTTAGAATATTGTTTTTAACAGCTAAGAAAACAAGCTCAAAGTATTAACAAAATAATCTCTCCCAAAGTCAAACAGCAACAAATAATAGAACTGGTACTAGAACCAAGGTCTTTGTATTGTGAAGCAAACTTTCAGCGTACTTCATGTCCTACCATACTGCCTGAGCGCAGATAAATACTTTAGGAACATTTTCTAATGGACTCTGATTGTATTTTTACGTTTGTCAATGCAGTATGCTCAAAACTCAGACTTATTCAAAAGATTTAGTGGCCAGTTTGTTCTTAACAATTGGATGTCCTGTTATCCTGAATGATTATCATATGGCAATATGGAATGTTAACTTTCAAAATCTTAGGCTACTATAAATACATCATGTCAATTATGGTGCAACTGTGTCAAATGTGATTTGACATTTTTTTGGCTGATGCAGAAGGCTAAACAGAGGCTTAGGAACAATTGTCATTAGTGGAGAAAAAAAAAGGTAGAGGATGAAAGTTAGAGGGTTTTGTTTTTCTCATCCTAAAATGTACCATAAATTTCTTTGTGTACTTAAAATCATTAGTAAATCTGAATCATTTGAGTTCTCCAAGTGTTTATTTTCTGTCTAAAAGGTAATTTCTTATGGTAATTTGAATTATCCTATAGTATGATGAGATATAGGTTCAATTAATTATGTATATATTAAAAGTGTAGTCAGTTTTAATATGACTGAATGTGAGGAAGGGAATTTCACCTTTCCTTTGATCATTTTAGGCCAATCACTTCCACAAAATGGGATATTTGGGGGAATAAGGTAACTAAAATAATCACTCAAATTTAGCATTACCAAAAGAACATGACATGCTAGAAATGAGGAATAAGGAATAGTTCACATAGCAGGTGGGACTACAAGTAGGGCTGGACATATTTGATGACATTCAGGCATCTAGGTGACACAGTGAATAGGTTACTAGAACTGGAGCCCGAAAGATCCAAGTTCAAATTTGACCTCAAACACTTCCTAGCTGTATGACCCTGAACCAGTCACTTAACTTTTTAAATTCTTCCTCAGGTATCTCAGGAATGAAATAGGGCTAATATTAACCTCACTTTCACATAGTTGTTGTGATGCTCCATTGAGAAAATATTTGTAAAGTACCTGGAATGTGATAGGTGCTATGTAAATGTTATTCATCATCAACATCTTCATCATTATCATGATTATTTTTATTGGGTTTTTTTTTACATCTTAATTTTCTGTATGTTTTTGGATTTTGGCAAATTCAGAGATTGAATAACTAAGGATCTATAGAGAAAGCTATTTTCTTGATCTTTCTGACACAGACAGTCAAATGACACAATAAATCTTACAAGACAGCTTATTTCCTAGAAAGTTTGAACCTGACATCCACATCAAATAGGTTCAAGAACATTTTAGATAACTGACTGCTTTCAAAATGATTTTTTTAGTGCTTCCCCTTTTACCATTATGAGCTTTTCCTGAATGGGCACTAAAACACAATCTCTTTTAACACAAGATTCACCAGTTGTTAATGAAATCTCAATATTAATTTGATCAATTCAGTCTCATCTTTAAGATGTCATTTTAGAGTCCACCTGAGCACTATGTAACATATAAAGGTGCTCATTTAATAAATATCACCCTGGTGTTCTGGGACCAATAATGCAGCTTCCAAAAGTGCCTAACTTAAAACTTCTATATGAGTCAACCATGGGAGAAAACTTGTTTGATGCCACTATTTTCATTTTAACTCACCAGTAAAGGTCTGTCTACACTGCAACAAGATGTACAGATAAATAAAGCTATCAGCTGTACCAACAATGTCAAGTATACTGACTGTGCATGAAATTTATAAGACTAAGTCAAAGGCTACAATTAGCACAGATCTATAAACATTTTCATTGACCAAAATAATAGTAACAAACCAAAATGTACTAGATCTACTAAAATCTTTAAGATAAATTTCACATTAGATCAAGGAGGAGATAAGATAGTGAATTGGAAGCAACTAACCAACTGAACTCTAATGATATTTCCATAGAAACCACTTTAAAATAACACCACAAATAGAATTTTAGAGCAGCAGACCCCAAAAAAGGGTCAGGGTGAAGCATTTTTCTGACTAAGAAAATTTAAGAGTTTGGTAAGAAAATCTATGACATCAGTGTGAAGACCTGTTCAGACCCCATATAGGCAGTGGAGGCATAGCAGTCAAAGCAATAGAGCCAGCTTTGGCAACTTGCAGTCCAAATACAGTAAAGGTGTCAGACAAGAAGACAGATTAGAAAGAGAGTACAATAAAAATTTTACTGGTACTGCATACAGCTGGAGTTAATTGGCAACTGTATTGTCCAAACACTGTCCTTGGTCGCCAGTCTAGGACAGAAAGAAACACTGGATGTTGGTCACAAGACAATAGAGGTGGGCGGAGCCAAGATGGCGGAATAGAAAGACACACATATGCTAACTTTGAACCCACAGACCATAAAATATCTGTAAAAAAGAACTCCCAACAAATTCTGGAGCAGTAGAAGCCACAGAACAACGGAGCAGATGAGATTTCTGTTCCAGAGAACCCTGAAAACCTGATGCGAAATGTCTGTGGTGCTGCGGACCCGGAGCCGAGCTCAGTGCTTCCTTGGCTGGGGCGGCGCAGAGAGGAACAGATCCCAGCAGGCTTCAGGGAGGGAATCTCCAGCAGCCACGCAGGTCCCTCCACTCACGGGCGCCAAAGGTTGGTGAGAGGGTCTTCTTGGCTTTCTGAGAGGGGAGTGGGGTGTCCCCATAACTCAGGCTCCCTCAGGAGGAAGCAGCAGGGGCTGCGGCAGACAGGGGCTTCCCAAGCAGGAAGGAGCCTGGATCCATTGCTGAAGGTCTCTGCATAAACCTTCTGAGGGAACTGAGCCCGTTTAGCTGCCCTGCCCCTATGTGAGCACCTGAACTTTATCTCACACTGAATATCAGCCCTGCCCCCACCCAAAGCCCTGAGGCTGGGAAGCAGCATTTGAATCTCAGCCCCCAAGTGCTGGCTGGGCTCATCTGGAGGTAAAGTGGGTGTGAAGAGAATATTCAGAAGTCAAGTCACTGCCTGGGAAAATGCCCAGAAAAGGGGAAAAAAAAAATAAGACTATAGAAGGTTACTTTCTGGGTGAACAGGTATTTCCTCCCTTCCTTTCTGATGAAGAAGAACAATGCTTACCATCAGGGAAAGACCTAAAAGTCAAGGCTTCTGTATCCCAGCCCACCCAATGGAACCAGGCCATGGAAGAGCTCAAAAAGGATTTTGAAAATCAAGTTAGAGAGGTGGAGGAAAAACTGGGAAGAGAAATGAAAGAGATGCAAGTAAAGCATGAAAAGCAGGTACACACCCTGCTAAAGGAGATCCAAAAAATGCTGAAGAAAATACCACCTTGAAAAATAGGCTAATTCAACTGGCAAAAGAGGTTCAAAAAGCCAATGAGGAGAAGAATGCTTTCAAAAGCAGAATTAGCCAAATGGAAAAGGAGGTTCAAAAACCCACTGAAGAAAATAGTTCTTTCAAAATTAGAACAGATGGAGGCTAATGACTTTATGAGAAATTAAGAAATCACAAAAGAAAACCAAAAGAATGAAAAAATGGAAGACAATGTGAAATATCTCATTGGAAAAACAACTGACCTGGAAAATAGATCCAGGAGAGACAATTTAAAAATTATGGGCCTACCTGAAAGCCAGGATCAAAAAAAGAGCCTAGACATCATCTTTCATGAAGTTATCAAGGGAAACTGCCCTGAGATTCTAGAACCAGAGGGCAAAATAAGTATTCAAGGAATCCACAGAACACCGCCTGAAAGAGATCCAAAAAGAGAAACTCCTAGGAACATTGTGGCCAAATTCCAGAGTTCCCTGATCAAGGAGAAAATATTGTAAGCAGCTAGAAAGAAACAATTCAAGTATTCTGGAAATACAATCAAGATAACACAAGATCTAGCAGCTTCTACATTAAGGGATTGAAGGGTATGGAATATCATATTCCAGAAGTCAAAGGAACTAGGACTAAAACCAAGAATCACCTACCCAGCAAAACTGAGTATAATACTTCAGGGGAAAAATTGGTCTTTCAATGAAAGAGAGGACTTTCAAGCATTCTTGATAAAAAGACCAGAGCTGAAAAGAAAATTTGACTTTCAAACACAAGAATGAAGAGAAGCATGAAAAGGTAAACAGCAAAGAGAAGTCATAAGGGCCTTACTAAAGTTGAACTGTTTACATTCCTACATGGAAAGACAATATTTGTAACTCTTGAAACTTTTCAGTATCTGGGTACTGCGTGGGATTGCACTCACACACATGCACACGCACACGCACACACAAATAGAGACAGAGTGCACAGAGTGAATTGAAGAGGATGGGATCATATCTTAAAAAAATGCAATCAAGCAGTGAGAGAGAAATATATTGGGAGGAGAAAGGGAGAAATGGAATGGGGCAAATTATCTCTCATAAAATAGGCAAGCAAAAGACTTTTTAGTGGAGGGAAAAAGAGGGGAGGTGAGAGAAAAACATGAAGTTTAGTCCCATCACATTCCACTAAAGGAAGGAATAAAATGCACAGTCATTTTGGTATGAAAACCTATCTTACAATACAGGAAAGATGGGGAGAAGGGGATAAGCAGGGTGGGGGGGATGATGAAAGGGAGGGCATGGGTAGGAGGGAGCAATTTGAGGTCAACACTCATGGGGAGGGACAGGATCAAAAGAGAGAATAGAAATAATGGGGGACAGGATAGGATGGAGGGAAATATAGTTAGTCTTATACAACATGACTATTATGGAAGTCATTTGCAAAACTACACAGATATGGCCTATATTGAATTGCTTGCCTTCCAAAGGGAAGGGGTGGGGAGGGAGGGAGGAAGAGAAGTTGGAACTCAAAGTTTTGGGAACAACTGTCGAGTACCGTTCTTGCTACTAGGAAACAAGAAATACAGGTAAAGGGGTATAGAAAGTTATTTGGCCCTACAGGACAAAAGAGAAGATAGAGACAAGGGCAGAGAGGGATGATAGAAGAGAGAGCAAATTGGTGATAGGGGCAATTAGAATGCTCAGTGTTTTGGGTTGGGGGGAGGGGACAAAAGGGGAGAATATTTGGAACCCAAAATTACGTGAAAATGAATGTTGAGTTAAATAAATTAAAAAAATAAAAAAAAATTTAAAAAAAGGACAATAGAGGCCCTGGTTACAGTTCCAATGCAAAGAGGAGCATTTATAGCTGCTGGGGACCAGGGACCTTTCAGTATAAAGGCCAGAGCATAGACCAGGAAGACAACAAAGCATTAAAACTTGATGATCTCCAGAACAAGCTCTGAAAGCATAATGCCAAACATGGTAGCACACCTGAGTATTGCTGTAATGAATAATTTTAATTTTGAGTCTAATTTAGTAGTTTTTCTAACTCTACTCAGCAACTAAATATAGTTCAATAAAGTAGAACATAACATTCATATCAACATACTTAAGCAAAACATCATCTATTACATATATGTATCTCATAACACTCAGTATGCCACATGGCATATATCATTGGGTTCACAAAGTCAGGAGTTCCCAAGGTAGGATCTTCTCTAGAATGATGTATCCTTACAGGATGGCAAAAAACATCACACCATCCACCCCTAAGTCACTAGAAGAAAAATCTCCTTAATCAATATACAATATCCAAGTGAAGACCTCTTTCATCTTGACTCAAGGCTGACTTCCAGACCCTATGGCTCCTACTCAGCGGGCCTATTCCAGCTCTCTCCTGGGTTCACACACAGGCAGCTCAATGCTCCTGCTCCTTGTCTCACCTCACAGAGACTGTTCCACTTCAGATTCTTCCTGCTTCTGCCTGACAGCAGGCTCCCATGGCTCCTACTAAAAGCCTACTAAAGAAAATAATTCCTTAAACATTGGAATTGAGGGAGTAGAAGTTCACCACTCTATGAGACATCAAAAAATAATAAAATGAAGTGAAAAATAATATATATCTCATTAGAAAAAGCAACTAAACTGTTAAATAGATTCAGGAGAGAATTTAAGAATTATTTGACTACTAAGAGCGATTGTAAAAGCAAGCACCCTTACATACACAAGTCAGCCTGCAACACAGGTTCTTTGCTTTTCTAAATGGAAAGGCAACTTTTGAGGGGTCATTTTAATCAAGCACAATTATCATTCACTTAATTCAGGGCAAAAGATCAGAACCCTGAACTTCAGAGAAAAAATAAACAGAGAAGCAAAGATCAACTAGCAGACAGGACTTCCAACTGTCTGACAGATCAACAGACAGACAACTGTCTGATCATACATATATAATTACCAGAGAGAAAGAAGCACTAACATCTGGATTTTCACAACCAGGGGATTCCTTAGTGGCTGCCCAGAGTCTTGTCTGGCCAAACAAGCATTTTCAATGAATAAGCTCCAAAGTAAAACCTCACCTCAGAGTATTTATACACTTTTGAGAGCCAGAGGGCGTGGCAACAGTGAGAACCAGAGCTTCATTACTAAAAGATGTTGGCCTCCCCTAAGCAAGCTTTCCTTAATGGGTAGACCTTTTCCTTAATGGGTGGGGAAAAATCTTTAATCTCATTAGCATTACAGCAACCAGTTGTGTGACATTTATTTACCAATTCAAAGCCCACTCACAAAATAATTTTAACTTCACTTTTCAACTGTTTCAGGTCAAACAGGCACTAAGCAATCTGATTTTAAATTCTGCCTATATATGTATACATATATATGTATGTATTTATGTATGTATGTGTGTATGTATGTATTGTGATTTGGTTGTGAATTAGGTTTCAGGAATATAAGTGAAAGTCATTTACTTAATCAAGTTTTGTTAATGAAAATTTGAAAGTTTTCATGCTTTCTTGAAGTTTTTTTTCTAATCAAAGATAGAAATATTGGATTGATCTTTAATTAAAAAGAATCAAAAGTGATAGAAATGTCTCACCACATCCTGAAAAAAAAATTAAGTATCTGTTGTTCTGAGCCTATTTAGGCCACATTAGTTTCAATTTATTCTCTTGGATATAGCCTTATCATTACTTTAAAATGTATTTTACTCTAATCAAAGCAACATACTTTGAAATTATTCTTTGAGCCAATAGAGTAGAATTATTGAATGTTAGTTTTCAACCACTCTATTTTTTAAAATACATTTGTGAAGCACTTTAAATGTATCAACCACTATGTTACACACTGGAGATGTAAAGAATAAAATAAACCAATGCCTTCACTTGAGGTCTTTACCTTATAATGAGAAAGACAAAATGTATATAAAGCAGCATTTTGAAGATATGTAGAGATCAAATAGAAAGTAACTTTATGGGGTAAGGCAGAATAATCTTGAGGGAATCACAAAAGGTCTACTATAGGTGGTGTTTGAACTTGAAGGAAGTCAAGGAATCTGAGTCAGAATTGATAAGGGAGAACATTAGAGGTAAGGGAGAAAACCTGGGTAAAGCCTCTACTGCCTTGTGACCAACCACCAATGTTTCTCTCTGTCCTAGAACTGTGACCAACAACTGTGTTTGGACAATAGAGTTGCCAATCAACGCCAGCTGTACGCAGTACCAGTAAAGTTTTCATTGGTGATAAGGTTTCATGTGTATCATTTTTAAATAGTATTTTTTTTCACTAATTACATGTCAAAACAATTTTAGCACTGATTTTTATAATGTTTCAAGTTCGAAATTTCTCCCCTGTCTCCCCTCCCCTCTTCCAAAACTGGTAGGCAATTTCATATAGGTACTATCATGTACTTTACATGTACTATCATGTAAAGCCAATTTTCATATTAGTCACAGTTGTGAAAGAAGAAACAGATCAAAACAAAAAGAGGAAAATGATTGTTCTGGCCCTGAAAAAATAAATTTCCTAGGGTAGAATTATCATTTTTATTTTATTGGCTCAGTCTACTCATGGAAAATTGCTATTTTTCCAGTCGTTTACATCTGATTTTATTTCTGTGAGAACTGTTTTGTAATTGCCTTCATATGGTTCCTGCAATTGTCTTCGTAAGTAGATTCTTATTTTTTCCTCCATAAAACTAGCTCCTCATTTTATTTATTAGCTAAAAAGTTGTATTTTTCTTTTCTTTAGATTTTATTAATCTCAAATTTGGTTTTCATAAATTTCCAATTTATTCCTCAACTGGGATTTTTACTAGTTTTTCATTTTTGAAATTGCATTCTCATTTCACGGATCTCTTCTTTTTCTATTTTGCTGATGTAAGAATATAGTGAAATGGGAGCCAAAACGGCAGAGTAGAAAGATAGATTTACTCTAGCTCTCCCCTGAAAGCCTGCAAAATACTCGTAGAAAATGACTCTAAACAAAATTCTAGAGCAGCAGAAGCCACAGAATAACAGAGAGAACACATCTGAAACCTAGTTATAGGAACTTGCCATTTTTAGATGCTATAGGACTATTAAATGACTGTTCTTCTGAGTCTAACTCCAGGTATGGGAAGCAAGAAAGGCGATCTGAGCCTCCATTACATGATGCCAGTAAGCTCATGAGATGCTGGTGTGAATTGCATAGGTGATCTCAAAGGAAGGGTGGGAGAGTGGCTGTCCACCATGGGTTGAGATGGGATTCTCCTGACTCAATTTCCCCACTGACACCTGGCAGACTTTACGCCTGACTGAATGCAAGTAGACAATCTACTCCTGCCTGGAATTGACATGAAGTTGGGGAAATATTGTTTCCCTGCAATGCCCCTACTCTTGGTGGCAATTACCTATAGTCAAAATACTTGTAAGCTTAATACCAGATCTATTCAATTATAGATTATGGGTAGAGGAACATCCGAGGCTGTCTAAAATTAAGCTATTAGGTATAGGACTTTAGACCAACAACATTATGTCAGGGTCCTTTTATTCTTAGTAATACTGTGGAGACAATTAGGTCAAGAGCTTGTGAAGTTAGCAACACAAATATTATCTGTGTCACAGTTGGATTATGTTTAAAAAAAAAATTCTTTTGTGGTCCATATTGTAAATTCTTTAAAAAGATATATCACCTGACCAAAAGTTTGAATTGCTTTCTCTGTTATAAACTCTGTTAAAAATTTTAAAAAAGTAAAGATAATGGGGTCAAAAATTAAAAAAAAACAACAGAGGGGAAAGAGATTTCTAGGACAAGACTGGAAGGCTGAGAGGAAAGATCTATCACACCAAGCTCAGAGCAGAGTACAGCCTAGGTTTGCACATGCAGTGTCGCATGGACCATACTGCAGCAGGCTTCAGGGCATAGAATCACGGTGCACAGCTGTAGTTGCCAGTTTCCTCAACTCACAAACACCAAAGACAATTTCAAAGGTCAGTGAGAAAGCTCTTTCCCACTGGGTAAGAAGGGCACACAGTCTGGCCCTGGTCCCAGGGCCGAGGTCACTGAGGGAGCAGCATTCATTATAGGCATCCCCAGCCTAAAACCCCAAGCAGCTTATCTAGATCTCAACCCTGACTGGTGACCCTGGGATGAGGAAAAGCACTAGCATTCTAGAGCTGGAGGCGGTTGTGGAGAGGAACACTATTTGCAGATCCTGGGCAGAAAAGCTTATAGGTTCCTCCCAGATCAGAGCACAGGCCAGGAGAGGATTAAACTCTTCTCCCTTGATTGTGCCACCTTGCAGGAACTGAGAAATTACAGGCCCCTAGAATTTGCCCTCCCCTTGACAAAGGGCTCAAAAGTCAAGTAACTGGCTAGGAAAATGCCCAAAACAGGGAAAATAATTAGATTCTGGAAGGTTGTTTTCTTGGTGAACAGGTATTTTCTTCCATCGTTTCAGATGAAGGACAACAATGCATAATATCAGAAGGAGACATAAAAGTCAAGGCTTCTGCATCCAAAATCTCCAAAATAAATATGTAATGGTCTCAGGCCATAGAAGAGCTCGAAAAAGGTTTTGAAAATCCAACAAGAGAGGTGGGAGGAAATTGAGAAAAGAAATGAGAGTGATGCAAGAAGATCATGAAAAATGAGTCAACAGCTTGCTAAAGGAGACACCAAAAAATGCTGAAGAAAATAACACCTTCAAAAATAGACTGACCCCATTGGCAAAAGAGGTTCAAAAGTCATTGAGGAGAGACAAGTTTTAAAAAACACCATTAACCACATGGAAAAGGAGGTTCAAAAGCTCAATGAAGAAAATACTTCTTTAAAATTAGAATGGAGCAGATGGAAGCTAATGACTTCATGAGAAACCAAAAAATTACAAAACAAAACCAAAAGAATAATATAGAGAAACAATATTTTCTCTAAGTATGGCCTTGACTGCGTCCCATAAATCTTGGTATATTTCTGATTATCATCCTCTTTAATGAAGTTATTGTTTGTTTGATTTGTTTTTTGACTCACTTATTCTTTAGGATTAGATTATTTAGTTTCTAATTAATTTTATTCTAACTTTCCACTGCCCTTTGTTAAATATAATTTTAATGCATTATAATCTGAAAAGAATAGATTTAATATTTCTGTGTTGCATTTGAGTTTGAAGGTTTTATGCCTTTTTACATGGTAAGCTTTTGTACAGGTGCCATGTGCTGCTGAGAAAATGGTATATTTCTTTTTGTTCCCAATCAATTTTCCCCAAAGGTCTTTCCTATCTAACTTCTTTAATATTCTATTTACCTCTTTAGTGACTTTCTTGTTTATTTTTTTATTTAATTTATTGAGTTCTGAGACATGATACTTGCAGTCCCCCACTAGTATACCTTTTCTGTGTGTTTCTTCTTGTTATTCCCATAATTTCTCCTTTAAGTATTTAGATGTTATACCACTTGGTGTACACATGTTTCACATTACTACATTGTGCAAGATACCTTTTAGAAAACTGTAATTTGCTTTCTTATCTCTTTTTATCAGTTCTCTTTGTGATTTTTTTTCTGAGATCAAGAATGCGATTCCTGCTTTATTTTTCACTTAAGCTGAAGCATAAGAGTTTCCCCATCAGATCCTTACCTTTGTTCTGTGTGTATTTCTCTGCTTCAAATGTGGTTCTTGTAAACAACATGTAGGACAATGCTGGGATTTGTTCCATTCTGCTATCTGTTTTCATTTTGTGAGAGTTAACATTCTCATTTACAGTTAACATTTTGAGTTTGTTTTGGTCTGATCAGTCACACTAAAACTTGACTGTAGCATAATGATGTCATTTTGTTCTTCATGAATGAAGGACAACAACTCAGTATGATTACTAACTTTGCATTTCTTGCAATCCTATATTTCTCCTGTTTGTCCTCTCTCTCCTTTTACTCTTTCCTTCTGCAACAATGTTTTGCTCTTCTCCGGACCCTTGCTGCCATCTACCCTTCCTTCCCTCCACATGCACCTTTACTTAATCTCCTCACTTCCTACTTTCTTGTCAGGTAAGACAGATTTCTATATTCAACTGATTTTGTTCATTATTCCCTATCTGAGACAGTACTAATAAGACTATGGTTCTTATGATGCCCATTTCTCTCTCTTCTGCCTTTCTCTCCATTAAAATAGGTTTTTCACATATTTTTGTGTGAGATAACTTACCCCATTCTACCTCTTCCTTACACCTGCACCCCATGTGCACTTACTTGTCATCCCTTAATTATTTTCTTATGTGATTCATTCAAATTAACTTTATACTTTACCCTGTGCCTATATATGTATATATATGTGTGTGTGTGTGTGTGTGTGTGTGTGTGTGTGTATGTATATATATATATATATATATATATATATATATATATATATATATATATATATATATATATATATATATATATATATATATATATATACCTACATACATTCCTTCTACGTGTACTATTAGTGGTAAAAATTTTAAAAATTGCAAGTATCACTTTCACACATAGGAATGTAAACTATTCAGCTTCATTGAATCCCCTATGTTATCTTTCTCTTTTTACTTTTTGAGAATTCCCTTGGGTCTTGATACTGAAGATTTTTTTTTTGTTGAATTTTAGTCTTCTTATCAAAATTTGAAATCCTATTTCATTGAATGACTTTTTTCCTTGAAATATTATATTAAATTTCGGTGGGTAGGTGATTCTTAGTTGTAGTCTTAGTTTATTTGACTTCCAGACTATCATGTCACTGACCTCTTATCCTGGAATGAGATAGTTTCTAAGTCCTCTGTAATCTTAATTTTGTCTCCCTGATATTTTAATTGTTTCTTTCTTGCTCCTTGAAATAGTTTCTTTTCCTTAAGCTGATGGTTCTGAAATGTGGCTATAATGTGCCTTATGGGTTTTATTTTGGGATCTTTTTCTTGAAGTGATCTGTGAATTCTTTCAAAGCCTATTCTGTCTTCTGGTTCCAGGACATCAGAGCAATTTTCCTTGATAATTTCTTGAAAGATCCTATCTAGGAGCCAAGATGGCAGATTAGAAGCTAACCCCCAATCTCCTAACAATATCTGTAAAATGACTCTAAACAAATTATAGAGCAGCAGAAGCCACAGAAGGAGAGAATGAAACAGATTTACATCCCAAGACAACCTGCAAGGGGGACAGGAAGGGTCTATTGCACCAGGTTCAGAACAGCCTAGGTACATGCTATCCTCGTGTAGGGGTGGGGAGAGATGGGGACAAAATATGTAATTCCAACTCCTGTGGAAGTGAATTTTAAAAACTGAAAAATAAATAAAGTATATATTTACAATAAAGAAAGTTGTTGTCAGGATTCTCCTTCTGATTATGGCTTTCAGGTAGCCCAGTGATTCTGACATTGTGTCTTCTGGATGTATTTTATAGGTCATTTGTTTTTCACATAAGATATTTTCATTGACTTTCATTTTTTCCTCCTTTTTGAATTTGTTTAATTGATTCATGATGTCTCATGGAGTCATTAGCATCTACTTGCCCAGTTCTAATTTTTAAAGTATTGCTTTACTGAATTAGCCAATTGCACTCTTTAAGGAGGTGTTTTCTTCAGTAGTTTTTTGTATCTTCATTTTCATTTGGCTAATTCCACTTTTTAAGTAATTTCCCAAGCTATTGAGTCTGTTTTTTCATAATTCTATTTCATCTTTTTCATTTTTTCCCATTTTTTTTCTGTCTCTCATATGATTTTTGAGTTCCTTTTTGAACTCTTCTATGAGTTCTTTCTTGGCTTAAAACCACTTCTCATTTTTCTTTGGGGCTTTACCCATAGATGTTTTGATAATTTTGTCCTTTTCTGAGTTTATATCTTGCTCTTTGCTGTCACCATAATAACTTCCTATGGGTAGACTGTTTTGTTGCTGTTTTATACTCATTTTTTTTCTTTCTTTTAAATTAGAGCTTTGCTCCTTATGGTGGAAGAAATACTATCTCATGTATCTTGTGGCAGTGTCTGCAGGCCCCAATTGTTTACCTGCTGCTGCACTGATATTTCCCTGAGGGCTATGGGGGACCCCTGTGCCTGATGCTATACTGAAGAAATAGGGTGGGGCTTTGGCCGGTGATGTTGGACCAGGAAGGATATGACAGTTTACCTGGTACTGATATAGGGTTCGAGTGCTAATGTCTGGCATGTGCTGAGGTCAGTGGGGGAGGTTTCCACGTTTCCTAGGGATACATTGGAATATGTGGCAGTCCAACTGCTGGAGACTGCCTGTTTGTCCGGGGCTATTCTGAAGCATGTGATGTATCTTGGTCCCTGAGTCTTTCCCTTCCCCTGGTTGCTCCACTGCACTTGGGCTCAGGATCTACCATTGGTTTGGTGAACTAGAGTGTAGCCCTGGCTTAGACAGATACTTCCTGTCTTTAACTGAGCTGCCCTTTTGCCCTTTCCCACCAATCTTTCAAGTTTCTTGGGCTAAAATATTGTTTCACCCCATCTTTGTCTGGTTCTTCTATTCCAGGATTTGTTTCAGAGTGCTATTCTATGACTGTTTAGAGGTGAATATGGGAGAGTTACAGGAACTTACTGCTTACTCTGGCATTTTGGCTACTGAAATGCCATGTGATTTATACATAAGAAATAACAGGCAAACTTGCATTGATGGAACTTGGAGTGTGCACTGAAACAATATATGAGAAGAATGGAAATAAAGAAAGGGGGATTTTGAAGAGATTTAATTGGCAGAGAAGAATTATTATTCATATTTGGCGGTTAGAAAAAAGGAACCCGGAAAATTTATTGAAGGGATAGCAAAATTTTCAACTGTATGGGGAATGAATTAGAATGCCAAGAAATTCGAGAGAGAGGAAAAAGAATCTATTACTTTATTAGAAGAAAGAAGTGATGGATGGGAACCTGGACTAAGTTGATGGATATCTGCATGTAAATAAAAGGTTTATTTGAGGATTTCTCTGCATAAATAAGCAATAAAATTTGCTAACTGTATACATTTTGGGTGAATAAAAGTGAGGAGTCTTGCATATCCCCAAGGTTGGAAGCTTTGGCTATGGGAAGTATGGTGTTACAATGGATCATTTAGACACTTGGGGTTTAGACAAATAATTGCTTTAATAAACTTCCTGCAATCCTGAAGTAAAATATTTCCCAAAGAGTAAAAAAAAAAAAAGTTTATAAGAAAGTAACATCAGGTGAAAAATTGGTAAGGAGATTAACTGAAGTTCACATTGCACCACCTTGGAGTTTTAGGAGCTCCCTGTCAAAGTTCAAAAACTTAGTATTATGTAGAAATAAATGTAGATTAAGAATTGTCAATCATTATATCTATAAATAGATCTAGATGTCTGCAGATGTATTCAGATAGGGAGGATGGTCAAAAGCACCAAATGCAATGGAGGTCAAAAAGGTAAGGGATGAGCAGTCATTTTATTTGGCAATGAGGGAGTAGTGTCAATTGTATCAAAGCTCTACGTTCAAATTGTAATGGTTTTGAGAAGATAGTGAGAAGGGATGAAGTGGAATCAGTGAATATATTATAATTTTTGAAGTGCGGCTGAGAAAGTGAGGATAAATTAATTTTACAAGCACTTACTAAACACTTAATATGTGTTAAACACAGGGAAAAGTACCAAGGATATGTCATAGGATTTACATCCTAGTGAGGAAGAAAATACACAAAGGGCAAATTACAAGGGAAACTATAATGAAGTAATTGACACACTACCTCCAGGATAAATTATGGAGCTGATTTAATGATTTTTTTCAAGTTTAAGAACTTAGAAGGTTTTGAAAGTTCGAGTACTATACATAAAATGGCAAAGAGATAGTTGGCAAATACAGAACAAAGTTTAGCATGACTAGAGCCAGGAATGTGATGCAGGAAACTCATATCAATTTTAAGAACCAAGTATTTACACACCTGAAAATAGTCATCACATATATGGATTAGATTATATTTGTTTATTGGGTAGATTTATGGAAGTTTAGTTATCCAGATTAAAGTTAAAGTGTGCTATGTGCACATTTTTTTTACCCTGACTATTGAACTGTAATTTTTTTCTGCCACCACACCTCTAGCTGGGGCTTTCTTGAAATAGAGTCCAGGAGAGAAAATCACTCATCAGGACAAGGAGTACCAGGGTAGAATTTTTTCCCCAGCTAAATGAAGAAGCTGGCAAATAGGAAATTAACCAGGGGAACAGAGGAAGATACAGGTTGTAACTTCAAGCATATTTAACTTTGTTGATGTGACTATTCTTTTCACCATTATTTTCCCTAGGTATTCCCTGGTGACTCCCTATGTTTTAATTAAAGACCTTCACCACATTAATGATATATACAGGTGTATGACTAAAAAGAAAATAAGACCTGTGATTGACTTCTTCCACCCCATGCATAAATTGCTGTGCAAATTATAGTCTTAGAGTATCATCTAAGGGTCTTGATTGTGTAAGTGTTTTGTTATTGTCACAAAAAACAGCAGAGGAGGAGGCAACATTACTATTTTTGTAGGTATTTAGCCCTTCTCTATTTAATGTTTAGGTTTGAAAATATAGGAAATAGCATATATGTAACATCTTTGTCCTTATTTGACGCTAGATACAGAAAGTTCTTAAGGAATAAAGAGAAATGTTCTTTCTTGTGAAGTTTCAAACCACCATATCACCTATTCAATATCTATTCTGAGAGGGACTGTGCCCCGTCCAAATTGAGGAATCACGTTGAAAAGTCATGTAGCTTTAAATTTGGCCATCTTATTCCTGAGAAAAGGGGAAAAAAATCTCACATGTCTCCATCTCCAAGGCATATGCATTGTAATGCAAGCCAATTAATCCTCCTTTTTGATGGCTTCAGTTGTTAAAGAAGACTTTCTGTGTAGTGAGACTAAACTCACCTCTGTTTACCTTCTCATTACTTCTAGTTCTGCCCTCTGGAAACAAAAGGGGTTTACCTAATTTCTGAGGAAAAAAGAAATAGATAAAAGAAAGATGATCTAAAGTGAAAGCAAACAAAAGCCCTACAAATTTCAGAATAGTTGATATGTGAAGGAGCTTTTGCATTGTAGAAACTGACACTTTTCCATGTAAGTCACTAGTTCATAAGTATTATATCTATTATGTTATACTATGTTATGTTACGTCATGTTATATCATGTCACATCATGTCATGTCACATCATATCATGTCATATTATATTATAATATATCATATTTTATCAATTTTCCTTATGTCGAAAAGAGACCACAGTTCTTAAAAAGTAGATATCTATTTTAAATGAATCCTTTTTATATAGTTTTGCAGGCCCCCAAATCTGACATTTCCATTTTAAGGAATAAAGTATGGCTAGACTCCAAATTAAAGGAACCATTAAACAATCTTGCATTGAGAGTGACTAAATTGTCACTCAATCCTCAATCTAATCTTCCTTGGACTACTTTGAATTTTGGTGTTTTGATCTCCTGAATTTTATGCATAATATATTAATAAATCTTTTAGCTTCCCAATCTTGTATTAAGGCAACAAGTTCTCTGTTAATTGGGAGGAGAAAATATAGGAGAGGAAAGGGAGTAAGTATTTATATACTGCTTCCTATAGACCAAGCATTGTTCTTAGAACTTTAGAAATATGGTCTCATTTGATTGCCAAATCTAATGGACTTTTCTCAAACTTCATCCTACTTGAAATTTCTGTAACCCTTGACAGTGTCAATCACCTTCTTGCTAGTTTTTCAAGAAAATGTACTTCTTTAGTTCTCCTCCCTGTCTGGCTGCTCTCCCAGTCTTTGCTGGATCTTCATCTATATTGTACACGTAAATGATAGGTATCCACTAAGGCTTTGTACTGGTCTGTCTTTCTGTTTGTGATCCCATTTACCCAAAATCTGAAATTATAAGGTTTATTAAGCCTAATTCTCTCTCTCAACCTCCAGTCTCACCGTTTCAATTACCCACTAGACATCCAGAATTTAAAGTTCCATAGGCATCTTAACTCAACATTGTCTTCCCAATGATACTATTACCATTAGAGTACTACAATCTTGCCTGTCATTTAACCCATTTTTCTTGGCTGATACCTATGACTTGAGATTTTTCCCTCCTTGCCTCTGCATCCTGGCTTAATTCTTGTTTGAAATTCAATATATTCTTTCTGTGTGTATACGCCCAACATCTGACACACATTAGGTGCTTTATAAATGCTTCGTGATTACTCAGTAAAGAGGATCCTGCGCTTGTTTTAGTCACTCATATCCTCTTCTCTATTGAGAATCATGTCAAACCCCTACCAACAGTCCTACTTTCTTTTCTAATTGTCTCATATATTTATCACTTCTACAGCTTTTTTTTCGCATGAAACTACCCCAATATCTCATAACTCCCACAATCTCAAGTAATTAAAAATGTTGGACTGAGGTAGTCTGAACAAAGGAAAATTAATTTTTGAGATGCAGCTATTAGAACTCTGAAAACATTTTAGAGTAAATTTTTTTCAAGTCACCTACCTTTATTTTTATTTTTTTATTTTTATTCATTTATTTATTTTTAGATTTTGACATTCATTTCCACAAAATTTTGAGTTCCAATTTTTCTCCCCACCTCTCACCTCCCCCACCCCATAATAGCTTGCATTATGATTAACCCTTCCCTCAATGAACCCTCCCTTTTATCATACCTCACACTTCACTTGTCCCCATCTTCTCTCTTTTCTTGTAGAGCAAGATAAATTTCTATATCCCATTACTTTTATTTCTTATTTCTCAGTTATGTGCAATAATACTTCTCAGCATTAATTTCTAATACTTTGAAATCCAACTTCTCTCTCTCCCTCCCTCCCTACCCATCCCCACTAAGAAGGCAAACAATTCAGTACAGGCTATATATGTGTTGTTTGGCAAAAGACTTCCACAATAGTCATGTTGTGTAAGACAAACTATATTGCCCTCCATCCTACCCTGTCTCCCCCTTTATTTTTCTATTTTCTCATTTGAACTTGTCTCATCCCAAAAGTGTTACTTCTAGTTGCTCCCTTCTCCCATTTGCCCTCTTTTCTATCATTCCTTTCACCCCATTTGCCCCCTTCTCCCTTACTTTTCTGTAGTGTGAGATAGATTTTCATACCAAATTTAGGGAGCATGTTATTCCCTCCTTAAGCCACATGTGAAGAGAGTAAGCTTAGCTTTTCCCCCCATCTCTTCCCTTTTCTCCTCCCAACATTTTCCTCTGTCACACCTTAATTTAATTTAATTTTATTTTTATGGATATCATGTCTTCTGATTCAACACAATGTTTACTCTGTGTGTGTATGTGTGTGTGTGTGTGTGTGTGTGTGTGTGTGTGTGTGTGTGTGTAATCTCTCCACCTACTCAAATACTGAGAAAAGTCTCAAGAATTCCAAATATAATATTTCCATGTAGGAATGTAAATAGTTCTGCTTTAGAAAGTCCTTTATGATTTCTCTTTCCTGTTTATGTTTTCATGCTTCTGTTGAATCTTGTATTTGAAAGTCAAATTTTCTATTCAGTTCTGGTCTTTTCATCATGAATGCTTGAAAATACTCTATGTGATTGAATGACCATTTATTCCTTTGAAGGGTAATACTCATTTTTACTGGGTAGGTGGTTCTTGGCTTTAATTCCAGTTCCTCTGACATTTGGAATATCCTATTCCAGCTCTTTGATCCTTTAATGTAGAAGCTGCCAGATGCTGTGTTATCCTGATTGTATTTCCACAATACTCAAATTGGTTTTTTTCTGTCTGCTTGCAATATTCTCTTCTTGACCTGAGAACTCTGAAATTTGGCCACAATACTCCTAGGAGTTTCTAATTTCAAATCTCTTTCAGCAGTTTTGTAGAATGTCAGGGCAGTTTTCCTTGATAATTTCATGAAAGACAATGTCTAGGCTCTTTTTTTATCATGAGTTTGAGGTAGTCCCATAATTTTAAAATTGTCTCTCCTAGATCTATTTTCCAGGTCAGTTGTTTTTCCAATGAGACGATTCACATTTTGTTCCATTTTTTCCAATCTTTTGGTTTTGTTTTTTAACTTCTTGGTTTATTTCATAGTCATTAGCTTCCCTGAACTGCAGTCTTTCTGTTAAATAATGATTTTGTTCAGTGAGCTTTTGAACTGCTTTTCTGTTTAGCTAATTCTGCTTTTTAAATCTTCCTTCTCCTCATTGGCTTTTTGGACCACTTTTTCCAATTGAGTTAACCTATTTTTAAAGTTAATTTCCTCAGTATTTTTTTGGTTCTCCTTTAGCATGTTGCTGACTTACTTTTCAAGTTCTTCTATGGCTTGAACCCATTTCATATTCATTTTGGAGGTACTGGAGTCAGAAACCTTGACTTCCTCTGACAGTATGCCTTGCTCTTTCTCACCCTAAAGGATGGAAGGAGATGCCTGTTCACCAAGAAAAGAGTCTTATATAGTCTTATTTTTCCCCTTTTTGGGGGATTGGCCAGTTACTTAACTTCTGAATCCTTTGTCAAGAGTAGGGACCTAGTGCTCCTCCTCCCCCCCAGTGCCATGCTCAAGGCTGAGATTCAGATCAGCTGCTGGATTCCCTAGGGTGGGGGTGGGACAGCCACTGAGGGCTGAGGTTCAGATCAGCTGCTCACTTTCCCCAGAGGCTTTAAGATGAGCTGCCTGGACAATGGACTTAGGCTGTTCCCTCAGCTATTTTAGCTACCTGCTGACTGCTGTTGCCTCTCTTGGTGCCTCCTCTGCTGGGGGGACCCTGCTCCCCTCTCGCCCAGCTGGGAAAGCCCTCCCACTCTGACTTTTGGAGTTTTCTTTTTTGCTTGTAAGTTGAGGGGATCTGGGAGCCTCCCTGCTCGAAATTCTGCCCTGGAGGTCTATTCAGGTCTTTTTCTTCCCAGTGCTGTTCCACCAGGGCTGGGCTCTGCTCTGCTCAGCATCTAATGAGATAGACCTCTCCTGGTGGTCTTCTAGGTTACCTTTGGCTGGAAACCTCTTTCACTCTGTTGTTCTGTGGCTTCCACTGCTCTAGAATTCATTGAGAGTCATTTTTAACAGATATTTTGTGGGCTGTGAGAAAAACGCTAGAGTATATGCATATTTCTACTCCACCATCCTGGCTGCACCCTAGAGTAAATATTTCACTCCAAGAGGGCTACCTTGCTATACACAAGAAGGTGATTTTATTTAACCTTTCCCATTTTAGGAGACAATATGTAATATATCTCTCTCTTTGGCATCTCTGACATTGTCAATACCTCAAGTTATCCTTCCTTTAGACAAAACATCTGTTTTTAAATGCTAAATCAGTCAGAGAAATTTTGTTTTAAGTACTAATGCACTGAACTCACCCAGATATGATGACTACTAATGGTAATGCAGTTAAAGACAGAATGGAAAGGGTACCAGTTTTTGAAATCTCAGGTAATTTTACCTCCAGTGTTTCAATTCAGACCTGTTTTTGGTTGCCAAGGAGACTAGCGGAACAAATTACATCAACAAAGAAAGTGAAAACAGAGAAAAAGAAAATAGGCATGTATCTGGGGAAAAAAAATCACTGATTTTTCAAGAAAAGATGAAATATGCCACAAAACCTGTAATTATGAAAGAAATAATTATTTTCCTATGTTATAGAGGGGAAATTCTTTTAGGATAAAGATGTCAAGGAAAATCTACATATCTATAGGACAGATTTTCATACTGCCTTAAGCGATTGAATATATTATGTTATCTTAATTCAAATAGTTCAAATCATGGGTAATTTCATTTCTCACCTTGGTAAGTATGATTAGTTCTTTGATATAGTTTATTGCTTTAACAAACACTTTCTAAAGCAGGAACAGAAGCTACTGATTATGTATTTAACTATTTGAATAAGCCCATCTCTTTATAAAAATGAAGAAAATTGCACTTGAAATGACCTCCTTTACCTAAAACCATTCCAATTCAGAGGTGGATAGCATTTTGTTTCCTAAGGGAAAAAGAGCTATTACTAGTTCTTTTTTTTTTTCTTTTTTTCCAGAGAAGCCACATAGATTAATGAAGCATGTCTTTTTCCTGAATTATTCAAAATGAAAAAGCAAGAGAAAAATACCCAATTGTGTAGTATTATATGATTCAGTGACACACCCTCAATAAACTAATGGTCAAAATATCACAGGTGGCAAATATGTTGATTATGAATAGCACACATGCCTGGTAGTCAAAAGAATGGAACAAAATAGGTGAAGAAACACAAACTGACGCATTGAAAAACATGATTAAGCTGTCTTTATGACCTATATGATAGTAGAATTTGCTAGAAAAAGGACCTGGATTTTGGATGCCACAGAAAAGTATTAGAAAAGAAAGAATAAGGAAGAAAGACATAAAGAAGACAAGAGAATGATTATAATTTGTTACTAAAAAATCAATTAGGAAGAGTTAAGGTCTTAAGAATAAAACTCTGACACCACAATCACAAATTATTCAAATGAGTAAGAAAACAATGAGATTCCTTAAAGATGCCAATGTGATCAAACAAGAGATACGTCAACTAACTCAGATTTCAAAAAAAAAGTCTTCCACAAACTCAAGTACAGAAGATAGAATGAAGGACAGGTAACGTAAAATGAAGACAATAGTAGTGTCATGAATTTCTATCTCAAATAACTGGTTGGACATTTATGCATTTGAAAAAAACTCACTAATTCATAGAGCAATACCTCAAGAAGAAATTATTTATTAGTGGTAGCTCATTTAGAGTTGAATCCAAAGGTGCAAGCCTCATGAATTAATGGCAGAGGATATGCATACTTAATCTCTTTTCTCTCCTCCCCTACTCGTACACATTCAGAGTCTGTCAGGATCTTTAAGTGACCTGCAGGTGTGTCCTTTCAGACTCAGAGAAAATCCATCTACTACTTTAGATTTAGTACATACGTCCTACCTATGACCATTATGCACTCCATTTCAGCAAAAAGAAAACATTGAATCTGCTTATCCATTTGAGAAACAGTCAGAAAATGCTATGGGAAGAATGAGTTTCCCCTCTAACACAAAAAAATGCTGAAAGAAATAGCTTTAAAATAGACTAACTCAAATGGCAGAAGAGGTCCGAGAAGCAAATGAGGAGAAGAATGCTTTAAAAAACAAAATTAACCAAATGGGAAAAGAGATTAAAAAGCTCACTGAAAAAAATAGTTCTTTAAAAATTAAAATGGAGCAGATGGAAGCTAATGGCTTTATGAGAAACCAAGAAATTACAAAACAAAACCAAAATTAGGAAAAAATAGAAGACAATGTGAAACATCTCATTGGAAAAACGCCTGACCTGGAAAATAAATGCAGGAAAGACAATTTAAATGTTATGGGACTACCTGAAAGCTATGATCATAGACATCATCTTTCATGAAATTATCAAGGAAACTTACCCAAATATTCTGGAACCAGATGTTAAAAAATAAATATTGAAAGAATCCACCAATCACCTTCTGAAAGACATCTGAAAACAACATCTCCTAGAAATATTGTAACCAAATTCCAGACTTCCCAGGTCAAGGAGAAAATATTGCAATCACCCAGAAAGAAACAATTCGAGTATTGTGGAAGTACAATCAGGATAGCACAAGATCTAGCAGCTGCTACATTAAGGGACTGAATGGCTTGGAATATGATATTTCAGAAGTCAAAGGAACTGAGGTTAAAACCAAGAATCACCTACCCAGCAAAACTGAATATAATACTTCCAGAGAAAAAATGATCATTCATTCATATAGAGGACTTTCAAGAATTCTTGATGAAATAGAGCTGAATAGAAAATATGACTTTCAAAAACAAGAATCAAGAGAAGCATGAAAAGGTACACAGGAAAGAGAAATCATAAGGGACTCATTAAAGTTGACTTGTTTACATTCCGACATGGAAAGATAATATTTGTAACCCTGAAACTTTTCTCAGTATTTGGGTAGTTGTCGGGATTGTACACACACACACACACACACACACACACACACACACACACACACACACACACACACAGGACACAGGGTGAGTTGAATAGGAAGGGACGATATCTAAAAAAATAACATTAAGGGGTGAGAGAGGAATATAGTGAGAGGAGAAAGGGAGAAATGGAATGGAGCAAATTATCTCTCATAAAAGAGGCAAAAAAATGGAGGGGAAAGGGGGCAGTGAGACACAAAAAGTGAAGCTTACTCTCATCACATTGGGCTTACAGAGGGTACAATACTCAAACTCAGTTTGGTATGAGAATCTTTCTCATACCACAACAAAGTAGGGGAGAAGAGGATAAATGGGGTGCAGGGATGATAGAAGACTGGCAAATTGGAGGAGGGAGTAATTGGAAGTAGACACTTTACAGGAGGTAAAAGGTCAAAAGGGAGAATAGAACAAATAGGGAGCAGATAGAATGGATAGTCTTTCACAACATGACTATTATTAAAGTCTTTACCAAAACTACACATATATAGCTTATATTGAATTGTTTGTCTTCTCAGTGGGGATGGGTGGGGAAGGAGGGAGGGAGAGAAGTTGGAACTCAAAAGTTTTAGGAACAAATGTTGAGAGGTATTTTTGCGTGCAACTGGGAAATAAGAAATTCAGGAAGTGGGTATAGAAATATATCTTTCCCCACAAGAAAAGAGAGAAGATGGGGATAAGGGAAGGGAGAGTTGTATCAGAAGGGAGAGCAGATCAGGGGAAGGAGAAATAAGAATGCATGGTGTTTTGGGGTGGGTGAAGGGGGAGAGATGGGGAAAAAAATTTGTAGAAATGAATGTTGAAAGCTATAAATAAATAAATAAACAAACAAATAAATAAATAAATAATTGAAATCAAGTGGAAAAAAATAAGTGTTTGAAGCAGTCTTGCAAAAACAGCAGAAATGGACTGAACAGAATACTCTCTATCAATATTACATATGAAGGCTAAAAAATGTGTTTATCCTTTCTAATGCATAATTTAACCTATTTTATCCCTGAACCTTTTCCTTTTCATGCACACTTGTTGTTGATTCATTTTTTTATATTTCCCCCATTTTGATCTATTTCATGTAGAAGTGTAGAAGTTGTTAGGTCTTGTGAAATCTTGATTGATTTTCCACTGTACTTAAACTGTTTGTTTTTTCTTGCTGACTGCAACGTTTTCTTTTTAACTGGGGAATTTTGAATCTTGACTATGACATTTCTGTACTTTTTTTCCTACGATTCATTTAAGGTGGTGATCAGTTGATTCTTTTTATTTCTATTTTGTCATCTTGTTCTAAAACTTCAGGGCAATATCTTTTCATAATTTCTTATGATATTGTATCCAGATTTTTTTTAATCATAGCTTTTATTTAGTCCAACAATTCTTATTTTGTCTTTCTTTGATCTATTCTCTAGAACTCTTATTTTTTTTATGAGATATTTCAGAGTCTCATATTTTTTCTAGTTTTATTATATCTATAACATCATTCCATTCCATTTACCGAATTCTAATATTCAAAGAGCTATTTTCTTTCTTAAGATTTTGTTTCTCCTCTTCTAACTGGCTAAATTTCTTTTCACAACTGTCTTGATTTTTTTTTCTATTTATTTCTTATTCTTATCTGATTTTTGAATTATTTTTCATTTTTTATTTGATTTTGGAATTCCTTTTTTATTTGCCTCCTTAAAATTTTGTATCTTTTTAATGGTTACATATCTTTTCAAAATTTTGTTGTATTGCTTTTATTTTTTTTTATTTTGTCTTCACTCTCTCTTATTTGGTTTTTGAATTCCTTTTTAAGCCCTTTCCATATTTCTTTTTAGGATTGCTACCATTTCCTATTACCCTTTGGGGTAGGAGAGGCTTATTTACTTTTAAACCTCACCTATCTTCCTCTTTTTCCCCAAAAGTGCCTATCAAAGGAAAGGTTTTTTTTTTCTTTGCTTACTCATTTTTATTTTTAATTTTTCATGCTTTATTTTTAGCAACTTAATATTATCAAATTTTTATCCCAAGTTGTGGGTAATGTTACCCTAGGACTCAAGTCCTTCAAACTGTTGTTTTCTAAATTATACACACGGACTCAACCTCAGGGATTCCTATCTTCTTCCCCTAAATCCTAGCCATGATGTCTCAAAAATGTTCTTGTTTCCTGTGGTAAAATATTCATCATGCATATAACCACTCCTAGTTGTCCACAGCCACAGTCTAGGATCATATCTGGTCAGTACTTCTAGACCTGACTTCTTGAAAGAGAAAAGGATGGAGCCCTCCAATCTTTCTCCACTCCCCCATCTACTGTTCCCTAGATGGAAATTTGTGAGGTAAAAATTTCTGAGGTAAAATTTCTTGAGGTAATGAATGATGTGAGAGTTGATGTGAATTTTCTTGAGGCCTATTCTGCTTCACTCATTGCCTCCTTTTTGTTGATTTAGTTGTAATTTTTATAGTTATAAATTAGAGTTTTTAAGGATTTGCTTCCTTAAGGATTAGCTTTTGCTCCTCCTTTTCCATGTGACCAATTATTTTAAAGGAATTGCTTTTTTCAGTGGGTTTTTGAACTTATTTTTACATTTAACCAACTATACTTTTTAAAGAGTTGATTTCTTTTTCAAAGTGCAGGGGAATTTGAAGATAGTCCCTATTCCTTAATAGGTACATGTGCTGTGCTTTGAGTTGTGGTCTAGCCCTCAGCTGGAGTCACATGGAACCACAGGTGGGAAGAGCTTGCCAAATAGGTGAAATAGGAAGGGTGCAGCAGGGAGTGAGAGTGAGGCAGAGGGAGGAGAAATCAGGCAGAGTAGAGGACAGTAGCCAGTGTGTGTGAGAAAGGGAATGCTTTTGCCTAAGGGAGCTTGTTTGTGGGGAAGACTGATGGAGGGAAGGCTTGGATATGGCTGTGCTCCCTTTATTAGTAATGTGTACAGATTTTGTTATTACAATTGTGGAATTAGCTTTCTTGTTGAACAAATATTTTGGTTTTGTCTTTGAGGAAGAGAGCTTATGTTTTGTGAATTGACCCTGGAAATACACATGCATATCCATAAGGGCTGCTGTGGTTATTGCATTTGCACTACAAATGGAGGTGAGGGTAAGATCACAAAATATAAAACCTCTACTTGGAAACAGGAAGGCTCTAGGAAAGGAAATGAGTATCCTGTGATGGGAGGATTACCTTATTGCTCCATGGCAAGAGAATGGGCTAAAAGCACAGGACTTTGTGAAAACTGGGAACCAATGCTACAGAAGGAAAAAGCCAGAGACTTACAAAGATGTTTGCAAGGAATATCAATAGAAGCAGGGAAAGAAATGGATATGCAGAAGAGGATGGGCACTGTTAACAATCTATCACATTATATTCAAAAGTAGAGATAAATTGCTAGAGAAAAAGGTGCAGCAGAAAAAGTTGTTAGCTGGTTTGCATGAAAAGCTTTCTATGCTACAGCATCCAATCTATCCTTCTTTTTCTTTTTGTTTAAATTCTATTTTCATTTTTAACACAGTTTATAACAGATAAAACAATTCAAACTTTTGATTAGGTCATACTTATTTTTAAAGCATTTACAATATGGGCCACAAAAGAATGTTTTTTAAACATTAACCAACTGAGACAGAAATAATATTTATGTTGCTAATTTTACAAGTTCTTGACCTAATTGTCTCCACAGTATTATTAAGAATTAAAGGATCCTAACTTATGGTTTTTGGTCTAAAATCCTATGCCTAATAGATTACTTTTAGACTTAACCTACCAATAATCGAAAATTTAACAGATCTAGTATTAAGCTTATAAACATTTTGACTATAAGAAATTGCCACCAAGAGTAGGGACATAGCAGGGAACCAATATCTCCCCAACTTCATGTGAATTCCAGGAAGTATTAGATTGTCTGCTTGCATTCAGTCAGGCTTAAAGTCTGCCAGGTGTCACCGGGGAAATTGATTCAGAAGAATCCTACCTCAGCCCAGGCTGAACAGTTACTCTCCCACCCTTCCCATGAGATCACCTTCGGCAGTTCAAACCAGCATCTCACAGGCTTACTGGCATCATGTGGAGACTCAGACAGTCTTTCTTGCTATGCATACCTAGATTTAGACTCAGAAGAACAGTCACTTAATACTCCCATAGCATCTAAAAATGGCAAGTTCCAATAACCAGGTTTCAAATATGATTATAATTTCACTTTGGCTAGAGAACATCTTTTGAGGCAAGTCTTAAGTGGCTTACATGCCTTTCTATACATGTTCTAGTTCCTGATTAATGGCAATCATAAAATCAAATTTACCATTAAAACCTTAACTTTTCCATCAATGCCAAATTTTACCTGAGCTTACCTTCCTCTAGGAAATTTAGACTGAAATTCTTTTCCCCAAACTAAAGATGTCATTGATTTATTCTCAGCAATTAATTCAGTCAATTGTTTTAATACTAATTTCTTTTACCTCACTTTGTAACATGTCCAATTTTTCTCCCCATCTCCCCCTCCCCACTTCCTAATACTTTGCATTCTGATTACTCTTTCTTTCAATGTACCCTCCCTTCTGTCATACCCCACCCTTCCCTTATGCGCATATTCTCTCTTTTCTTGTAGGGCAAGATGAATTTCTTTACCCCATTCTCTCTGTTTTTTATTTCCCGATTATATGCAATAAAAATTCTCAAAATTCTTTGCTAATATTTTGAATTCCAACTTCTCTCCCTCCCCAATGCCATTGAGAAGACAAACAATTCAATACAGAACAAATATGTGTTGTTTTGCAAAAGACTTCCTTAATAATCATGTTGTGTAATACCCTCTGTCCTACTCTATCCCCCCTTTCTTTTTCCCCCAGAATTGAACTTGTCCCTTCTCGAAAGTGTTTATTTCTAGTAACTCCATTCTCCCATTTGCCCTCCCTTCTATCTTTCCCCTCACCCCACTTGTTGCCTCCTACTTTCTTGTGTTGTGATATAAATTTTCATCTCAAATTTAGTGAGCATGTTATTCCCTCCTTCAGCCACATGTGGAGAGAGTACCTTCATTTTCCCCCTCTCCCCTTCTCCTTTTTCCCCTCCACTGAAAAAGATTTTTCTTATCTCTTATGAGCTATAGCCTGCCCTGTTTCATTTCTCCCTTTCTCTTCCCTCACCCCTTCATTTTTATTTTGTTTCATTTATTTTTTGTGTGGATATCATTTCTTCTAATTCAACACACCCTGTATTCTCTGTCTATGTGTGTGTGTGTGTGTGTGTAGAATCTCTCCATCTAGCCAAATACTGAGAAAATATTAAAGAGTTATAAATATTTTCTTTCCATGTAGTAATGTAAACAGTTCAGCTTTAGAGATTCTTTTGCTATTTTTCTTTCCTGTTTACTTTTTCATGCTTCTCTTGATTCTTATGTTTGAAAGTCAAATTTTCTATACAGATCTGGTATTTTTCTCAATATGAATGATTGAAAGTATTCTGTAAAATTGAAGGCCCCTTTATTCCCTTGAAGTGTTATACTCAGATTTGCTGGGTAGGTGGTTCTTAGTTTCAATCCCAATTCCTTTGACCTCTGGAATATCCCATTCCAAGTCCTTTGATCCTTTAATGTTGAAGCTGCTAGATCCTGTGTTATCCCAATTGTATTTCCACAGTTTTCAGATTGTTTCTTTCTAACTGCTTGTAGTATTTTCTCCTTGATCTGGCAACTCTGAAATTTGGCCACAGTATTCCTAGGAGTAGGAGTTTCTCTTTTTGTGTCTCTTTCAGGAGGTGATTGGTAGATTCTTTTAATATTTATTTTGCTCTCTGCTTCTAGGACATCAAGGCAGTTTCCCTTGATAATTTCATGGAAGACAATGTCTAGGCTCTTTTTTTGATCATGACTTTCTGGTAATCCCATAATTTTTAAATTGTTTCTCCTGGATATATTTTCCAGGTCAGTTTTTTTCCAATGAGATGTTTCACGTTGTCTTCTATTTTCTCAAACTTCCAGTTTTGTTTACTAATTGCTTGGTTTATCTCATAGTCATTCATTTCCCTGAACTCAATTCTCCCTTTCAACGAGTTATTTTGTTCAGTGAGCCTTTGAACCTTCTCCTGCATTTAGCTAATTCTGCTTTTTAATGCATTGTTCTCCTCATTGGCTTTTTGGACCTCTTTTTCCAATTGAGTTAGCCTCTTTTTAAAGCTGTTGTTTTCCTCAGCATTTTTTTGGTTCTCCTTTAGTAAGCTGCTAACTTGTTTTTTAAGGTCTTCTATTGTCTTCCTCTTCCTCCTCCAAATGGATGGGGGGAGACATCTGTTCTTATTATTTTTCATTTTTGGGGGCATTTTCCCAGCCAGTTACTTGACTTCCGAATTTCCTCTCCACAACCACTTTGCCTCCAGTTCCACCAAGCCAGCACTGGGGGCTGAGATTCAGATGAGGTGCTCCAAACCTTCAGGGGCTTTAGGCAGGAGGAGGACTGCTATTCAGTGTGAGATTAAGATCAGCTGCTCAGGGCGGGGAAGGACCAACATACAGGGCTCAGTTCCCTCAGGGAGTTTAGGATGAGATCTTGAATAATGTTTGGGCGCTGCTGCCTGCTTTGGCAGACCCGTCCCCTGCTGCCTCCACTTCTGCCACCCGAAGAGGCCCAAGTTATGGGGACACCCTGCTCCATTTTTCATCAGCCAAAAAGACCCTCTCACTGACCTTTGGCACCTGTGGGTTGAGGGATCTACACTGCCGCTGGAGATTCAGTCCCTGAAGCCTGCTAGGTTCTGCTCCTCTCAGTGCCTTGTGGCCAAGACTGGGCTCAGTTCTGCCCCTTGTCTGGTGCCATAGACCTTTCCTGTCAGTCTTTCAGGTCACTCTGGGCTAGAAATCTCCTCCACTCTGTTGTTCTGTGGCTTCTGCTGCTCTAGAATTTGTTGAGAGTTCTTCTTTACAGATATTTTATGGGCTGCAGGGTAAGAGCTAGTGTATGTGCATCTTTCTACTCTGCCATCTTGGCTCTACCCCAAACTATCCTTTAGAAGAGCAAGCTAAAATGTATCAGAGGTTAATAGTTATGAGAGTGACTCAGAAAAGAAATGAAGGGGAAAGTTAACAACAGGAAAGTGAATGCAACCCTTTCATCTGCCAGGTGTGATTGGGACCCAGACACCTGGGAGAAAGACTTGAGGAAGGAAAATAAAACAAATTTAGTTCAGTAGCCTTCTAGGAATGTGGGCACATATCCATTGGTATGAAGGAAACAGAGAACCAGGGGGCCACATGGTGCTTAAGGAAATAACTGGGTTACATTCAGCAGGAGGTCACCAATATATTAAGTCCATTCACATTCCATTCCCCATCCAAAAAAAATGGGAGAATCATTAGTACCTTGGATACTGAGAATCAGTGACCAAGAGTCTGGAGGAGTATGAATGGGTAACATGGATTGTTTGAAATTCATAGGTATTAGTAAGAATTATTTTATACAACAAGCTTCTAGGGATTGCTAGGGGAATTTAGGGATATTCAAGGTGGTTAACAACAGCTTTAGTTAGCAAGGTATTCAATAAGCAGTATCTCACTGACTCTATGTGGTCTAGTGGAGGTAGACCCTGATGGAGGGAAGGCTTGGAGATGGTTGTGGTCTCTTTCACTTAGAGACTATGTGAGATATTTAAAGGAAGAAGTAATGAAAACCACAATAATGGTTGGAGATGCCAGTATTTATCATAGCACACCCTTAACAGTTTTCTCATAGGAATATAATAGTGAAAACTGCTCTTCCTGCTTATAAGCACCTTATTCTGATGCTCCTAAATGGGAAAATAAAACACCTGCTTTTGGAGGTAGTGGATAAGATTGCACAGCTGGGTGACTTAGGAGAATGGGAAAAAGATAAATTTCCTCAACGATAAGAACAGATAGGCAGAAAATTCAGAATAGGCTAACAAGGAGAGAAATGTTTTACTGCTTTATTAAGAGAAGGATAGATTTTGGAAGAATATATGGTATTGCAACTAATTAACTATGTAAGATGCATCAAGAAAAGGGACTTAATGTGAGATGGAATACGGAAGTAAGAACTGCCCCTACAGATCCTTCTGAATCATTGTATCCAAGTTCATCATACCTGCAGGAAGAATAGGAAATTGGTCAAGGCTTAGCTCAGATTCAAGAATTACACAGATGAAATAATAGACCTCATATCAGTTTATGCTTATACTGGAAAAATGGATCAGCTGTTATAACTGGGGCATTAATAGATACTGGGGCAGAGGCTTTCCTTATATACGGATTCCCTTCTTTGAGGAAGATAGGAATTGGTGCACTTCCAGTGAGTTTATGGACTCCAGAAGCATGGCTCACACTACATTTAGCCTGCTTCTGATTATTGTTTCCTCTTTCTTTTTCACCTGTGTTTGTTTGTTTAACTTGTTTGCTAACTTTGTCTTCAATGAGCTTAGTGCCCTCCACTTGTAGATGACTGACTGCTTAAGCCAGATGTCACCCTCTGTCCAAGACTGTGATACATCATCTCTGGACCTGATATTGAGCAGACTATGCATACCAGCTATGATATGTCGCCCCTAGATCTGGCATCAACCAAGCTCTGGATACTGGGTAAAGAACTGACCCCTGGAATTGGGACCAATCTCAGCAGGAAGTAGTTATTGAAGAAAAAACCTTTACCCCTTACCTTAAGAGACTTTAGGTCCCATTCATTTAAGTGGAGAATGATGGGATGCTTGTGCTCAAGTTCCCACCCTAAGATATTGTTTTATGTGTTTTTTTGTGTGTGTGTTATCCCTATTATATTATTGTGAAGTTATGTTACCTATGATACCAGTTACCTGTAAACTCCCATTAACCTATTAATCGATTGGAAAGATCTTGGGGCCAAATATAATGGTAAGGGAATTTGAAGATCTTCCCTGCTCCTTAATAGACCCATGTAACTTGCTTTGAACTCTGGCCCAGCCCACAGCCCGAGTTATACAGAACCAAAGATGGGAGAAACTTGCCAAAACTTGTGAAACAGGAAGGGTACACCAGAGAGAGAGTGATGCAGAGCTGAGAAAGAGCAGACAGAGCAGAGCAGAGTAGAGCAGCTAGTGTGAGTGAGAGAGGGAGTGATTTTGTGTAAGGAAGCTTGTTTATGGAGAGGCTTGATAGAGGAGAGGCTTGGGGATGGCTGTGCCTCCTTTATTGGTAATGTGTACAAACTTCATTGTTACCATGGTGGAATTAGCTTTCTGGTATCGGAATAAATATTTTGACTTTGTCTTTGAAGAAGAAAGTTTATGTTTTGTGAATATAACCTGGAAATAAGCATGCATATCCATAGCAGCTATTGTGGATATTGAATTGGTATTATATGAAGTTATTGACTTTTTTCATGATACTTTTGCATAACTTACATTTCTTCACCCAATTTTCTTCTACCTCTCTTATTTAATTTTTAAAATTATTTTTGAACTCTTTTGGGAGGATTTTCTGAGTCTGAGACCAATTCATATGTTTCCTTGAGATTTTATATATAGACATTTCAATATTGTTGTCCTTTTCTGAGTTTGTGTTTTCTTTTTTAAATTTGCATTAATTTGTTTGCTTTAGTCAACATTCATTAACACAAGATTTTCAGTTCCAAATTTTCTCCCCATCTCTCCCCTCTTCTCCACCCCAAGATTGTTTGCATTCTGATTACCCTTACCCCCAGTCTGCTGTCCCCTCTATCACCTCCACCCCATCCTCCTCCTCTCCACTTTCTTGAAGGGCACAACAGTTTTCTTTACCCCATTCCTTGTACATCTTATTTCCCAGTTGCATATAAAAACAATTTCTAACATTTGTTTTTAAAACTTTGATCTACGAATTCTCTCCTTCCCTCACACCCACTCTCATTGAGAAGGCAAGCAGATCAATATAATTTATACATGTGTGGTTATGTAAAACACTTCCATAATAGTCATGTTTTGAAAGACTAACTATATTTACCTCCAACCTTGCCCCATTTGTTCTATTATCTCTTTTTACTCTGTCCTTTTTCAAAAATGTTTAATTTCTGACTACCCCCTCCCCTAATCTGTCTTCCCTTCCACCATCCCCCCTCTAATCCTTTTTCCCACTACTTTTTTGTAGGCTGAGATACCCAATTGAGTATGCATGTTATTACCCCCTAAAGTCAAATCTAATGAGATTAAGATCATTCACTCTAATGAGTTTGTGTTTTGATTTTTATGTTGCCATAGTATATTTCTATGGTCAGATTATTTTTGCTCATTTTCCAGTTTGTTTCATGAATTTTAAAAGTTGAACTCTGTTGCTGGGTTAAAGGGGGCACTGTCCAAAGCTTCTAGGGTTGGGGCAAGACGTGAAGAGATCAGGTCACTGACTGTGTGCACTTTTGCCTCCTGAACTGTCAGTTTGCACCTGCACTGGAGGCTGTGGGCCTGCCAGACCTGACCCTTAGCATGTTGTATTGAGGCTGAAGGCCTCAGAGTTAGCTCACTGTGCAGCTGACCTGCTGAGCCAAGACTTGGTTGCTGATCTGTGCTGGGTCAGGAGCCTTTCTTACATTTCTTTTTTATTCAATTGAGACAGACCATTTTTGGCAGTCCTTCTAAGTTATTTTGCCCCATCGTTTTGTGAGTTCTGTCACTCAAGAATTCACTTTCAGGCCTGATTTAAAGTTGATTCAAGTGAAATTTCACTACCATCTTTGCTCCACCCAATAAATATAATTATAAAAGAAATAAATAGTGACATACTTTATCTCATATGAAAAATAATGCTATTTTGGAAAAAAATTGTGGAGTAAATAAGTGCTTTTTAAATTAACTAATTTTTAGTTTTCAAAATTCACTTCCACAAGATTTTGACTTCAAAATTCTCTCCCCATCTCTACCCTCTCTCCACTCCAAGATGGCATGCATTCTGCTTATCACTTCCCCCAATCTATCTTTCCTTATGTCACTAAACCCTTCTCTTAATCCCTTCTATTTTCTTGTATATCCTTCTATATCCCTTTCTATTTTTCTGTAGGGCAAGATAAATTTCTATACCCCATTACCTGTATATCCTATTTCCTAGTTGCATGTAAAAATAAATTTTAACATTTGTTTATAAAACTTTGAGTTCCACATTCTCTCCCACTCTCCTCACTTATCCTCAATGAGAAAACCAAAAATTGAATGCAGGTTTGTTTTTTTTTTTTTTATTACAGAAGAAATTAAAACTAAAAGCAAAATGTTTAAGAAGTAGGGAAATAATAGTACAGGAGTATACCTGAGACATCATAGAAACCCTGACTACAGGTGAATAAGTATATTTTTGAGACTCAACTGCAGTATGAGAAGATGTATAAATGGGTGAAGTAGAAGCAGAAATAGAGAAGAATTTGATATATGCTTAACAAATGCATAGGTAAAAAATGATGAGAAGATAGTTTCTTTAGCGTCTCAGCTAGAAAACAGAATACAAGAGAATAGCAGAGATGATAAAAATGGAATGATTGAAATATGGGTAACATAAAGGGGAAGTCTATTACGATGGAGAATTCCATTGTATAGTATATCTGTGTCGAAAAAATTTCTTCGTAATGGGAGATAGAAACCTTACAATGGGTAGTAACGCTTTTTGGACAACTCTTATTCTGAGACAGTGTTGTGTCCCTTAGTACAACATTCTACTTTACAATAAGTAAAAGCACAGCTGCTGGGGGTAGACTGACACCCACAAGGGTAGGATGGCTTGAATCCAGGTATTAGATTAAATGGAATATGAGGAGGAAAATAATTGCAAAAATGACCAGGATTAGAATTGGACCACAGAATACAGAATTCAGAAAAACTGTTACCATAAAGAAAATGCTTGTATCCTCTCTACTACCTCCAGAAACTGATACATTTATAAATGAAATATATGCAAAGATAAAGGGACTAGATCTAAAAAAAGACATAGAAATTACAAAGTAGAGCATTTCAATAGCTTTAATAATATGTGCATCACAACGAATCTAAAGAAGGATAAATAGGGGTGGAGCTAAGATTATAGACAAAAGGCAGAGACTCATCTAAGTGCTCCTATATCCCCTACCAAAAGTTTAAAATAATACCTCAAAGGAAATTCTGGAGTGACAGAACACTCAAGAGAATGGTTGCAGTAATTTTCAGCCCAAGACAGTTTAGAGGGATAATAGGAAAGGTCTGCTTCACTGTGGTGAGAATGGAGCACAGTTCAGCACAGGTAAGGCTTCTGTAAGGCACCAGTAGGTTTTAGAGACAACTGAATTCACAGTAGCAGCTTCTAGGTTTCTCATGCTAAGGATGGTAAGGGAGTATAACAACTGAACAGAAGGAAATTATAGGGGTCCATTTGCAAGCACTGGGTGGAGAACTTTTGTATTTTCCACATGTGAATTCAGTTCAAGGTTCAAGGAAAGGAGAAACATTAGTACACCAGAGCTAGTGGTTGCAGGGGGATTGAGGACACTGTTCACGATTTCAGGATGAAAGCCAGTGATGGTGATCACTCAAAGACCTTATCACAGGAATGAAGGATAATAATCTTCTTAGATCACAGCAACTTGAAAGGAATGCAAACTCACAGAACCCCAGAACTAGCTCTGGAAACAATTACATTAAAAAAAAACCAAACACCTCAAGCTTGGGACAGTGCCCACTCTACCACAAGAGCATATTACAATATTAATATAAAGTTAAAATTTAAGAAATAGAAATAAATGAACAAACAACAAAGAACTTGAGCAAAGAAAATTACAATGGTCACAAATAATTTATATTACTGTATTTATTTTTATTTTAAACACTTAAAATTTTTAAAAGATTTTGAGTTATAAATTTGTCCCATTCACTCCTTCTACCAACCTCAATATGGCATACTATCTGATAGAGACTGTATATGAACAATCATGTTAAACATATTTCCACATTAGTCATGTTGTGAAAGAAAAATCAGAACAAAAGGGAAAAAAAACCTAAGAAAGAAAAAAAAACAAAAAAAGAGAAAATAATATGCTTTGATTTGCATTCTCACTCCATAGTACTTTTTGTGGATGTGGATAGCACTTTCTTAGTGCAATTCATTTCTGAGCTAAGTCTATTAGACATAGTCATCGCATGGTGTTACTGTTACTTTGTACAATGTTCTCCTGGTTCTGCTAACTTCACTCCATGTCAGTTCATGAAAGTCTTTCTTTTTTTTCTGAAATCCGCCTTCTCATCATTTTTTAATAGAACAACAGTATTCTATTATTTTCATATATGATAGCCTTTCCATTCATTCTCTATTGATTGGCATCCCCTCAATTTCCAATTCTTTTCCACCATGAAAAGAATTGCAATAAATATTTTTGTAAATATGGGTCATTTTCCTTTTCGGTAATGATCTCTTCAGGATACAGATCTAGAAGTAGTATCACTGGATCAAAGGGTATGCACAGTTTTATAGTCTATTGTGAGTAGTTCTAAATTGCTCTCTAGAATGGTTATATTAATTCACAACTCCACTAATAAAGTATTAGTGTGTCAGTTTTCCCATATGTTCTCAAACATTTATCATTTTCATGTTTTGTCATGTTAGTCAATCTGACAAGTGTGACGTAGTACCTCAGAGTTGGTTTTTTTTGCATTTCTCTAGGGAGAGGGAATTTTAAAAAACACAAAAGAAGCCACAAAGTCCAACTATTACTTCCAAACCCCTCCTTCCCCACCAAAGTAAAATGTGAATTGGTCATAGCCCTAAAAAGAATTCTTGGAAGAACTCAAAAAATATTTTGAAAATCAAGGAAGAGAGGTATAGGTAAAATAAATAAGAATAGTGAAAGAGTCAACATCTGGGTAAAGGAGGCACAAAATAAATACTGAAGAAAATGACACCTTTAAAAAACAAAATATGTGACATGATAAAAGAGGATTGAAACAATCAATGAAGAAAACTTCTTAAAAAACTGAATTGATCAAAATGAGGGGGAAAAGATTCACAAAAATAGCTGAATAGGACATTTTAAAAAATCAAATTTGACAATGGAAAAGGAGGTATAAAAGCTTATTGAACCATACAATCTCTTAAAAAATTGAATTTAGCAAGTGGAACCTAGTGACTCCACAAGACATTAAGAAGCAATAAAAAGAAGGAGAAAACACGGTTTCATTGGAATAACAATTGATCTGGAAAACAGATCCAGGAGAGATAAATGGAGAATTATTAGATTACGTGAAATCAATGGTAAAAAAAAAAAAAAAAAAAAAAAAGCCTTTACAGTCTTTCCACAAAGTATCAAGGAAAACTGTCCTGGTCTAGAAAGAGAGGATAAAATAGAAATTGACAAAAATATTAATCATCTCCTAGATAAGATTCCGAAATGGAAATTCTCAGGAATATTGTAGCCAAATTCCTAGGTCAAAAAGAAGATATTTCAAGCAGACAGAATGAAACAATTGAAATATTGTGGAGGCATAGTCAGAATAACACAAGATTAACAAGGCTCTACACTGAGCACTTGGAGGGCTTGGTATACGAAATTATGGAATGCAAAGGTGTTAGATTACATCCAAGAATCAAGTACACCACAGGGGAATATAATATAATCTTTCAGGGGAAAAGTGAATATTCAATGAAATAGTGAACATTCAAACATTATTGATGAAAAGGCCAGGCCTGGAAAGAACATATAACTTTCAAATGCAAGACTCAAAGGAAAAAATAAAAAAGTAAACAAGAAAGAGAAATCACAAGTTATTCAATAACGTTAAACTGTTTACATTCATTGACAGAAAAAAGATTCTTCTAACTCCTAAGATCTTTATGATTATTAGGACCGTTTGAAGGAGTATACATAGATTGAGGGCATGATTGTGATTTGAATATGATAGGATAATATCTGTAAAAATAAAATTAAGGGATGAGAAAAAGCTTGGAGTAGGGGAAAGGTAGCACTAGAATTGGATAAATTATTTCATATAAAATATATAGAAAAGAGTTATTACATTGAAGAGGAATATAGGGGAGGTGGAAGGGAGAGCTTGAAACTTTCTCTTATCCAAATTTGTTCAAAGAGCCATAATTTACAAACTCAGCATCCTACAAGAAAATAGGAGAGGAAGCCATGGAGGGAAGGAGGTAAGTAGAAAAGGGAGGGCATATTGGGGGAGGTGAAAGTCAGTAGCAAAAGACTTGAGGAACTGCAAGGTTGAAGGAGAGAAAGAGAGAGAGTAGGAGGAAATATGATAATCATAATTTACTTATTTACATAATTTACTAATTTAATTCACATAATTTGTTAATGATAAATGTGAAAAAATTGCAGCAAATTTCCTTGATGAAAGTCTTATTTCTCAAATATATGCAAAACTGAGTCAAATTTATAATAATATAAGGCATTCCTCAATGATTGGTCAAAGGATATGAACAGGCAGTCTTCACATAAAGTAATTAAAACCACAATAATGAAGGGAAAATGTTCTAGTAATTAGTAGGAAATTACTAATTATGAGACCAATTAGAAATTAGTGGAAATTAGAGTTAATTAGTAATTAAAGGAAAATAAAACTAAAACAGCTCTGAGGTACCATTCCATATCTATCAGATTGACTAATATGAGAGAAAAGGAAAATGACAAAATTGGAGGTGAAAATATTAAACAAAATAAATGAAACATCAAATGCAGAACATGAATAAAAGAATGACACTTAAAAAATAGTAAAAAAAAAAAGAATTCCTTCTTTAAAGAAGTCACATACATATGCAAAACGTAAAATATAATAAACAAAAGAACTTGGAGGGGAGAAAAAAGCTGGAAAAGAGCTGAGTTTAACACTGTACTGGAAGAGGTAAGTATAAAATATTGGGGAAGACTTAAAATTAAAGGAATTTTTTTTAAAAAAGAAATCAATAAGTTAGACAAAAACACAAAGTAAGGAAATAGTTGATAAATGAGGAGAAATTTTTGGGAAAGAGAATTTGTAAGAATAAAGTTTCATTAAAGTAAATTAAATAAAAAATCATGGTTGAGTAAAAGTTTTGGTATTAAAAGGGAGAGAAAAATCTGGTTTGGAAAAAAAAATGATTAGGCATACAAAGGGAAGAAAATGTTAACCAAACGCATAACTAAAACATGAGTGGACCAAATAATACTCCAATAAAATGAAAGAGTTATAGATTTTTTAGGAATATATAATCCCATAAACTTCCTTACAAAACACATACATAGAAGAAAAGTTTTACATAGGAAAACAGAGAAAACCTGAAATAAAATTTGCTTTGTGTGCATTGATTACCCCAAAAACAAGAGTTTGTAATCTTGATATCAGACACCACAAAAACTAAAAAAATTCTGAACATTAGCATAAATAAATAAATTGCATTACATTACACTTTTAGAGCATTCATAAAGCACAATTGTATTTACCTTATTTTATATCTAAATCCATAAATGAATAATTAACTTAATTGCAAAAAGAGATATAAAGACTGCAGATTTTATAAAAAAAAATTTGAATTCACTCTCAGAGTCGGATAAAAAGAAAATATTTTTTAAAAGCCTGAGAATTTAGTTCTACATGATTCATGAAAACATTTAAATAGGAATGATTAAAAATACATATTTTCATGATAATATGACACTTTCAAAATGATGAACATTAGGGCACAGATAAATTATAAAGAACTATTTAAACAGTAAGAATTCTAAACACATATTTTGCACAATAGAATAATCTTGGAACAATAGTAAATTCAGGGACAATAAATAAGTTAAAGGTTAGACATGAATGTAGTGATACTCACAAAATCCTAATCAATGAGTGGGCCAAAGAAGATATCATAGAAATATTAAATATTTCAAAGACTTTGTTATGATTGGATATAAATATACCACCAATGCCCAACCAGAAAATCACATAATTAAAATACTATTAAAATAGAAAAGTAGGATATGAGTTAAAAATAGAAAACCAACAAATAAATATTCAAAATAAATGCAAAAGAAACAATCTTTAAAATTAGAGAAATAGATATGATGGAAATTCTATTTTTTAATTTATTTTTTTGTTTCATTATTTTGTTTTCAGTGTTTTATAATCACTTCCATACAACTAAGATTTTATCCCCTTCCCTTCCTCTCCTTTCCCCTTCCTTCCCCCTCCCTCCCCAAGACAGTATACAATTTTATATATGTTCTGCACATACATTCATATTAAATACATTTTCTCCTTAGTCATGTTGCACAGAAGAGTTAAAATGAATGGAAAAAATCATAAAACAAACCAAAACGTAATACAGAAGTAAAGGATATGCTGTATTCTGAGATCGAATTCCACAATTCTTTCTCTGGATGTGGAAGGCATTTTGGTTTAAGAGAGCATCGGAAATTATTGAGGTACTTGCATTGCTATGAAGTTCTAAGTCTACCAGAAAAAATTTTCTCACACTGCGGCTGTTGCTGTGTATAAAGTTCTCCTAGTTCTGGTCCTTTCGCTCAACATCAGTTCATATAAGTCTTTCCAGGCCTCTCTGAAGTCTTCCTGCTCATCAAGTCTTAAAGCACAATAGTATTCCTTTACATTCATATACCACAACTTGTTCAGCCATTCCCCAATTGATGGACATCCACCTGATTTCCAGCTTTTGGCCACCACAATGAGTACTGCTACAAATATTTTTGTACATGTGGGTCCTTTCCCCATTTTTATGATCTCTTGGGAATACAATCCTACAAGCGATATTGTTGAGTCAAAGGGTATGCACATTTTTGTAGCCCTTTGGTCATAGTTACAAATTGTTCTCCAGAATGACTGGATAAGCTCACAACTCCACCAACAATGAATTAGTGTTCTGACTCTTCCACATCTTCTCCAACGTTTATCAATTTCCTGTTTTGTCATGTTAACCAGTCTGATAGGTGTGTTATGGTATCTCAGACTGTTTCAATTTGCGTTTCTCTAGTCAATAGTGCATTTAGAGCATTTTTTCATATGACCATAGATAGCTTCAGTCTCTTCCTCTGAAAATTGCCTGTTCATATCCTCTGACCATTTATCAATTGGGGAATGACTTGCATTCTTGTATATTTGACTCAGTTCTCTATATGTTTTAGAGATCAGGCCATTATTACAGACACAATTGCAAAAATTCTTTCCCAGTTTTTTGCTTTCCTTCTAATCTGGGTTGCATTGGGCTTGTTTGCGCAAAACTTTTCAATTTAGTTATGCATTTTGCATTTCATAATGTTTTCTATCTCTAGTTTAGCCAAAAATTTTTCCCTTCTCCATAAATCTGATAAATACACTATTCCTTTCTCCACCAACTTGTCCATAGTATCAATCTTTATACCTAGACCATGTACCAGTTGGGACTGTATTCCTGAGTATGGTGTCAGGCATTGGTTTATGCCTACTTTCTCCCATACTGCTATCCAGTTTTCCCAGCAATTTTTGTCGAACAGTGAGTTCTTATCCCAGAAGCTGGGCTCCATGGGTTTATCAAACATTAGATTGCTACATCCATTGACAACTGTGTCTTGGACACCTGACCTATTGCTCTGGTCTGCCCTTCTGTTTCTTAGCCAGTACCAAGTGATTTTGATATTTGCTGCTTTATAATAGAATTTGAGATCTGGTAGAGCTAGGCCACTTTCCCTAGCATTTCTTTTCATTACTTCCCTTGATGTTCTGGACCTTTTGCTCTTCCAGATGAATTTTGATATTTTTATAGCTCTACAAAATAATTATCTGATAGTTTGATTGCTGTGCCACTGAATAAGTAAATTAATTTAGGTAGAATTGTCATTTTTATTATATTGACTCAGCTTACCAATGAGCAACTGATGTTTTTCCACTTACTTTGATCTGGTTTTATTTGTGTGAAAAGTGTTTTGTAATTGTGTTCATATATTCCCTGGGTTTGTTTTGGCAGTTAGATTCCTAAGTATTTTATAGTGTTTACAGTAGCTTTAAATTCCAGTTTTCTTTCTGTCTTTTACTGCTGGGCTTTGTTAGTAATACACAGAAATACAGAAGATTTGTGTGTGTTTATTTTTTAACCTGCAACTTTGCCAAAGTTTTTTATTATTTCAAGTAAGCATTTACTGAATTGCCTGAGATTCTCTAAGTATATCATCATATCATCTGAAAAGAGTGGTTACTTAGTTTCTTCTTTGCCTGTTCTAATTCTTTCGATTTCTTTTTCTTCTCTTATTGCTACAGTCAAACTTTCTGGTACCCTATTGAATAATAATGGTCATAGTGGACATTCTTGTTCCACTCCTGATCTTATTGGAAATGAATCTAGCTTATCCCCATTGCATATAATGCTTGCTAAAGCAAGCATTTACCCAGATACTGCTTATTATTTTATGAAAAGTTCCATTTACTCCTACGGTCTCCAATATTTTCAGTAGGAATGGGTGTTGTATTTTGTCAAAAGCTTTTTCTGCATCTATTGAGATAATCATGTGGTTTCTGTTAGTTTTGTTGTTGATCAATAATGTTAACAGTTTTCCTAATATTGAACCAGCCCTCCATTCCTGGTATAAATCATACCTGATTATAAGTATTATTCTCATGATTAGTTGCTGTATTCTTTTGGTTGAAGTCTTGTTTAAAATTTTCGCATCTATATTCATTAGAGAAATTGGTCTATAATTTTCTTTCTCTATTTTGGCTCTTCCTGGTTTAGGTTTCAAAACCATATTTGTGTCATAAAAAGAATTTGGGAGTACTACTTCTTTCCCAATATTCCCATATAGTCTATAGAGTATTGAAATTAACTGTTCTTTAAATGTTTGATTGAATTCACTTGTGAATCCATCTGACCTTGGCGATTTTTTCCTAGGGAGTATATTAATGGTTTGTTGAATTTCTTTTTCTGAGATGGGGTTCTTTAAGTATTCAAATTCCTCTTCTGTTAGTCTTAGTATTTTGTATCTTTTAAAATAATCACCCATTCCATTTAGGTTGCTGAATTTATGGGCATAAAATTGGGCAAAATAACTTATTATTGTTTTAATTTCCTGATTATTGGAGATGATTTCACCCTTTTCCTTTTTGATATTAGTAATTTGGTTTTCTTCTTTGATTTTTTAATGAAATTGACCAAAGGTTTATTAATTTTATTGTTTATTTCATAAAACCAACTCCTAGTTTTATTTATTAGTTCATTTTCTTAATTTTGGTTTTATTAATCTCTCCTTTAGTTTTCACTATTTCTCATTTGGTATTTACTTGAGGATTTTCAAGCTGATCTTTTTCAAGTTTTTTTCAGCTGCATGCCCAATTCATTGATCTCCTCTTTCTCTATTTTATTCCTAAGAACTGCTTTTTCTGTATCCCATAAAATTTGGTAGGTTGTCTTATTACTGTTATTCTCTTCAATGAGGTTGTTGATTGTTTCTGTAATGTGTTGTTTAACCCACTCATTCTTTAGGATTACATTCTTTAGTTTTCGATTTGTTTTTGGTTTATGTTTCCAAGGCCTTTGATTACATAGAAGATTTATTGTATTATGGTCTGAGAAGGACACATTGACTATCTCTGCCTTTCTGCCATGGATTGTGAGGTTTGTATGGCGTAGTACATAGTCAATTTTTGTATATGTACATTGTACCACTGAGGAAAAGGGATATTCCTTTCTATCCCATTCAATTTTTTTTTCAGAGATCTATCGCATGCCCCTTATCCAGACGTCTATTCACCTCCTTAAATTCTTTCTTGTGTATTTTGAGGTTAGATTCACCACATTCAGAGAGGGGGAGGCTGAGGTCCCCCACTAGTACAGTTTTGCTGTTTATTTGTTCCTTTAATGCCCTTAGCTTCTCTTCTAAGTATTTGGATGCTACACCACTTGGAGCATATATGTTTAGTAATGAATTTTCTTCTTTTTCTATGATGTCTTTCAGCAGGATGCAGCTTTCTTCCTTATTTCTTTTGATTTTTCTGCTTTGCCTGAGATTATGATTGCTACCTCTGCTTTTTTTATAGTAGATGAAGCAAAATGAATTCTGCTCCAACCGTTTACCTTGACTCTATGTGTATGTCCCCTTTTCAAATGTGTTTCTTGTAAAGCATATATTGATAGATTACGGCTTTTAATCCATTCTGCTATCTGTCTCTGTTTTATGGGAGAGTTCATGCCATTCAAATACACAGGTATGAGTCCTGTTTGCTTCTTTCCCTCCAACCCCTTTCCCTTTGTTTATGCTTTTCGTTCTCCCTTCTCCCTTCCCCTCCCCAATAGAGTTTTAATTTTTGACCTTCCCTCAGTCTTCCCTCCCTTCTTTCAGGCCCCTCCCTTTTAATCCCCCTTTCCCTTACTATTTTTTCCCTCTCTTTTAGCTTCCCCATTCTTTTCTTTCCCCCTTCCTGTCCTATGGCCTATAGAGTTAGCTGTATTTCTATACTTAACTGAATGTGTTGTACCCTCCTTTAATCCAATCAGAGGAGATACTCACCGCCCTCCCCTCTTTCCCTTTAGTGCAATATATTTTTCTCCCTCTTCCTGTTATGAAATTTATTTTTTTCTGCCTCCTCTTTTCCATATCTCCAATTACCATTCCATGGTAATCACATTTGTTATCATCACATCATTTAATTTATATCCACTTCCTCTATCTATGTATATCTCTTTTACATTTCATAATAAGTATATAATTTCAAGATTTACAAGTATCATCTTCCCTTTTAGGGATGTAAACAGCTTGCCCATATTGTGTAACAAGTTGTTGTTTTTTTTTCCCCTGTTCACTTTTTTTATGTCTCTCTTGAGACCTGAGTTTGAAGAACAAATTTTCTCTTGAGTTCTGGCCTTTTCAGCAGGAAGGTCTGGAAATACCTTATTTCATTGAATGTCATGTCCCTGACTGAAATGTTATGCTTAACTTCTGTGGGTAATTAATCATTGGCTGTAGTTCCAGCTCCTTTGCCTTATGGTATATCTTATTCCAATTCCTTCAGTCTTTCAATGTAGAAGCTACAAGGTCCTGTGTGATCCTGACTGCAGCTCCTCGATATTTGAATTGTTTCTTTCTGGCTGTCTGCAGTATTTTCTCCTTCACTTGATAGTTCTGGCCTTTGGCAACAATATTTCTTGGTGTTTTTAGTTTGGGGTCCCTTTCAGGAGGTGAACTGTGGAATTTTTTGATGACTATTTTGACTTTTGGGTCTAGGAGTTCTGCGCAATTTTACTTGATGATTTCTTGGATAATATTGTCCAGGCTCTTTTTTTTTTCATCCTTGCTTTCTGGTAGACCAATATTTCTTCTGTTTTCTTTCCTGAATCTATTTTCCAGGTCAGTTGTTTTTCAAATCATATATTTTTAGTTTTCTTCTATCTTTTCATTCTTTAGATTCTGTTTGACTGAAACTTGATGTCTCAAAAATTCATTAGCTTCTACTTGCCCCATTCTATTTTTTATCAAAATATTTTCTTCAGCTAACTTTTGTATCTCCTTTTCCATCTGGCCAATGGTTTGTTTTAAGGAGTCATTTTCACCAGTTATGTTTTGCACTTCCTTTTCCATTTGTTCAGTTTTCCTTTTTAAGGAGATATTCTCTTCAGTGAAATCTTTTTTTCATATTTTGAAAATCGTTTGAGAGTTATTCTTCTATTTCTCTAATTTGGGTTTTAAAATCCTTCCCTAGCTCTTCCAAGAAGGCTCTTTGTGCTTCTGATCAGTTCATGTTCCCTTCTGAAGTTTCAGATGGGAGTCCATTCTCAATGCTGACCTCTTTGGTATTTGTGTTTTGGTCTTTGTCCCCATTGAAAGGTTCTGTGGTCCTTTGTTTTATGCTTTGCTTTTTACTCATAATAATAACTATTTTCTTGGCTCTTAGGGTAGATCTGTGAGCGTGTGGAACAGGGAGCTCTATGCTACAGTTCTTGTGCCTAATACATGAGGCTTTGTGTTGTGGCCTCTGGTTCTCTCAGCTAGAAATTAAATGTTGCAGCTTACCTGGTGCTGAACTGACTGGTGTTTGAAAGTAGTATCCCGTTAGGTTTTTGGGGGTTTCCTTGCAGTTACCCTAGAGTTAAATCTTTAAGTGTGGGGCAGGGGTGCTCTCGACCCTGGAGGCTCCTCTGCTGAGCTAGAGCATAGACAAGCTTAGCTTTCTGTGCTAGTGTCTTCCAGATCCCACTGGGGTATTGACCCACTCCTGGGGTCCTGGTGATGGCAGTTGGTGGCTTCACCCCCCCCCCCCTGGGGTTCAGGATCTTGTCCTGGTTTGTTGAGGTTGGGTCTGTCTGGGACAACTCCAATCCTGCACTGGTCGCCTTTGGCCATATCAAGAGGAACCCTCCTTAGTGATCTTTCTAGTCTCCTGGTGTGAGAGTCTATTTACCCCTTCTGCTGCTTCCAGTGTTCCAGAGTTTTTCCTGGGGACATAATCTCTGGGCTGGTCAAGGTCAACAAGGGGAGAGAGATAGCAGTCACCTACCACTCAGCCATCTTGGCCCCCAGAACCAGAAAAAATGGAAACTCTAAAGAATATAAAAATTATATACAAACTAAAAATTTTAAAGTGGGAAAAAGATAATAGAAATTGTTTAGAAAAGGTAAATTGAAAACCAAGTGATGTAATCAAAATGTTGGATGCCTGCTAAGTTTTCTCACTGGTTTCCATTTGCACAAATATTTATTTAATGTCTATTATGTTCATGACTACTGAGGTGATTATACAGAGACAAAATTACATAATGGCATTTGTTCTATTGGTAAGTTATTACTGGTGATACTGAAAAAAAACAAAATCTTAGAATTTATGTTTAGAGGAGTCCCTTCAACTAGCCCAGAGTTTTTATTATGTAGATGAACAACCTGAGGCCTAGGGAAGTTAAATGCTTTCCAAGATTGGGCAGGTACCAATTAGAAAGACCTGAATGGAAATCCAATATATTTTCTTCTGTCACATGTCAACTATTATGAAGTAATGTCAGGGGACAATAGATAGACAAGTATTTCTCTGATTCTGATGCAATGGTCTTTGCTATCATACCCCAATTTTCTTTTTACCTTTGAAGGTTCTTCTTTTCCTTTGGTCTGATTGTGGAAGAATCTTTCTGTTCCTGTGGCAACTTTCTTTCATTGGTTCTCCCAGAACCAAATTTAGTTTAAAGAGAGTGCCAGATTAACCATCCTTCATTTCACTTCCATTCTGTACAGAAGCTTTAACTCTACGGACTTTGCCACCATTTTGTCTAAGGAGGTACCACTCTCACATTCCCAATTGCTGGAGTGACAATGACTTGAATATTATGAAGATATTCTTAGTTTGTCCTCGATTTTGCTATAAATGAAGAGATATTAATAGTGCATATTCTAACATGCATCTTATATTTTGGAAAAGCACAATTCAACGATTTCAGGGAAAGAGTTTTACTTAAAGTTATTTAACATGCAGATCTTAGAATGGTACAACCATAGTTTATCTAGAGTTTAGACTCATTTCATATAGTGTCTCATACTAGCATTAAAAATAATGTAGGTAAGTTGAGTAGATGATAACAATTAAATGGATTTGGAACTATGTGAATAGTCAGACTCAAAGAAAAATTAAAACATTCAATTTCAATTTATAGAGAGCAGGTTTTCAGTTGAATGGCATGGCAATTTGTGCTTGACCCTATGCTTTATAATATATTTATTGATGACTTAGAAGAAGTTTGGTAGTACAATGAATAGAATGCTGTGCCTGAGATCAGGAAAATTGGAGTTCAAATTCAGTTTTAGATGCTTTCTAGCCAGATAACCTTGACAAGTCATTTAAATTCCATCTGCCCCTATTTTCTTAAATGTAAAATGACAATAATAACAGTACCAGTCTTGTTGGATTATTACATCAAATGAGGCCATATTTCTAAAGTGCTTAGCACAGTACCTTGCATGTAATAGATACTATATAAATGTGCATCCTTTCATCCATCCCCATTGAGATAAATACATAGATTGGTCATCAAATATGCTAGTGGCAATAAGTGATGGGATGCAAAGTTGGATGGGTTATCAAACACAATAAAGAATAGAAATGCCATCCAAAGAGATCTTTCACATCAACAGATTAAATAAAATCTAACATGATAAATTTCACTAGAAATAATGTAAAGTTTTACGTGTATTCAAAAATCAACTTGGCACAATGATATTAGGCTGGTTAAAACTCTACTCTCAAATCTGTGACTATTTTTCTGTTATTTTGTGGGAAAAGTTCATTAATGCCTCAGGGAAACATGGAAGATTTCGTGGAAGAAGTGACATTTTAGATGATGTTGGAAAAGTGAACAAAATTTGATAAGTAAAGGCTGGGAGAAGAGATACTAGGGAAAGGGGAATATTATGAACAAAGGAAGAGAAAAGGGTAGTTCAGGTTTATATAAGGGTTTCACAGCAATCCACATCATCTGGAATCCACAGTACATAGCTGGGTAGGGGAGAAGGAATTAAGAGAAGAGAGGATAAGTAAGATATAAACTATTGTAGGGGATTTTTAATACCATATTAAAGACTTTGAACTTACCTTGGTAGGCAAAAAGGAGTTTTTGAATATAGAACTGGCATGACTATACCTCTTCACATTATCTGGCAGTAGTTTGAAGAATGGTTTAGAAGAATAAAAGACTTAAGATGGTAAAATCTATTAGGAACTTGAAATAGACACTTACTATGGTGATTATATTATTTAATCTGATGATTAGTCCTGATGTTCTCAATTGTACATATCAATTGCTTGACTTCACTTAGAAGCTTCTTATTACCCCTTGCTAGGCTGCCGATCACCATGACATGTTTTGTTGGTAAAAATGTATAGAAAATTAGGGGAAGCTTGAAAGAGATTCACCTAGAACTGCTTATGCCTGACAACCAGGAATTGTTTCCTGCTTCATCCAGATACATTCGCACAAATTTTCAACTGTTATGAAAAGTATTAACCATTGTAAAAACTTTATCAAAGTTAAGAAATCATGAGGCTAGTCAGTTAAACAGATAAGGTATAAAATATAGAGAAGCAAATGAGTGTAATAGTATAATATTTGATAAACTTGAAGATCTCAGTATTTAAGGCAAGAATTCACTATTCAACAAAATTGAAAGAACTTGAAATTAGTCTGGTAGAAACTAAATCTAGATCAGCATCATATATTACATACCAGGAGAAGATTGAAATGACTACCTTATTCATTCATAAATAGTAACATCATAAACACATAAGAGGAGCAAGGATACATAAAATCTATACATGGACTAAAAATGTGATAGAGAGACACATAAGAGGTAAACCATTTTGATTACGTAAAATTAAAAGGTTTTTTTTTTCCACAAACAAAACCAGTGCATCTTAAATCAGAGAAGTGATAAATTGGAGAAAATCTTCACAGCAATTTTTGCTGATAAAGACCTAATTTCTAAGATACATAAGAAAATCATTCAAATATAAATGAATGCAAGTCATTCTCTAAATGATAAATGGTCACAAGATATGAGACCATTTTAAGAAGAAATTCAAACTAATTAACCAACTAACTATATAATGTTCTATATCATTAATAACTACAGGAATTAAAATTACAAAAAGTCTAATGTATTGCCTCATATATATTCTATTGGCAAATTTTAAAAGAAAGAAAATAGCAAATGTTAGAGGGGATGTGGGAAAATAGATACATTAATGGATGGTTGAGGAGTTTGTGAATTTATCTAGCCATGCTTGAAAGCAATTTGGAACTATGCCCCCAAAGTTATTAAAGGGTGCTTATTCTTTGACCCACTGATACCACTTTTAGGGCTTTAGTCCAAATAAATCAAATGAAAACAAAAGGATACATATGTACAATGATGGATATATGTATGCATTATGTGTATAAATTATACACAAGTATATACACTTATGTATATATGTATAAATATATATACAAATATGTGTTTATGTGCATATGTTATATATATACATTGACACACTCACACATATTTGAACATGTCTAATATGGAATTTTTTTCCTTGACCACACACATTCCAAATTGGTCTTGTCTTGTTCTCTCAATAAGTGGAGGAAAGAATGGAGGAGGGGGAGAACTCATAACTGAAAACAAAATCAAACTAAAATGAGAAGGGAAGACTTGTGTTTTGGGAAGGGAAGATTATATTATGTATTTAAAATACTGAAAGGGCATTGCAAAAGATAAATTGGACTAACACTTTTTTTTTTTTACTGGATGAGAAGAGCATAAGAGAGGAGTTTATATTTTATTTTATAAGTAGTAGGGAGCCATTGGAACTTTTTGACCTTGGGGGTGATATTATCAAATCTATAATTTAGATTTTGAATTTGACAACTGTTTGGAGTATTGATTAGACAGTGGAGAAACTTGAGAGATGGAGAACAGTTATGAAACCATTATGATGGTATAAGGAACAAGTAATAAGAGCCTCAGCCAGGGTGATAGCCATTTAAGCGTAGGAAACATAACAGATATATTAGATGTGGTGAAGACAGACCAACAGACAAACACCGTAGTTCAGGATTTCATTACTGTTCACTTGGACTACTGCAGTTTAGATTCTCTGTGTAACACTACGAATACATCCACCACAAAGCTGCCAAAGAATTTTTGTTTAGTTTACCTGTGATCCAGGAACTCCCTTGCATTGAAAAGTACAGTGATTCCCTATTTTCTCTAGGTTCAGATGTGATCTCCTTTCTTTACCATTTAAATTTCTTCACAACATGGGCTTGTCTTAGCTATACAGTCATGTTATATAATATTCCTTAGCTTTTGCTGGACTACACAATCACACAGGTCAACTTAATCCTACACACAATATACATCTCCCAAATTTGAACTTTTGGAATGGATTGTTCTTTATGACTTGAATTCATTCCCTTAACACATTTGCCTCTTGAAGTTCCTAGTATCTCTCGGAATACCCAGTTTCCTTCAAGATTCATCTCAAATAGCACTTCTTACCTCAAGTTTATCCTTCCTCCCCCGATACTAATGAATTTCATTCTGAAAATATATTTTGTGAAAATTATTAATATAATGAGCATGCAAAATATATGTACATAAGTTCCTTGTAAATGCACTTATGAGTAAATATGCATATAGATGTATACATGCATGCAAACACATGATTAAATATATTCACATACATATTGTATCAGTGTTGTATCCTCCATCATAATATAATCTCCCAAGGTGAGAAATTGTTGATTTTTTTTCTTTTTATCCCCAGAGCTTATCATGGTGCTTGTCACATAGAATAATCAACAGCTTCCTATTGATTGACATCGTAACTGATTCATTGCTGATAAGCAAGAAATAGAAGAGATGAATTTATTTTACCCAACCAAAAGCATCCAATATAACCAAGTCTGATAATTGTTCTGGGCCAGTAATAGGAAGAAATATATAAAAGAGAAAAAAAATTCATTGTATTTGCAGTCCTTGTCTCATGGCCCAAAGCTAGATTTTTAAAAATATTTTCAATAAAAAAAATAGAGCCAGTAATGTAACAGACTAATGACATGTGGGAGCAAAGTGTATTGATTGGTGCCAAAAGCCACAGAGAGACTACTTTCAATCCTGACTCTCTTTTTTAAGCTGTAAATAAATTTCTATTGAATTCACAACTAACCTTCTCATCACACAGTGCTGCAATGTTGGGTTCTATTTGTTTCTTTGTTGTTCCTCCTACCCCACCCCTCCCCATATCCAATTAGATACAAAGTTGTGTTCATTTTACCTGAACAATAGTTCTTACATCTTTTCCCTTCCTTTCTTGACTCCTATAGTCACCATCCTTTTTTTCTGATGATGATGATCATCATACATTCTCCTTCAGTGTCCTTTAATTCAATTTCCATGCTGAAATTTATGCTCACTACAGTAATCAAAATATTCTTCCTGAAAAATGGGTCTGGCTATATCAATTAACTTCTCAGGAAGTTTAGTGACTTCCAACTATGTTTATGATAAGTAGACACTATTTAGCTTTTCATTTAAAAGGAAATTGGGGGTCTAACTCCTATTTCCAGACTCATCTCAGCTTCATTACTTTGCTTACACATTTCATATGTCAGGCAGCTTGTCCCTACCCACTGAACTCTGAACTCAAATTTCCATCTTCTTTCTCCATGTTTTTGCAAAATTTGACCCCATGGACTTAAAAAGAAAACTATGTGCAACTATTCATATTGATACAAAAATTTAAAGCAGAATATTGGAAAAGGGTCTAAAGCAACATATTTTAAAGATGATTCTTATTACCATGCCGAAATTATATCCAAAATGGAGTATAAGCATATCAAAACCAAAAAAAAAATGTTATTTCATAGCACTTCAAGTATTGCAAAGCAGCTTATGAAGATAAAATTTTATTCTTATGCAATGGAGAGGCAGGAACCATTATTTCCCCCATTTTAGCATGCGAAAACTGAGGTAGATGACAGTTAAGTGATACTTAGTTTCTTGAATACAGTAAATGTCTTAAGTTTTCATGATTCCAGGTCTAGTACTCTATCTACTGTGTCAACTACTTGTGTGGCAAAACTGGAAACATAATAGGATATGTTAATAACAAAATATTTCAAAGTATATTTTTCCCAATCATGGATACTAAGAAAAATTATTTTGACAAAATATGATACCAATTTTATTTTTTAAAACAATGAAGCAGAGGGATAAATAAACCTTTCTTTAACATGGTAAGTAATATTTTTCCAGAAAATCAGACTATATATTGTTACCACTATTACTGGAAAAGGCAATACAAACACTAGTTAAAGTAATAATATGGGGAAAAATAGATCAAAGGAGTAGGTACAGAAAAAATTAAATAAAGTTTTAGATTTGTTTTTTGCAGAGGATGTGATGGTCCTTCTAGTAAAGTTGAAAGTGTAAATTATAAAATGAATTGAAAAAATACCTTCAGAAAAGTCTCAGGATATTAAATAAACCATACATTTTTATATTTCTATCTATTATCAATAAAATCAACACATATCAGTAGAAAAAATCCATTAAATTGTAGAATTTAGAATACATGATCTAAAATAAATAAATCTAAAATAAAATGATACACTCATTAGGCAAGGTTGGTTCAGTATAAGGCAAACAATAAATATGTGCAATAATACTAATACCGAAAGAATATGATAGGATCAAAAATACTAAAATGAATTTAAACATTATAGCAATAAACAAAGACATACTAAGTACAATAAACAGGATTTATCTAGATGCAATGCAAAAGTGCTAGAGAAAACTTAGGGACATTTTCAACAAATTCAAAGGTGAAGAAATATGCCTATTGTAACTATAATTTAGTGTTTCCTTACGATGATTGTTTCATATTTGGGAGATATTTATATGGTTTTTCAAAGTTGATATCCTGAGATAATTCCATTGAGAAAGTGAAAAGCAATATTGTAATTCTTCTAGGAGAATTTAGGTTTAGGAGTAAGCATAGCTGTGACAATTACTGATTTGAAAGGATCCAATGATTTCAGTTCAGAAGTAAGAGCAGTACAATGACAGTTTAAATTTACAGTTGGTATTTCCAAGAACTGTGATGCAAATCCTATTTGTAGTGTCCTAAGAAATATCACAGTTTGGAAGTTCAATAAGTTTTTAACTCAAATATTTTGCTTTGGTTCTGGGTAGGGCTATTAAACTTGCTAAGAATTCCGAATACTATAGTACTCACATACTACTTAATAATGTTCACTGCTGTTTTCCAGGACTTAAATATTTTCTCTAAACTAAAGATGCTTATAAATACTACTAAACTAAATATTTATTTATTGGATTATTTCATGATCATAATAAGGAATGAAAATTATTAAGAATGATGGAAATAAAGAATTAATTGAAGGGTTATGTATTTTATTTTAAATGGTTTATGAATAAACAAGAGAAAGAGAGCAGAGTGAGGTATAAAACATAAAGTTCTGACTATATTATATTAAAAAAAAATTGTACAATTAAAACCAATGTAGCCAAGGTGAGGTGGAAAGCAGGACATTGGAGAAAAGAATTTAAAATTTCTCAGATAATAGTCTCATATCTCAAATATACAATAGCTTTGTCAAATCTATAAGAATGTTAGTCTTTCCTCAAGTGACAAATGGTTAAAGGACATGAATAGGGAGTTTTCCAATAAAAAATTAAAGCAATCCATAATTATACATAAATGTTCTAAATCATTATTAGAAAATGCAAATAAAAACAACCTTGAGATATCATTTAACACCTATCAGATTGACTGAAATGATTGAAGGGGAAAGTGAGAAATTTTGGAGGGGATGTGGAAGAATTAGAACACTAATTCATTGTTTATGGAATTGTGAATTATTCCAATAATTTTGGAAAGCAATTTGGAATTATGCCTAAAGACTTATTAAACTGTCCATGCCCTTTGACCCAACAATATCACAACTCGGTCTATTTCCAAAGATGATTCAGAAAAAAAGGAAAAGAACCTCTGTATTCCAAAAATGTTTATAGCAGTTCTCTTTGTTGTTTCAAAGAACTGGAAATTGCAGGATATTCATCAATAGGGGAACGATTGGAAAAGTTATGGGATATGTTTATGATGGAATACTACTTTTTGTAAGAAATGAGCTCAATAATCTTAGAAAAACATGGATAGATCTGAACAAAAGCATGAAGAGCAATGTGAGCAGAACCAAGAGAGTATTGTATATGGTAATATCAGTATAGTTTTAGTAGCAACTTTGAATGAATAAGTTATTTTGGCTACATATCAACTACAAATGACACATTAAGGAAGACACTATCTATATCCAGAGAAATAATTGATGAACAGAAGCATATACAAAATTATTTTTACATAAATAAACATATGTGAATCTAATGGTGTGGGCAGAGGGAGGGGGAGAAGAAATTTAAAATAAATTCACCATATAACTGTATTACATATTTAAAAGGACTAGCAAATTGTACATGATAAATTTGGAATGTTGTGTGCAATCATATTTTTAAAATTATACTATGCTATGAAAATGTTTGTTTATTTCATAAATTGTAATTATATTTAAAAATAAAATAAATTAAAGAAAAATAAAGAAAATTGCCAGATATTTTAAAGTAATTTTCAGAATATGTTGATTCATAATATAATAAATTATATATTTTGATATAAAATGTAAAACTCTGAAACTTACTTTGAACTCATCACAGAAACATGATTTATTTTTTAAATTATGGTACCTCATTATAATTAAAAATAATATGATATAACAACAGAACAATATAATTTGGGGAATTGCCAAGATTACCTATAAATTAGATTCTATCATTCCCAATTTCCACTGGAAACATTATGCTTATTATGTAGCATTTCTACAAATATTTGCAATAGGAAAGGAAAAGAAACAGAAGTTGTAAGGAAAAAAGATAGGCAAAGAGAAAATTAAATTATGCCTTTTATAGATGATATTAAAGAGATCTCAAAGAGTCCTCGAAATTTAACTAAAATTAATTTAAATAATTGATATCCTCAGAAATATTGGGGAATACAAAATAAATTAAAATAAACCATCCACATTTCTACAGGGAGCCAACAAAAACTGGCAAGAAGATATAAAAGTATAAACTATATTCAAAATAACTATAGAAGTTAAAAAATATTTGAAATTGTATATCCTAAGTTTCACTCAGAGGCTACAAGAACTTAGCTATAAATCTTACAGAAATAAAGACAGAACTAAATAATTTAGGAAAAATTAATAACTCATTGGTTAGCCATGTTAATATAAATGAAAACTGTAAACTACCTAAGTTTACTCATTTATTCTGCATTGTACCAACTCCAAAAATATTTTAGAAAAAAATTCATATGAAGAAACAAATATTAAAAATCCCAAGAATAATAAGGCTAAAGAAAAGAGATGGAAGGAGATTTATCGTGATCTGATCTTAAATGACTATACTTGATACAGTTTGACAGAGGCAGCAACGGAGGCACAGAGAAATAGAGACAGAGAGATACACAGAGAGACACAGAAAAACAGAACAAGAGCCAGGGAAAAATAGAGTGATAAGTGAAAAAGAATAGAATCATAAAATACAGAAGCAAATTAACACTTTTAGGTTTCATAAATCCCCAAACCCTAGTTCCTGAGGTAAGGACTCCCTATTAAAAAATATTTCTGGGAATACTTGACAACAAAGTGCCTGACAAAATTAGCATTAGATCCATGCCTCAGATTAAATACTAAGATAAACTCCAAATAGATAAATGAATTAAATGCAAAAAAATATATCTTCAAACAAACTAGAGGAACAAGAAAGAAATTATCATTTTTACCTCTGGAAACAGAAAATTGTCATGGTTCAATCAGTTACAGTTTAGAAGAAGATAAAGTGACCAATTTTGATTATATTAATTCAGAACATCTATATGAAAAAATCCAATGGAGCAAAAAATAAATAAATAAATAAAAGAAGAAGAGAAACTGTCAACTGGGAAAAAGTACTCGCAATAAATATTCCTAACAGTGTTCTTTTTTCCCTTACATATTTGAGGACTGTTTTAAATTTATAAGATGAAGAGCCATTCCCCAACAAAGAAATGGTCAAAGTAAATGAAGTTTTCGAAGAAAGAAACTTCATCTACTAAAATTCATCCAAAAATTATCTAAAGCATTAATAATTAGTGAAAATCAAATTAAAACAACTTTGAAATTCTATTTCACACACATACTGGCAAAGATGACAGAAAAGCAAAATAACAAACATTGGAAAGATTTTGGGGAAAAAGGCATACTAACACACTGTTGATGGAACTTTGATTGTTCTAGACATTCTGGAAAATAATTTATATGGAAAGTTAACAACTTGGGCATACCTTTGACTTAATCATACCACTACTAGTCCTAAAAACTAAAACATATTTTTTTGAAAAGGGAAAGTATTTATAGGTTCAAAATATTTGTATGAGGTCTTTGCATTGTAATTAAAAATGGAAATTAATGGAGTCTCTTTTTATTGGGGAATGGATAAATAAAGGGCTATATATGGAATATAATTGTGTCATAAGAAATGTTATCATAGATTGTTTCCAGGAAACCTAGGAAGATGTTTACGAATTGATGCAGGATGAAGTGAGAACAACAACCCAACAGTTTATAAATACCAATCTCGAAAAACTTGAAAACTCTGATCAAAGATATGTAAAGTGAATCACTAGTCTAAAAGAATAAAGATGATACACATCTTTCATTTTATAACTCAAAATGTTTGAACTTTAGAGACAGTGTCTTTTGTTGATAGCTAATTTGAAATTTTGTTTTACTGTATTTGAATGAATATAGAGTAGAAATATGTTGCAGTATTAAATTGTGGTGGTGGTTCATTTTTATTTTTCATGATGGTTGTGGAAGAGATAAATTAATGTTTAAAATACTCATTATTTGGGGAAAAACGATTAGAAAATGTGAAAGCAGAGAAAAAGCCAAGTAGAAATGGATTCTCCAAAATCAGAAATCTAAGTACAGAATGTTCTCATCTCATCCTATTCATTCTTGTTCTTCAGATGGACTCTGACACCTCTGGAGAATTTTTCAATAGTTAGGTTGTTTTTGCTATTAAATCTACATGCCAATTTAAAGTTACTATGTTTCCCAAAATTTCATGTTAGAATTATAGATATTCCTAACATATGTTTCTATAAATCAAGCAACTTCCAACATGATTGTCAATTAAAAGACATCAACAGATTGGACATATTCACAATCTATCTGTGCCCTGAAGGCTTTCTCATTGGTTAAAAAGGATGATTGGGGAAAAAAAAGATGATAGGGATGGGATCTATGACTTCATGCATAAAGGGAACCCAGAGTTAAAGAAACTCCCGATAGGAATACACGTTGAAATATGCTCTACAATTTGTATTATTAGAGTGCTCTACAGGGTTCTGACAGCATGCATGGATTGTCCAAGGTCACATAGCCAGGATGTCACAATGAAGACTTAAACCCTCTTTGAAGGATGATCTGTAGTCACTACACCAAAATATTATGGAGAAATACATGAATGGCAAAAATTCATAAGTGCTCTACCATTCCTTTGATAAATGGAGAAGGAAAAAATGAATTGTGAAACAGCCATCAAGTTAAAAATATTACTAAACATGTGTAACGTGTTAGAGCACTTTTCCCTTCTATTGAGAACTATTCCAACAATAAGGGATATTTCACTTATCTACTTAGAGGTAGCAGGAGGCTTAGAGATGTTGAGGTTAAACCCATTCAAATTATGAATAATGAAACATAATCTCGAAAACCTTATATCATTTCCCCATGGTCACATCAATTATAAAGAAACTAAAAGGATGGAACATAGTTTTGTTTAGCTATTTTTGCATCTCTCTATCCTTGGACTAGGAAAAGAAGAAAACAGAGGGTGGAGCCAAGATGACAGAGTAGAAGGATGAATTTGCTATAGCTCTTCCCCTCCCCATAGTCCAATAAAATACCTGTAAAAATGACTCTAAACAAACTCTAGAACAGTAGAAGCCACAAAAAGTGAAAGATATTTCCAGTCAAAGACAGTCTGAAAGGGCAACAGGAAAGATCTATCACACCAGGCTCTGAGCAGAGCATGGCTCATCCTTGGCCACATGGCACTGGCAGGGACAGGACTGAAGGAAACTTCACAGCATGGAATAACAGGTAGCAGCTGCAGTGTCCAGATGTCTCAACCTACAAAGGCAAAAGACAGCTTTAAAGTTCAGTGAGAAAATGCTTTTGCCTGGCTGAGAAGGGAAGGAGGTCTGACCCTGGCTCCACAGGTGCAGCAGTCACTGAGGTAGCAACATCCATTTTAGGAGACCTCAGTTTAAAGATCCTGGGTTAATTGAGCAGCTGCTCTGGGTCTCAGTTCTGAGTGGCAGTCCTGGGGTGAGGAGGAGCACTGGCAAAGTGGAGAGGGTGGAGGCTCTGGAGAGGGAATTCCACTAACAGATCCGTGGCAGAAAAGCTTGTGGTTGCTCCCAGAACAGAGCAAGGGCCAGTAGAGGAGTAAACACCTCTCCATTCATTGTACCAGCTTGGAGGAACTGAGAACTTACAGGTCCCTAGAGTATACCCTCCACTTGAGAAAAAACTCATAAGTCAAGGAACTTGCAGGAAAAATGCCCCCAAAAAGCAAAAAAATTAAGACTAGAGAAGGTTACTTTCTTGGTAAACAGGTATGTTCTTTCATCCTTTTGGGTAAGGAAGAACAGGGCATACCATCAGAGGAAGACATAAAAATCAAGGCTTCAGCATCCAAAACCTCAAAAATAAATATTCAGTGGTCTCAGACCACTAAATGAATGGAAGAGCTCAAAAAGGATTTAGAAAATCAAGTAAGAAAGGCGGAGGAAAGATTGGGAAGAGAAATGAGAGCGATACAAGAAAATCATAAAAAGCAAGTCAACAGCTTGCTAAAGGACACCCAAAAAATGATGAAGAAAATAACATTTACAATAGACTAACCCACATGGCAAAAGAGGTCCACAAGCCAATGAAGAAAAGAAAGTTTTAAAGAGTAGAATTGGCCAAATGGAAAAGGAGGTTCAAAAACTCACTGAAGAATATTGTTCTTTGAAAAATAGAATGGAGCAGATGGAAGCTAATGACTTTATGAGAAACTAATGAATTAAAAAACGAAACCAAATGCATGAAAAAATAGAAGACAATGTGAAATGTCTCATTGGAAAAACAACTGACCTGCAAAATGCATCCAGGAGAGCCAATATAAAAACCATGGGACTACCTGAAACTATGATCACAAAAAGATCCTGGGCATCATCTTTCAAGAAGTTATCAGGGAATACTGCCCAGGTATTCTACAACCAGAAGGCAAAATAAATATTTAAAGAATGCACTGATCACCATCTGAAAGATATCCAAAAAGAAATTTCCTAGGAATATTGCAGACAAATTAGAGAGCTCCCATTTCAAGGAGAAAATATTTCAGTCACCCAGAAAGAAACAATTCAGTTATTGTGGAATTACAATCAGGATAACACAATATTCACCAGCTTCTACATTAAGGGATTGAAGGACTTGGAATATGATATTCCAGAAGTCAAAGGATCTAGGATTAAAACCAAGAATAACCTACCTAGCAAAACTGAGCATAATACTTCGGGATAGGGGGGTAGGGGAAATGATCATGCAATGAAATAGAGAAACAGAAAATTTGACTTTCAAACAAAAGAATCAAGAGAAACATGTAAAGGTAAACAAGAAAGAGAAATCATAAGAGACTTATTAATTTTGAACTGTTTACATTGCTACATGGAAAGATAGTCTTTGCAATTCTTGAAACTTTCCTCAGTATTTGGGTAGTTGAAGGGATTATATATAGACAGAGGGCAAAGGGTGAATGGAATAGGAAGAAATGACATCTAGAAAAATAAAATTAAAGGTTGAGAGAGCAATATATTGGGAGGAGAAAGGGAGAAATGGAAAGGGGCAAATTCTCTCTCTTAAAAGAGGCAAGAAAAAGCTGTTCCAATGTGGGGGGGAAAGGGGGATATGAGAGGAAAAATGTGAAGCATGCTCTCCTCACATTTGGCTTTTGGAGGGAACAACATGCGCACACAATTTGGTATGAAAATCTATCTTACACTACAGGAAAGTATGGGATAAGGGGATAAGTGAGGTGTGTGGGAGATGATAGATGGGAGGGCAAATAGGAGGAGGAAGTAATTATAAGTAAACACTTTTGGGGCAGGACAAGGTCAAAAGAAAGACTAGAATAAATAGGGGGTGGAACAGGAAGGAGGAAAATATAGTCAGTCTTTCATAATATGAATATTATGGAAGTCTTTTGCGTAACTACACATATATAGCCTGTATTGAATTGCTTGCCTTCTCAGTGTGGATGAGTAGAGAGGGAGGAGGGAAGAGATGTTGGAACTCCAAGTTTTAGAAAGGAATGTTGGGAATTGTTTTTGCAGGTAAGTTGGAAATAACAAATACAAGTAATGGGGTATGGAAATTTATCTTGACCAACAAGAAAGGAGAGAAGATGAGGATAAGGGAAGGGAGGGGTGTGATAGAAGATTGGCGAAAGATGTAATCATAATGCATGGTGTTTTGGGATGAGGGGAGGGGAGAGATGGGGAGAAAATTTGGAACTCAAAATCTTGAGAAAATGAATGTTTAAAACTATCAACAAATAAATAAATTTGAAAAAAAGAAATAAAAGAAAACAAAAAGGAGATCATTTAAGTAAATCAATTAATGTATGAATAGTAAAATTCAGAAATTAATAACTGATTTCACAAAACACGATATCCATCTATTTTGCAATGCTGGTTTTCATGTTTTACTCCATATGCCCCAACCCGCAAAACTTGTGCTTCAAGCCTGAATATTTCCACCTCCCATCTATAAATATTACTTCAACTTCTCCAAGAAAAGTTCAAAATCTCTCTTTTTTTCACCTCCTTGTCCTAAACATGCATTGAAATAGCTTACCACAGGAGAACTTCTAAAAGAAATGTCAACCTATGTCCAACTTAGAAATTTGTCTTAGAAAATAGTACCAAGTTCAGAGAAAGTAAGTGACTTTACCATGGCCAATGATCTGTTAAATTTCAGAATAAGGATTTTTTCTCAGTGTTGCCAGATGCCAAGACACCCCCCCTGCCTCTCTCCCTCTCTCTCTCTCTCTCTCTCTCTCTCTCTCTCTCTCTCTCTCTCTCTCTCCCTCATTCTCTCTCTCTCTCTCTCTCTCTCTCTCTCTCTCTCTCTCTCTCTCTCTCTCTCCCTCATTCTCTCTCTCTCTCTTAAATATAGATTAAGAAAGAAAAGTTTGTCTTCAATCCAATGAAAATGTATCTAGTATGTGTATTCTAGGTCCTTTAGGGTAAAAAACAAATTTTGAAATAAAAAGTTCCTGATCTGAAGGTTCCTATAAACTATTAGGTGAAAGAATGAGAATAACTAGAATCCAAAGATGAAATATAATATCGTCATTAAGGGAAGGACACTTTTCTATGGGAATCAAGGAACAGGCTATTGATATCAAAAAGAGATTAACCTAGAAAATGAAGTCTAATTTGGCCCTGAAAGATCGAGTTGTGCTTAAGTAGGTAAAAATGGGAATGGGGTTAAAGAAATGGGAGATAATCTTAGACAAAGGTAAAAACTGTGTTTGAACTACTTACATTTTTCCTTCAGGTCATAAACATTTAAGGGACACTAACAGCTCCTAAAATCCTTCAGTTAATTAAGAATAACTAATTACAGTCTCCTATTAGCAAGAATGGTTATGTAAAACCCTTCAAGTACCCCTCCATATGGTTGGTGGTTGTTGTCCTTCGTTTTTGGAAAAGGACCAAAATGACATCACCGTTGTGAAGTGAAATTTCAGTGTGTCCCACTGTGGCTGATCAGATCCGTATGAGCTCGGAATGCTCTAGCACAGATTGGGCACAGATAGTCCATATGAATATTTGGCATGGATATCCCAAATTTGCACATCCCACGTTTACATTCTGCTATGCCATTTCTGCTTTGCTCTAAGAGCACAGCACCTCTTCTTATGTGGGCATGTCATGCTAAGCAGTCCTGTGCCAGTGTCTCCCATGTTGCACAGTCAAATACAAAATTCTTGAGGGAGACCCTGAGAGTGTCTTGTATCATTTCTTCTGTCCACCATATGATTGCTTACCCCATGTAAGTTCTCCATAAAATAGTCTTTTTGGGAAGCGTACTTTTGAGATTCAACACAACATTAGTCATTAACTCCCATTTCTCCTCAGCAGCAGCTTTACAATGTGAAAGACGATATAACTACTATAGCAATTCTTATGCCTAGTACCAAAAATACTAGTTTTTAATTCACATTTAGGAACTAGCAATTTAAAATTGTTTTACTTTCATTTCATTCTGTGCTTTACAATTCCTGACACTTTTCTTACAGGTTACTTTTGAAATCAGTAGAAAATGATTTGCAAACAAAGTGATGAGATTTACCATTCTTTGGGAAAGTATATGATCTTGTATTCCATCTCTTTAGACTAACTCAGGCCTTTTTCACCAAAGGGAGTATCAGACTGATTATTTCTTTGAGAAAATTTTAAAAAAGCAGAGCACAAAAATGATTCTTATTCAGAAGTAAATATGGTTTATTCTTATTTTTAAGAACATCCTAGTGATTCTCTTTAGAGTGTTTGCCAAATACCATCATATTTTAAAAGGACTGTATCCTGCATGCTCTTTGAACAATGGCATCTTCTGAGATACAGCAATCTTCTTCATCTTTCACCATTAGGGCCCGCAGGCAATGAATGAATTCAGTGCTAGTGGAGTTGCAGGTTTGTTTAATTAGATGATAATAATACTAATTTGTAGTCCAAGGCTAATAAAATTTTCAACACTCATATACTTTGCATAAAAGCAACATTTAATCAATTTGGCAGTTACCCACCATTATTTTCATAAGTTTCAAATGAATGGATGTAGAACAAACCCAATTATTATTTCTTTTTCCCCTCAGTACAATGAATCTAGTAAAACATAAAATGCTTGGTGGTGCCTTGAATAAAACATGTCACAGTCTGTTTTAAAGGGCTCATCTTAATTGCAATGTGTCTTCCCTATGGTGTAGGTAAATGTTTGTTTTGTGTTAATTAAGAAGTCATTTAGACATCTGCTCTTTATTTTAGGGAATGCCTTCAAAGTACAAAATCTGTTTTCCCCATGAGAACATTTTATGTTCCCAAGTGGTAATTTCCCAATAAAGTGTCTCCTTTTCAGAACAGAAAGTCTAGTGCACAAAGGTTTTGCCATCTGTTCTGTATAGTTCCACTTGTGAGTGAGGTGTTTGATTAGAGGAAACAAATGCAGAGAATGATTTCACTTAAGATGGAGAAAACAAAGGAGAAGTGAATGTATACATTTATGACTCTTGACATAGTTGTCATTTTCTTAAAATATATATTTATAAAGGGAGGTAAGTTCTAAAGTTCAATAAAACAGTGGTATTTCAGAGTTGAAAGCAACTGAAGAAAGTACATGGCTTGACCCATAACTGATCAGGAATCATGTCATTATGTATAATAAAAGGATATCTGGACTGCACTTTAATACCTTCAATTAAAGGAAATTGGCTCACTCTTCAAACAACCTATTCTATTTTGAAATATTTAGAATTATTCCAAGGATGAAATATAATTTTCTTTCCAATTTCCATAAATTTCTCAAAATTAAGTATCCTGGCCTCTAGTTATTTCTCCACAGTCCATAAAATACTTGTAAAAAGTGACTCTCGACAACTTCTAGAGCAGCAGAAGCCACAGAATGACAGAGCAAAAGAGATTTCCAGTCCAAGGTAGCCGGGAAGGCCGATAGGAAAGTTGTATCACACAGGGCATAGAATGGAGCACAGTCCAGCCTTGGCTGCATGGTGCTTGGAGGAACAGGACTGAACAGGCCTTTGGAGCAGAATCCTCAGCAGCAACTGTAGTTCTCAGATCCCTCAACCCACAAACACCATGGACAACTTCAAAGGTCAGTGAGATGTCTTTTTAAACTGGGTGAGAAAGGAGCAGGGTACTCCCCTAGGTCCAGCCCCAGGCAGTGGCAGCAGAGGCAGCAGTAGCTGTGGCAGTGGCAGCAGCAGCGATAGCATCCATTTGTGGAGCACTCCACCTAAAGCCCCTGGGGTAATTGAGCAGCTGATCTGAATCTTCAGTCCAGGGAATGAGGAAGAGTGCTGGCATGGAAGAGTTGTGGAGAGAGAATTCTACTATGTGCAGATTCTGGGCAGAAAAGTTTTTGGTTGCTCCTAGACCAGTGTGCAGGTCAGGAGAGGGGTAACTCCTCTGCACTGATTGTGCCACCTTGGAGGAACTGCGAACTTACAGATCCCCAGAGTGTACCCTCCTCTTAACAAAGGACTCAAAGGTTAAGTAATTGGCTAGGAAAATGCCCAAAAAAGGGAAAAAATAAGAATATAGAAGGTTACTTTCTTGGTGAACAGGTATTTCCTATCATGCTTTCAGATGAGGAAGAACAATGCTTACCATCAGGGGCCACCAAAATAAATATGCAGCAGTCTCAGGGCATGGGGGAGATCAAAAGGGATTTTTAAAATCAGGTAAGAGAGATGGAGGAAATATTGGGAAGAGAAATGAGAAAAACTCAAGAAAATCATGAAATGTGAGTCAAGAACTTGCTAAAGGATACCCAAAAAATGCTGAAGAAAATAACACCTGTAAAAATAGGCTAACTCAATTGGCAAAAGAGGTTCAAAAAGCCAATGAGGAGAAGAATAATTTAATGCTGTAAAAAACAGAATTAGCCAAATGGAAAAGGAGGCTCAAAAGCTCACTGAACAAAATAGTTTTTTAAAAATCAGAATGGAGCAGATGGAACATAATGACTTTATGAGAAATGAATAAATTGCAAAACAAAACCAAAAGAACGAAAAAATAGAAGATAATGTGAAATATCACATTGGAGAAACAACTGACCTGAAAATAGGTTCAAGAGAGACAATTTAAAAATTATGGGATTACTTGAAAGTTATGATCTTAAAAAGAGCTTAGACATCATCTTTCATGAAATTATCAAGGAAAACTGCCCTGATATTCTAGAATCAGAGGGTAAAATAAATATTGAAAGAATCCACCAATCACCTCCTGAAAGAGATCCAAAAAGAGAAACTTCTAGGAATATTGTAGTCAAATTCCAGAGTTCCCAGGTCAAAGAGAAAATATTGCAAGCAGCTAGAAAGAAACAATTCGATCGTTGTGAAAATACAAACAGGATAATACAAGATCTAGCATCTTCTACATTAAGAGATCAAACGTTGTGGAATATGATATTCCAGAAGACAAAGGAACTAGGACTGAAGCCAAGAAGCACTTACCCAGCAATATTGAGCATTATTCTTCAGGGGAAAAAATGGTCATTCAATGAAATAGAGGACTTTCAAGCATTTTTGATGAAAAGACCAGAGCTGGAAAGAAAATTTGACTCTCGCACACAAGAATCAAGAGAAGTATGAAAAGGTAAATAGGAAAAAAAAATCATATTTATCCAAACACCCTAGTCCCTTAATATAAAAGCTACTAAAGTTTTTGTTATCCTGATTGTGTTTCCACACTACTTCAATTGTTTCTTACTGGCTACTTGCAATATTTTCTTACTGACTTGGGAACTCTGAAATTTAGTTATAATATTATTGGTAGTTTTCTCTCTGAGATCTCTTTCAGGGAGTGATCAGTGCATTATTCCAAGCTCAATTTTACCCTCTGGTTTTAGAACATCAGCGCAGTTTTCCTTGATAATTTATTGAAAGATGATATCTGGGCTCTTGATTAGATCATGACTTTTAGGTAATCCAATCTATTTTCCAAGTTGTTCTTACAATGAGATATTTCATATTGTCTTCTATTCTATTTTTTATTCCATCAGTTGTATTTCATGATTTATTGATTTCTCATGGAGTCATTTGCTTCTATTTGCTCTATTCTAATTTTTAAGGAATTGTTTTCTTCAGTGAGTTTTTGGACTTCTTTTTCCGTTTCATCCATTCTGGTTTTAAAGATATTCTTCTAATTGAAATTTTGAATCTATTTTGCCATTTGGGTTAGTATTATTTTTAATGGTATTATTTTCTTCCACATTTTTTTTGTTCTATTTTAGCAAGCAGTTCACTCATTTTGTCTGATTTTCTCACATCACTCTCATTTTCCTTCTAAGTTTTTTCTCTACTTCTCTTATTTGCTTTACAAAATCCTTTTTGAGCTCTTCCATGGTCTGAGAAGAATTCATAATTTTCTTGGAGGTTTTGAATGTGCAGGCTTTGACTTCCTTGTCTTCTTTAGGTTGTATATTTTAATCTTCCCTGTCACCAAAGTAAGAGTCTGTACTCTGTGTTTCTTTTTCACTGTTTCCTCATTTTCTCAGTCAATTACTTGACTTTTTAATTCTTTGTTAAGGTAGGACTCTGCTTCCATTGTGGAGGGAATACTTTTCCAACCTTCAGGGTTTGTGCACAGTTATTTTGAGAAACATTTCTAAGGACGTGCAAATTTTCAGTTCTTCCAAGGTGATATGATCAAAGGAGAGACCACCCCAGGACTGTGATCCAGATCTAAGCATGGGCCAAGCAGGAAAATTCTGCTTCAGTGCCAGCAAAGAGGTCTTTGCAATTCCCCTCTGATAAGCCATTCCATCTACCCACTGTCTGTGCCTGAGAACTCCAGAAGTGGCTGCTGCTACTGTTGCCACTGCTGACACTGCTACCCCAGGAGTGGGGCCAGACTGTGCTCCTCTTTCACCTAGGTATGACAGACCTTTCCTACTGATCTTCTAAATTGTTTTTGGTACTTGTGGTTTGAGAAGTCTGTAAACCAACACACCTACCAGTGATTCAGTCCCATGAGGCCTGCTCAAGGCTTATTGGAGTCCAACCTGTGCTGGCATGTTTTGCACTGGTCTATGCTCCTCCCTCAGACTACTGTAGCACCTTTTTTGTTGACCCTCCTGGTTGTCTTGAACTGGAAATTTATTTCATGTTTTGGGGGTTCTGCAGCCCTAGAATTTGTTTAGAATTATTTTTACAGGTATTTGGAGGAGTTTTGGGGGAGAACTCAAGCAAGTCCATGTTGTTACTCTGCATTATTGGCCCTGTTCCCTCAATCATTTCCATTTTTATTTAATCTTACCCAGATCTAAAAGGAATTCATTTTTATAGTGAAAAGTAAAAGCCAAGTGGGGGGCATCAAATGAATGTAATAATACATTCAGTGTTCTCCATCCAAATCCCCTTCTCCAAAGAAGCTGGAGATGGAAGTCATCATTCATTTTTTTGAGATTTACTATATCATTATAATTAAAATATTTCGTTTTATTTTTTTGCTTTTTCATAAAGTCATGTTGCATGCTTTCTTATTTCTTCTATCTTTACTTTAAATCACTTCATAACATTCTATGTTTCTTTGAATACTCCAAATACTTTAGTTCTGTAGCACACATAAAATTTGTAGATATACATTGAGCACTTTGTGGCAATATTCTTGAGTAAAGTCAGGAGCTCACCTGAACTCTCTAACATTTCCCTCCAAACAACTTTGAAATAAGGTCTTAAATCAAATTCTAGAGCAGTAGAACCAACAAAAGTTTGGGTTGAAACAATATAGCAAGTGGGCAGGAAATGTCTGTTACACCAAGGTGGTGGCCAACTCCAGAGCTAAGTGAAGACTGTGCCCCTGTGACAACCAGGATGTCTTGGAGGTAGCTGCATCAACGGTAGCAGCACCTTCAAGAGCTCTCAACAAAATGAGGCAAAACATTAATGAAAAAGAAATTACAGGCACTCTTTTACTGGCACTGAGTTCAGAAAACTTGCTCTTTTATTTCTGCGTCACAGTCCTAGAATGAAAAGGAGTACTCTGACTGCAGATCCATAGCAACCTTAGTCACTGGTCCCAAGGAGACAATAACACTTGTGGTGGGGCACAAGAAAGTAGGGAACTTGGTCTGAAATTCAAGGCAAAAATAAGACTATTTATGGTTGCACGAGAGCAGGGGACCTGATCATAGTTCTAGGGCCAACAGGGGTGCCAGAAATTGTAGCTACTAGGGAACAAAATATCTTCCTTTGTAAATACCAGAGCACAGACCATGAGCAGTAAACAAAGCTCTCCTTAAATCACACCACCTTGCAAGCACTGAAAACTTACAGCACCCACAGAACTAGCTGTAAGAACAGCAATAAAATAAACTAGAAATTGAGAGAATTCTCTCTCCAATGAGAGAGCAGAGCCCACAATTGACATAGAGCTCCAAATCAAGATGTAGCCTGGGAAAATGAGCCAACAACAACAACAAAAAAATAACTTGGCCATAAAAAAATACTATAGTGACATGGAAGATCAAGACACAGATTCAGAAAAATTCATCAACAAACTCAAAACACCTACAAGAAAAAATTTCAAAGAAAAAATGCTAATTAGACACAAACCCAAGACATATTCTTGGCAGAAATGGATCTTCAAAAAAAGAATATGAGAGGCAGAAGAAAAATTATGAAGGAGAATGAGAGTGGTGCAAGGAAATTGTGAAAAAAATCAATAGCTTGATAAAAGAGGTACAAACATAATGAAGAAAATGATATCTTAAAAACAGAATTGGTCAAACGGCAAAAAGAAGAACTAATATCTACTGAAGAGAAAACTCCTTAAAAAGCAGAAATAGTCAAATGGAAAAACAAAAACAAAAATCCACTAAGGAGAAGGCCTCTTTAAAAAAACAGAAATGGTTAAATGAAAGACAAATTCTCTTTTTAAAAATTTATTTATTATTTATAAAAATTTTCTCCCCATCTCTCCTCTCCCCCCACCCTAAAAAGCTGAGCATTCAGATTACTCCTTCCACCAATCTGGCCTCCCTTCTAACACACCTCCCTTCCCTTATCCCCACCTTCTTTCTTGTCCTGTGGGGCAAAATAAATTTCTATATCCCATTACCTATATTTTTTATTTCCCAGTTGTAGGCAAAACATTTGTTGCTAAAACTTTAATTTCCAACTTCTCTTCCTCCCTCCCTCTCTCTCCATCCCCACTCAGAAGGCAAGCAATTCAATATAGGCTATATATGTGTAGTTTTGCAAGTGACTTCAATAATAGTCTGGTTGTATAAGATTAACTATATTTCTCTCCATCCTATCTTGACCCCCTCCCATTCCTTCTATTCTCTCTTTGGATCTTGTCCCTCTCCAAGAGTGTTTGCTTCTATTTGCTCCTTCTTTCCATTTGTCCTCCCTTCCATCATCCCCCCTACACTGCTTATCCCCTTCTCCTCTACTTTCCTATAGTGTTAAGATAGCTTTTAATAACAAATTGAGTGTGCATATTATTCCTTCCTTGAGCCAAATGTGATGAGAGTAAGCTTCACTTTTTCTCACTCACTTCCCCCTTTTCCACCTCCATTGAAAAAGCTTTTTCTTGCCTCTTTTATGAGGGATAATTCGCCCCATTTCATTTCTAACTTTCTCCTCCCAATATATCCTTCTCTCATGCCATAATTTTATTTTTTTAGATATGATCCCTTCCTATTTAACTCACCCTGTGCTTTCTGTCTCTCTGCCTTTCTCTCTACATATGTGTGTGTGTGTGTGTGTGTGTGTGTGTAATCTCTCCAACTACTCAGATACTGAGAAAAGTTTCAAGATTTACAAATATTATCTTTCCTTGTATGAATGTAAAGAGTTCAAATTAAGTAAGTCCCTTGTAATTTCTCTTTCCTGTTTACATTTTCATGCTTCTCTTGATTCTTGTGTTTGAAAGTCAAATTTTCTTGTCAATTCTGGTTTTTTCATCAAGAATACTTGAAAGTCCACTATTTCACTGATTAACCATTTTTTCCCTGAAGTATTATAGTCAGTTTTGCTGGGTATGGGATTCTTGGTTTTAATCCTAGGTCCTGCTGCTAGGAATTCCTCCCCCAAGGCTTCCTCTGGTCTCACTCCCCCCAGTGTTGTGTGGCCAAGACTGGGCTGTGCTTTGCTCTGCATGCAGTTCGACAGAGCCTTCCCATCAGCCTTCCAGGTAACCCTGGGCTGGAAGTCTCCTCCACTTTGTCCTGTGAGGCTTCTGCTGCTCTAGAACTTGTTATGAGTCATTCCTCACAGGTATTTTATAGGCTGTGGGGGAAGAGTTGGAATATGTGTGTGTTTCTACTCTGCCATCTTGGCTCTGCCCAGACAAATTCTCTTAAGAAAATAATTCTTTTAAAAGGAGAATTGATAGAATAAAAAAGAGGTACAAAATCTCACTGAGGATGATAATTCCTTAAAAATTAAAATTAGGCAGGTGGAAGCTAATAATTCCATGAAATTATAAGAAACAAGGAAAAACAAATAAAATAATGAAAAAGTAGGAGTAAATATGAAATATATCCTTGGAAAAAACAACTCACCTGGACAATGGATTCAGAAGATATAATTTAAGAATTGTTGGACTAACTGAATTCCATGATTGAAAAAAAGACCTATCCAACCTGACAATGATGCTGATGCCTAACCCAGGGAGAGCAAAAACTGGTAACAAAAACAATTATAGACCTATTCCCTTAATGAATATTGAACAATTTTAAAAAATAATAAAACACCTATATATGCAAAAATATCAATAGGTTTAGTGTGTTTGTGTGTGTGTGTGTGTGTGTGATGACAAAGAACTGGAAATCACAGGGATTCCCATCAATCAGAGAATGGTTGAATAATTTTTGGAATATAATTGTGATGGTGTTCTAATAAGGTAGAAGAAATGATGAGCAGGATGTTTTCAGAAAAACCTGGGAAGGTTTAACATGAGCTGATGCAAAGTAAATTGAGCAGAACCAGGATAACATTGTATGAACAACAGCAATATTACTTAATTAAAGACTTAGTATCATCAACACAATGATACAAGAGGATTCCCAAGGACTTGCAATGAAATAAAGCATCTATAATGTGCCAATCACAGTGATAAGCTCTGGGAATACAAAAACCAAAACAAAACAAAACAAAACTCTAAACCTGTTCCTACTCTAAAACAGCTCACCATATAATAGAGAAAAAAATTGGCAGATGTACATGGACAAACAAAACACACACGGGACAATTGTAGGTAATTCTAGATGGAAAATACTACGATTAAGAACGGTAATTGAAGTAAGCAGGACTACAGATGGGAATTGAAGGAAACTGGGAAAGAAAAGTGATAGAATTGAGAAGGGAGAGTATGCTATACATATAGGACAGGCAATGACAATGCTTGGTATTAGGAAATCAGTTGTCATATGCAAGAAATGGAAAGGAAATCAGTATCACTAGATCACAGTGTACCTGAAAGAGATTATGATGTAATAAAATGAAAAACATAGGAGGTTGGGAAGGTTATGAAGGGCTTTATGAAGTCAATCAAAGGATATTATATTTGATCCCGTAGGTAACAGAGAATCTCTGGGAGATTAGTGAATGAATGATCTGATATCAAATTCAGCCTCATACTTTTACTAGCTTTGTTACCTTGGGAAATTCATCACCTTCTTTTGTCTCAGTTTCCTCAATTTTAAAATAAGAATAAAAATAGCCCTTTCTTTATAGGTTCATCATGAGAATTGAATGAGATAACATTTCAAATTCTTTAGGTGGTACATAATAGAGATGATATAGACAATATTTTATTCTTATTCCAGAAATTATACAGATGAATGGAGATTTTATTGAAGTGAAAAGAGAATTAAGGCAAAGCAACAAACTAGCACCGTAGAATATTTCAATAATCCCAGCACAGAGTGATGAAGGTCTGTTCCAGAGGGGTTTTAATATATAATGTTTTACAGGCAAAGCCTTGATTTCTCCAAAGAAGTGTTAGAGGAACATTTTCTTATTTATTTTTGATGTCACACTTGATCACTATAATTAAAATGCTGAGTTTCAATTTTTGTTTGTTCTTCCCCATTACATAAAAGAAGTTATACTTGTTTTACTTGCTTCAATTTGTATCAATTAATGCCATCACCATGTTTCTCTTAATTCCTCATATGTTTCATTTCTTAAACCACAGTAATCACAGGAGGGAAGGAGGTGTATACTGTGTATTATGAATGTAGAAATGAGACGACTTTGCAGCTAATTGAATATAGGTAATAAGAAAATGAAGAATCAAAGATGATAACTGGATTGTGAATGCAGATGAATGTGACAACAGTAGCACCTCAACAGTAATATGAAAATTAGGACGAGGAGAAGGCTTCGAGGAAAGATAATGAGTTTCATTTTTGATATGTCGAGTAAATAACATTTATGGAACACGCAGTTTGAGAAGTGAGACTAGGGGTTGGGAGAAAGCAAGGTTAGATTAGTAGATCTGAGAGTCATATTCATAGAGATGATAAATGAAATCATAATAGCAAATGAGACTATGCCATAAAAAAGGAGTTTAAGGAGAAAACAAGGCCTGAGATAGAGTCTTGGGGGACTCTCAAATTAAGCTGGGGTAACATAGATTAAAAGCCATCAAATAAAAAAAAAGAGAGTAAGGACTCAGAGAGGAATGAAGAGAGTGAGAAGGGACACTGTCTCGCTAAGAAAACATAGCAGAAACATAGTATCAAGCAGAAAAGAATGATTAATAACAAAGAGATTGCAGAGAGCTCAAGAATCTTTCCTTTACATTATTTGTAGCACAAGAATCCAAGAGTCTAGGGAGTAGCTTTGCCTCCTGTATACTTTTCTATCATTATCCTGGGAAGCAACACCTATAGAAATGCATCTTGGCAACTAGTGCTATAACCAGAGCTACTGAAGACCCAAGAAGGAAAGTTCTTGTCACCAAAATTCTCAATGTTTGCAGAAATATATATGATGTCATCAATGAAAATTGAATTAAAGAGGAAGCATTAGCATCAACTTTATCACCAATTTTTAAGGTTCATGAACCATTTCTATATGACTTCCTGTTAAAGCCTGAAAAATATGTTGTTCCCTTCAATAGAATATGAATTCCTTGAGAGCTTGGACATGTTCACCAGTTCTTAAATGCTTTGTCTGAAGAATATGTTTATGAATGTTTTATTCATCCACCCAAATATCCATCCATTCGCTCACTGATTCATAATTTCTGTAACCATTTTCAACTGTTGGACATTTACTTTGTATCTAGTTCCTTGCTATTACCAAAATAAAAATTATTACCATAAAAAGTTTTTATATAGGAGGCTCAAATATTATCTAAGCTGTATATACCCAGTTCCTCTAGTTGTGTCTCATATGGCAGGCACTATGGTCCCCTAATCATTCTGATTGCCCTTTTCTGGGCATGTCCCAACTTATTAATATCTTTAATATATGCTGCTTACTACTCAACAAAATATTCCAGCTCCATTCTTGTTATGTAAGAGACTATAGTCTCTTCTTTCTGGACATGATATTTTCATTAATTCCACCTAAATTTGCCTTAGCATTTTGGCAATAAATTTCAGATTGTTGATGCAGTTTTCATTTGTATTCCAAGAAAATTTCTTTAAAAACATATTGTTATTTAGTAACACTTTCTTCAAATTACATTTTTCAAGCGACAATTGCTTCTAAGTTTAAGACTGACGATTATCCAAAATTTCTGTTACATTTCATTCATAATTCTGACCTCATAATTTTATTTTCCTTAGCTTCATTCCATTATTCTAGCCTATTTGGATTTTTTAAATATGGATTCCACAGCAATGCATGTGGCCAGTGTCTTTGTGATATGTGTAAATTTGAAGAGTTTGCCATTTATGACTTCATCCACATCACGGATAAAAGTATAAAAAATAAAGGGTTTATAGACATATCCCTGGACCATTCCAGTATTAACAACTCTCCAAATTGGCATGAATTTATTAATGAGTACATTTTGGGTTGGACTTTTAAACTAATAGCAATTACTCCTACAGGTATTAGTTCTGAATCTCATATTGAATAATAATATGCCAGACTTTGCTGGAAAAAAAAATCTTTACTAAAATCTAGGTGAATTCCATCTGGAAAATTTCCCTGTTTTTCTAGTCTTCATAAAAACCATCAAAAAACTAGTGTCATAAAGAACACAGAAATCATCTCAGTGATCAATCATTTGATTTAGGTGCAAACTGAGCAGAAATAATAGCCCAGGGCAATATTGACATATATTATATTTCTTTAATTTGTATTTTGCAGAAGAAAAAGGAGGGTATTTTATTTCTTCAACTCCAAGGTGGGGTAATAACCCCAGGAAAACTATCTTAGCTTAGAAAAAGTAATATACCCTCATGTTTCAATATTTTAATCAATCAGAGTTGAATTAATTTATCTACTTGTTAAATGATTATTTTAATTTTTTTACCAGAAAAAAGTATTTTAAAATAAATAAAACTTACCTAGCAAAAGATTTGGGGGATAGATCGGAATCATTTCTACCATATAATCACTTATGAAGTATGATTATCAAAAGAGTCATGTTCCCTTTCCAACAACAACAAGAAGGAAATCAGAATTTGATCCAGCGTAGTCTCCAAATCCATTTCTCTTTCCACTATAGCATCTTGATGTATCAGTCTAGTAAGATGCTCAAAAAATACAAGAATTATTGTTGAGAGACTATCTCTTGATGCTATCTTGTACTGTCCAAACCCTTCACATTTCTTAATAACATTCTTGTAGAAATATTATCAGTCTTCATGGAGATAAGGAGGTCATCTTCTGAAGATTATAATCTCAGGGTTTCACAAATTTATTTGGCCTACTGCCCCTTTTAAAAATCTACTTTCTTTAACTCTTTAACAGTTTATATAATTCGTGCAATTTCAAAAACTGTGTAAAATATACACTTTTTAAAATGATGCATCTTAAATTTAATTATTTATTGTAGCTTATGGGATCTTTTTTTGTATTGAAATTTTAATGAAGCAACATTGCATATACCTATATATGATAGTGTAAATAAATCATTGCACCCACATATTCCTGCTGACACATGTTGTATTTCCTGACAATGCATGATAGGTTCACCTGCCAACACCTACTTCTTAAGACCTGTTATTGAACTTGACCACTGTTTGGGTAGAACTTGAATTTTGTTTGTTTATTTGGGAAAAAATTATAAACCATTAGTAAGCAAAGCTTAAAATAATAGGAACAAAGGTACCCATTCTAAGTGGCAATGAAGTAGAGGGGAAAACATAGCATGGAATAAATTTTTCATTTCTCCCTCAGTTTCAACAACTAGCTATGATTCAGTCATTTTCTCTTGGATTCTTTCAATAATCAAACTGTGAACAAATGAAAAGAAACGGCTCTATCTACTACAAGATGTAAAGTCAGTTAATTTGAAAGTGTATTTCATCTTCTGTTCCTATTACCACACTCTCCTTTCAATGTTTTCTTTCCATAATCCTTCTCTAAATACAATTATAAATCTGTTCCTGTAGAGGAAAACACTGGCTTGATCTCCAAAGTCCCTGTCTTTATTCCAGAACTGGGAAGAAATGCAATACTCTAAGAATATACAGAAAGAAGATAGCTATAAACTTAACTTTATAAATGTGAAATATTTATAAATATAATTTCAGGAGAAGATATTTTATAGGTACTGAATGCTTAACAACTAAATTTTTACTTATATTTCTTTTTAATTAATTAATTTTTAGTTTTAAACCTTTATTTCCACAAAATTTTGAGTTCCAAATATTCTCCCTATCTCTACCCTCTCCCATATCAAAATACCATATATTCTGATTGCCCCATCCCCTAGTCTGCTCTCCCTTCTATCAGACTTCTCCCTTCCCTTATGCCCATCTTCTCTTTTTTCTTGTGTGGCAAGACAGATTTCTATACCTCATTACCTGTGTTTCTTATTTTCCAGTTGCATGCAGAAAGAATTCTCAATATTCATTTCTAAAATTTTGAGTTCCAAATTCTCCCCCTTTCCCTTTCCCCACTCTTCCCAAGAAAGCAAGCAATTCCATATAGGCTATATATGTGTAGTTTTGCAAAAGACTTCCACAGTAGTTATGTTGGGAAAGTTCAACTATATTTTCCTCCATTCTATCCTGCCTCCCATTTGTTCCATTCTGTCTTTTGACCTTTTCCTTCCCCTAAAGTGTGCTTCAAATTACTCCCTCCTCCCATTTGTCCTCCCTTCCATCTTCCCCCTTCACCCCACTTCTCCCCTTCTTGTAAGATAGATTTTCATGCCAAATTGAATGTGCATATTATTCCCTCCTTAAGTCAAATGTGATGTAAGTAAGCTTCGCATTTTCCCTCTCATCTCGCCCCATTTCCTCTCCATTGAAAAAAGCTGTTTGTTGCTCCTTTTATGAGAGATAATTTGCCCCATTCTATTTCTCCTTTTCTACTTCCAATATATTCCTCTCTCATGCCCTAATTATATTTTTAGATATCATCCCTTCCTATTCAGCTCACCCTGTGTCCTCTGTCTATATATAGTATATGTATGTATGCATACACACACACACACACACACACACACTTGCAAATGTACACCTATGTATATTATATATATATATGTATAGATATACATAGGTATATATATATATGTACACATGTATATATATGTGTATATGCATACATAACATATACGTATACATAAACATAAACAAATACACACACACACATATGGGGGGCTGTGTGTGTATAATCCCTCCAACTAGCCAAATACTGAGAAAAGTTTCAAGAGTTAAAAATATTATCTTTGCGTGTAGGAATATAAACAGTTCAGTTTTAATAAGTTCCTTATCATTTTTCTTTCCTGTTTACCTTTTCATGCTTCTCTTGATTCTTGTGTTTGAAAGTCAAATTTTTTTATTCAGCTCTGGTCTTTTCATCAAGAATGCTTGAAAGTCTCCTATTTCATTGAATGACCATTTTCCCACCTGAAATATTATACTTGGTTTTGCTGGGTAGGTGCTTCTTGGTTTTAATCCTAGTTCCTTTGAATTCTAGAAAATCATATTCCAAGCCCTTTCATCCCTTAACGTAGAAACTTCTAGATTTTGTGTTATCCTGACTATACTTCCACAATAAATGAATTCTTTCTGTCTGGGTGATTGCAATATTTTCTCCTTGACTTTGGGACTCTCTAATTTGGCTACAATATTTCTAGGAGTTTTCTTTTTGGATATCTTTCAGATGGTGATCAGTGCATTCTTTAAATATTTATTTTAGACTCTGCTTCTAGAATATTAGGGCATTTTCCTTGATAATTACTTTAAAGATGGTGCCTAGGCTCTTTTTGTGATCATGGCTTTCAGATAGCCCCATAATTTTTAAATTGTCTCTCCTGGATCTATTTTGCAGGTCAGTTGTTTATCAAATGAGATATTTCACATTGTGTTTTATTTTTTCATTCTTTTGGCTTTGTTTTGTAATTTCTTGGTTTCTCATAAAGTCATTAGCTTCCACCTGCTCCATTCTAATTTTTAAAGAACTATTTTCTTCAGTGAGCTTTTGATCCTCCTTTTCCATGTGACTAATTGTTCTTTTTAAAGTATTCTTCCCTTCACTGGCTTTGTGGAACTCTTTTGCCATTTGAGTTAGTCTATTTTTAAAGGTCTTATATTCTTCAGTAGTTTTTGGATCTCTTTTAGCAAGCTGTTGGCTCGTTTTTCATGATTTTCTTGCATTGCTCACATTTCTCTTCCCAATGTTTCCTCCACCTCTCTTACCTGATTTTCAAAATCCTTTTTGATCTTTTCCATGGCATGAGACCATTGCATATTTATTCTGGAGGTTTTGGATGCAGCAGCCTTGATTTTGTGTCTTACTCTGATGGCATGCAGTGTTCTTCCTCATCTAAAAGGATGGAAAAAATACCTGTTCACCAAAAGAGCAACCTTTTATAGTTTTATTTTTCCCTTCTTTGGGCACTTTCTCAGCCAGTTACTTGACTTTTGAGTCCTTTGTCAAGTGATGGGTATACTCTAGGGACCTATATGCTCTCAGTTCCTCCAATGTGGTAAAATCAAGGGAAAGGAGTTTGCTCTTCTCCTGGCTTGTACTATGGTCTGGGAGCAATAACAGGCTTTTCTGCCTAGTATCTGTGAATAGAATTCCCTCTTCAGAGCCTCCACCAGCTCCACCATACCAGCACTCTTCCTCACTTCACATCTACTCAGGGCTGAGAACTAGATCAGCAGCTCAATTCCCCCAGTGTCTTTAGGATGAGTGCTCCAAAAATGGACAATGCAGCCACTGGGTTTAGGGCTAGGTCTAGGGCTAGGACAGAACCCTGCTCCCTGTTCATAGAGGTGAAATAGCTATCTCATTTACCTTTAAACTCTCTTTTACATTTGTGGGTTAAGAAAAGGGGGAACCACAGATGCTATCCAGGATCCTGTGCCCTGAAGCCTGCTCTGGTCCTGTCCCTGCCAAATAACACAGCTAAGACTGGTCTGCATTTTTCTCTGAGCCTGGTGAGATAGACCCTTCCTGTCAGTCTTCCAGGCTGCCTTGGGCTGGAAATCTCTTTAACTCTGTGGTTTTATGGTTTCTGCTGCTCTAGAATTTGTTTAGATTCATTTTTTGCAGGTATTTTATGAACTGTGAGGGGAGAACTTCAACAGTTCTGTCCTTCTACTCTGTCATCTTGGCTCCATCCCCCTACTTATATTTCTTTAGAAACATAAAAGAAAAAAAAAAGTAAAATAATTAATGCGATTTGAAAAAATAATAGCTAGGATATGTATAGTGTTTGGGGGTTTGCAAAGTACTTTATATGTACTATCATATTTAATTATCATCACAGCTCTCAGAGGCACTTACTACACATCTTATTGTTTCCATTCTATACATTAGGAAAATAAGGTTGTGAGATATTAAAGGATTTTCCTTAGCAACATCGGTAATAATTATTAGAAAGAGGATTCAAACTTAGGTCAGTCCTCTTTCCATGGCCTCTTTCCACCCTTTCTTTACTTTCCAACTCTTTTCATGTGCAATGTTAGCTCTTAAATGTAATTAAATAATTTGGAAAGAATGTTTGAAACATTAATGCAGTATTTGAAAATTTACACAGAAGATAAAGGTGTTACAAGAATTTGGTCTTTACCAAAATGTTATTTTTAATGCTAAGTTTGTTAACCCTACTATTAAAAAGCAATAAACACTTGTTGCAAGGCTAGTACCTTGCACATGGTAAATGATTGATATGTTTGTGGACATTGACTCAAAAAGCATTCATGAATGTCATAGACATAAAGGAGTATGATTTCAGGAGGAACCTTTTAACAATTTATAATTCTTTTCAGTTAGAACAAAGATGTATACAAAGTTTTGAACTTCAAGCTCTGAGGATATTTCTTATTGTCATTTTCAAGAGTATTGAAATAGAAAATTATAGACAATGGCTAACTTGTTTGTCCCTATTGCAACTACTGCGTTTAGTTCCAGACAGGAATAGTGCAACTTCATGTCCTCTAAAAATCAACTCTTTTTACTTACATGAGTTCTGTAGCTGTAATTTCATAGCTAGGAACCAGGACTCTTAAAAGATAAAACTAAAGTCACTACTCCTAAATCTCATATGGATTGGATATCTTGATATCATTTAAAAATTTTATGTTATATTTTGTAGTTATACGTTGCACCTTCACTTATTCATTCAGTTATCTAATTTAGAAAGGGAAACTTTCATATGAGTGTTATTTTGCCATGTTAACATTATATGCAATATATCAGGTATTTATTAATTAAATAGTTAATAAATTAAATAATTAATGAATAAGAATAGAAATGACCAGTATTGTACTAAAATATTTTAAAGGATATGCAGAATTTAGATGTTCAAAAGGTACTTAGGTGTTCATGAAGTCCAATACCCTTCCTAACAATCTTTTTTACAACTTACCTAGGAAGTGACTATAAAACTTAAGTTTTCAATGCAATGTAACCCAAAAACCCATAAGGTAACCCAATGCTATTTTAAGAAATCTTTGATTGTGTTTAAATATTTATTCAAACTTATCAGAATTTTTTCACCTAAAACCAAATTTAAATTTGTTATTGTTGTTGTTTTGACTTTCACCTCTTCCTGGTTATTCTTCCCTCTGGGACCAAGCAGAAGTCAAATTTTTCATCTGTATGACATGACATTCTTTAAAATGTGTATGTGTGTGTGCATAGGTAAATATACATCTATAATTATCATACTCATTAGAGTCTCTTCTGAGACAGCTCTTCTAATTGATCCTTAAGTAATATAGCCTTCAGACTCTTCATCATCCTGGTTGTCTTTATCTCAATGCTCTCTAGAAAATTAAGATCTTTTTTTTTAATCTCCATGGCAAAACAAAGTACAATATTTTAATTATGACATGACTAGGTCAAAATGTATTGGAATGATGATCTTATGACCCTTATTTCAACCCCTCCATTGATGCTTATCTATCTCTCCTAAGTTTCTTGCTTGTGCTACTCTTTATCTATATCTTTTTTTGGAATTTTATGGTAAGTTTCAAAAGCAGAGATTGATCAAACAAATTAATTGAAATCTAAAGTCTTAAATAACGATAAAGTAGTATTTTTCTAATTATTATCACGTAGTGTTCATGAAGTTTTACCCAAAAATGTAAAAGATATTGAAGAAATATTGCCAATTTTACTTTTTCAAACCACATATTAACAATATGCAATAGATCACAGTTTTGCCAATAACTCTTTTGTTTGTGTGATTAGCAAGTGGATCCAGTAATTGCTGTTTAAAATGGCTTCTACATTTTTTCTACTTCCCATTTTTGATGCCTAGATTGGGTGACTGCTAAAGATGTATATCACAAATATTTGGTTGTGAATTTTCTGAAGCCTCTTATACTTTCTAAGGAGATAAGATAAATAAATAGGGGCTAAAATATAGTAAAGTGGATTTGGAATTATTAGAATGACCCAACTCAAATAGTAGCCATTAATAAATTTATATCAAAATAAAGTAATGGTTTTAGATGAATATTCAAGGGATCTCTCCTTTGTTCTATACTTTTACACATGGTCTTTTGGGTGACCAGTTCACTTATTTGTCAAATGGTATGGCTGAAACTATATATGGCATACTTCTTAAATTAGCACAGGTCATAAGCTTTCAAAGTACTTCTGGGCCACGGGGCAAAAGATCCAGGACACAAAATATATAATATGTCTAAAAGTAGGAACTTAATCTAACAGAATGAAAATAAAGAGAAATGTAAATCTTATCCTTGAATTTAACAGTTTTACTGCACATATATGATATAGAGGACATATGCCTAAACAACAGGACATGCAAATAAGACATTGATCTTTACTGGACTGGAAGGTCAAACAAAATCAATAGTGTAGCATAGTAGTTAAAAGGTGATGAAACTTCAATTCACATTAATTGAGAAATAATTTTCAGAGCTGCTAAACAGGGGATAATATATCTCTTTTCTTCACCTGTAAGGTTACTTTAAAAAATATATTGTTTAGGGCTGGGCACTGCATTTTAAGGACACTGGAAAGATAAACATGTCCATGGGAGTGGATGGCAAGGAAATTGAAGACTCACTCTGACATATAAGGATGAGTAGAAGTCACTGAGGAGTTTTGGGATGGCTAAGAGAAGAATTAGGAGCTTATGGTAACTGTGATGTAGCTGAACATCTGTCAAATGAAAAAGAAAAAAAGACTTGCTCTTTGCCCTAGAGGAAAGAACTAAGAAGAGCAAATGCCATAGAAAAGCTGATTACAGGTCTGTGTATGGAATGATTTACTTAGAATAAGAATGAGTCAAAAATGAAACAGAGAGATTTGATTGATAGTGGGTATCTCTACACAAAAGGTCTTAAAATGAAAACTGAATGTTCACTCATTGAGTATACATAAAAATTCTTAATTAGGTATAGGTTATATTAAATGAGATGATCTTTATGTTTCTTCTACGTTTGTGATGCTGTTTATCTGGATTTATTTAAAATAAATAAAATTCTTTCATCTATTTACATATTTTGAATATTTTAAATTTTAATGGATAGTTAGTCAACAAATAAAGATTTATTATGCACCAGGCACTGTGCTGTTTGTTGGGGATAAAAAGAAATAATAATGATACCATACCTACTCTTGAAGAATTTGCTATAAAGAGAAACCACTATATAATATAAGAAATATAAGCAGATACAAAATCTATACAAGTTAAATAAAAGGTAATTTCTAAAATGTGGGAATAGGAATTGAAGCTTTAGTAACTCTGTAACTGGAATGGTCTTATATAGAAGATAGTATTTCAGCTGAATCCTAACCAGTCCTATAGAATTATTCATACAGATGGACTAACCAAGTTTAGAAAGGCTCATTATGAGGCTGGACACAAAGTGATGCATTGTTAGGAGCTCTCAATAGTCACCTAGTATATCATAAAGGCTTGCTATCTGTATTTGCGGAAGACCGAAGCCAATGAAAATACATATCCTTATGTATATTCATACAAAAATGGTAGAATTTGATAGGAACTTTGAAAACTAAAAATGCTATGTGAATGTTTGTAAAGCTCTTGCCCATACAGTATATCATCTGATACTTGAAAAGCTTGTGAGAGGGATGGAAGAGACATTATTTCTATTTGACAATTGAGGAAATTAAGAATCAGAGAAGCTATGTGAGTTAACTGAAGTCACATAAATATTGAGTGGCAGAGCTGAGACTTTTACTACAGGCTTCTAACTTAAAATGCAATGCTTTCTCTCCATATTACAAATCAAAGAAATAGAATTTTGTTCAATAACTGTTTTAAGAAAAGTACAGATACCCACACATCCATAGACACTTCATAAATGATGATAATTGTTTGTCTTTCGTGATGCAAATTTAATTATTATAATGTTCCAGGATTCAGTTTTTTCATCCGAGACAAAGCATTCACTGGAGTTTTCTAGGTAAAATTAAGACTATTCAGATAATTAAGCTGAATATGACTTCTGTTGTAATACATATACATTCCTATAAACCTATACATACCAACCTATACCTACAGATACTTACATATTCCTATACATGCATACACATACACACATATATACACATATACACACATATTTACATATATATTGTTTTCTCTTTGTATCCCCAGTGCTTAAGTCAGTAATTGGCACACAGTGACCGCATAATCATTATTTATTGATTAATTCAAGTAGGCATACTATGGAACTTGATTTTTAGGGCAGTTAAGTCCAAGTTAATGTTGGGAGAAGGGGTGTGGTGTTATCCAAGATGCTTACTTTACCAATACTTTGTGCCCAAAGGCCCCCTTGAATTCACTTTGTAGACAAAGAAATAAATGCTGGGCTCACTAGTCTGACAACAGCTCACTAGGATAAAAACATTTAATGTGTTGTGAAATATACACAAATGACAGAAAGGAATATGCTGTGTTGTAGTTTAAAACGCCACCAAATGAAACTAGAAAATCATTGAGCTTTGTATTTCCAACAACAATATACCCAATAATAACTGCCTGAAAGTTTCATGAGCCACTTGCTTTTCATCATGAATTATTTATTGTAACTTACTTATCAACCACAAATGATACATCATCTTATTTTTTATCTTAGTGATACTCCTGATTCAGGTGAAATAATAGAGATTTCATGATAGAAATACATCATTCTGTGGGTAAATAGCATCAACTAGAGGAAAGAAGAGATATTGATTTTCCTTACTATTGGTCTCTTTCTCCTCCAACACATTTCCACATGGCTGTCAAAACATATTTTAAGCATAATTTGCACCAGGCCATCTCCTCCAACAAGTAAGCATTTTCATTGACTTCATATTGTCTTTGAGATAAAACAAAAACTCCTCAGCATAGCATTGAAAACCCTCCACAATAGAAGTCTGTTCTCCATTTCCAGGATTCTTATACTATACTCTCTTTTATCACACCATAGATTCTAACCAAATATCCCATGAAGAAAAAGGACTGTTGTTCATTTTACTTATTCCTCAATCACCTAACACTGCGCCTCACCTGGTACAATACATATACATATAGAATATATTTAATAGATGTGTATTATACTATTCTGAACATGTGGAAGTAAAAATAAGAAAACAAATATATCTTATGTGAAACTCATTAAAGAAAGCCTCTAAAATTTGGTATATAATACAGGTTATGTCTCGGACCAATACTTCTTGAAAAGACCTAACCATGTTATTGTCTCTTCAGGCTACTTACCAGGGATAGCTACTATCTTAGCTGTGAGGTTGAGCTATAAAATCTTTTTTCTACCCAATATATATTCATATATAGTTTTAAAACAGGCCTGTGATTCAATCAATTCAATTAACTCTATACACCAATACTTATGGACAAATCATTTGTAAAGTACAATCCTAGAGAATGACTTGGTGTGGTGGATGGTTAAAATGGCTTGCTATATGTTAAAGGCAGGACTTGAAGGCCATTCTTTCTTCTTAATTCCATAGTCAAACCTGTACTGACTACAGACATTACCTTTCATTAAAAACATTATTTGATCCTATGCCTCTCCAACCTTATCATCCATTGTTCCTTTACATGAATTTTTAGATTTAAATTTGTAAAATAGTTATCCCTTGTACATACTTAAAATACATACATCTGTACTCAAACTCCTTTCTCATCTTATTCACTTTTTAAAGCTATTTTCCACCTTTCCTGGAATTCTCCTTTTATACCTTTTCATGAACTGAATTTCTTTCAGCTTGCAAGGACTAACTAAATGCCCATCTCTTCTATCAGACCTCTCCAGACTATTTTCCAGAGTGAACTTGCTCTCCTTTGTGTTCTTAGAGGGATTATGAGGTATATTGCTTGTAAAGTTGTTACTATGTGTTACTTCCTATTATTAGTTATCCTCTGTCACTGAGATGAGACACTGGGACTAATAGTGCCACTATTCTTTTTTAAACCCAAACATATTTCATAATATTTTAAACATAGTAGTACCTCAATAAATATTTCATTAAACAACACAACATAGGGACTAAATCACTGAACTTGGCTTCAGAAAGGCCTGGGTTTAAACTCTGCCTGAGACATTTATTAGTTGTGTGAACCTAACTAAATCATTTATCCTTTCTAAGCTTCAATTTCTTTATATGTAAAGCATGATAATAAAGACCTCTACCTCTAAAATTTTAATAAGAATCAAGTAAAGACAATGTGGTAATAAATATATCCACCTATAAATATCTACCTATCTCTCTCTATATATATACATATATATATATGCACATATACATATATAATGATATAATGTGTATATATAGCCTTTTCTTCCTTATTAGAGTCAGCTCTCAATAGCTTATATGGTGTTTGTCCTCCACACTTTACAGAATATCCATGGCAAATGTCTAATCATAAGGTGGCTTTCTCCTGCCCTTGAGCACACATTGGGCTTGCCTTATGCTTTCCCTCACTCACTGTGTGAGTAGGGAATACAAACTAAAGATAATATGAGCCTAAATCAGACATAATTGGGAAGGCACAGTTTTCCCCTGTAAAGTAATTATATAATCTCTTCTATAGTAAAATAGAATTTAAAAAATTCTTTGTTAAGAATATCCATGTTAGTGCTCCTCTTTGTATTAGAATTATTTATATTTCACCACTTTCAATCTTGTGCCCCTCATGTGCAATATTTTCTTAAGAGTTAATTGACTTAATTATTATACCCAGACTTGCTTCAAGATATCTTTGTCCTTCTCTGAATGTCATGCAACTGAAGTCTCCCAAGGCACAACTTTTTCTTCCTTTGAATGTCCTTTTCCTTACATTCATTTTCTGGTATGCTATGATTATCTTCCAATTTTAAATTTGAAAATTGAGTATTCACTAATAAGTATAAAAATATCTATTAATTTTTTGATTCCATAACATGAATTTATTTCATTCAAATCAATTTTCCAATTTACTCTAGAAACAGAATGTATCTCCTCCTCCTTCTACATTGCTATGTATATTTTAAGTAAAACCTGGACTCATATGTTTAAGATGGTAACTTTCTCTATTTTTATCCTTTCTTCAGTTGAAATACTACAACAATGTCCCATATGACTCTAAGGACAGAGATAATTTCCCTAAGGTTTTAGCTTTCAGAAAATTCTACATTCACTCCATTGTTACTGAGACCATAGTTATTTTTCATTTTGCGTGAGTAAAAACAATGACAAATCTCTCATGTAAACAGTGGAAGTGAATCCACTCAGTGAAATGCCCTACCAAAATAAATATTTTCAGGCAACTTTGGTGCTAGAACTACTGAGATTTCTATCCAAAATGATTAATTATGAACCATCTTTTTAGCTTTGTTGTTATAGATGCATCCAGCACCATGGGCTAAGGATAAAAACACTGACAGTACAAAATGTGGGGAAAATCATTGGAGCCATTGCATCTGGGTTATATCTTCTTGCTTCTGTGTCAGTGATTGTAGTGTAACCCAAAATGTAGAAGGAGGAAGGGCTTTCTGCAGAGCTAATAGATTTAACTAAATGACCATCTGTTATGCCTTTTAGGCAGTGTGAGTTGTTCACAGAAAGGGAGTGAGATGTAGTTGAACTTCCAAGATATAGGAAGGATTGTTAAAGGAGAAATTTCCCTGAAATTAGTGTCCCTGTGCTTCTTCCGTACTGTGATAACAGAAAAGTGAGGGTTGAATGAGGATGTTTCCCTGGGAGATTTATGTCATAAGTTAGTTCTTGCTATCATCTCCACATGGAAAGGGAATAAATATTCAGGTAAGAACTGAATCTCTGATTGGAAGACATTTCAAAGACATCTTTAGCTCCATGTTTATACTTGTTCTGATATGGAAAAAAACAATAACAAACAAATACATGCCTAAAGTTACATTTGAGAGTCCAGTGATATCATTTTCAATGATACTTTTGTTGATGAAGCATCAAAACAGGAAATGATCTAATGTCATCCATAGCAATATCTTGGATTTGATCTTTATTGTCAGGCAAATGTATTCAAATACATAAGCAAGAACAAAAGAAACAGAAACAAAAGAAAATAAAATTAATAAAATAAAACAGTAATTGATTATATGTGTGTCTATGGACTACAATGCTTCAAAATCTATCTCTTATTTCTCAGGTTCTATTTCTACATTTCTAACCAAGTTCTATTCTATATTTCAACATTTCCATCTAGATTTCTCACTGGCCCTTAGTTTCAACATGTCTAAAGTTCATCAAATTACTAAAAATTGAATCTTCCTCCTGACTTCCCATATTACTAGAACTTTTATAGAGATTATCTTTTCTGTGTGTGTTTATATACACGTGTACATATATATATATATATATATATATATATATATATATATATATATATATATATATATATATATTCATCATATAATTTGTGCTCCTTAAATACATATTATACATTCCACATATAATGTTAATGTTATATATGTGTACATGTAAGTAATATTATGTGACAGAATGGTAATGAGAAATGTACTAGACTTGGAGTCAGGTATACTTGGGTTCAAATCCTGGCTATGACACGAACTAGCTATGTAATTTTGGGGAGTCATTTTACTTTTCTGGGACTGTTTCCTCATCTACAGGGAAAAAAATGAGGAGGTTCTACTAATTGTCTCTGAGGCCTCTTGTTTTTCGGAATCCATAATCCCATTAGATCCTGTGAAATTTCTCCCTTTATTTTCCCTTCAGATTCCAAAAATTCTTCATCTGTTTCATATTTCATAAGATCATAGCTATAGACCTGAAGGACAATCGATTAACAAGAATATATTAAGTGCCTACTGTGTGTCAGGACCTATGCTAGTTTTTAGCAAAAAATGAAATCCTTATACACAACAAATCTGTTCTAATCAGAGAGCTAAGCAATATATACATAAATAAAAACAAAAAAAATTAATGCAGCAATAATTTACCTATATACACACATATCCATATACAAACACAAAGTAGTTACATACAATGTAGCTTGGGAATGAGGACATTAATAGTTGGGAGTGGGAATCAGAAATTTTTTATGTCAAAGATGACAACAAAATAAAGGAAGAAACATAGGTAAAGAAGGAGTACATTTGAGGTAAGGGGAATGACCACTACAAAGCAGAGATGATAGAGTGTCATGTGAGATGAATAGAGAAAAGTCTAGTTTGCCCAGATCACAGAGTATAAGAACAATGCAATGATAAATGAGAAATATATGCTAAGACCAGGCTATATAGCAATTAAAAAGCTCAGCAAAATTATGCTTTATTCTAGAGATAACATGAAATCACTGCAGTTGATTACGTAGGGAAGTCACATTGTCAAATTTGCACTTCAGGAAAATCACTTTGATAGGACTTTATAGAATAGACAGGAGTTATAGGAAATTTAAGACAGGGAGATCAATTGGGAGGCTCCTACCTAGTGTTTTTTGCAATATTCAAATAGCATATAATACCCCCTCAAAAACCCCCCACAAAGTTTATGAATGATTTTGGTAGAATAGGATTTAAATACTTATATAATAAAGAAAAATCATAATCATTTTATTATTCAAATACACCAATGGAACTCTGATCATATGGATATATTTCTTACAGTGATGCAAATTTTTAAAATACATTTTCTTATATTTTATTTTCATGTCACCTGTATTTCGTGATCGTGGACTTATATTTTCCCTCTCCAAAAGATCTATTCCTTATTACAGAAACAAATGGAGAAAAAATAACTCAGTAAAATTAACTAAAACATCAACTAAGTCCAACATTTTGTATTGCATACCACACTCACAGTACTGAATCTCAACAAAGACTAGAAGTATTAATATTCTTTTATGGCTTCATTGTGACCAAGATTTGTCATAATTTCATAGTATTTGATTTTGATTGCTTCATTGTTATTTGTTCTTTCCATTTGCATTATTTGATGATTGCATATGTGGTTATTTATTTTGTATCATTTTATAAATTTACCACTTTTCTGTATTTAGAATATTTCTGATGCAGTAGAAGCCATATGATAATCATTCCAGCTATAAAAATTAGGGAAGTTTTTTAAAGTTCTGAGACCTTCTTCTGGACATGGTTGTTTCAGGGGACTAGTAAAGATTAAGGGTATTGATTTGACTTCCTCTTCATCTACATACAAAAAGTTCACAAGAAACTGGGGGTGGAAGTGGGGAGTGGGGGTATGTGTTGAGGCTTGCATGGTAGATCACAACAGGTAACACATGCAAAGGAGTTTCCTTCTGCTGAATCTACTTGAAAGTTCTCATTGTCTAATTAAATATCTTTCCTATTTTTGTTAATGTATTTTTATTAACTGTTGACCTATATGTGTCTCATTTCTTCCAATATCAAACATCAACTATGAGGAGAAATGCTTGAATTAGGTCGAGGCCAGAATACAAGATTTCTTATAGTACAGTAATAATGTATAAAATTTAAAATAAAAACATGTAACCTTTTCTGCCATTATCAAAAAGCATCTACTTGTTTCCATTTTTTGTTAAAAACATGACAATAATAATACATGTATACATATATTATATAAAACATCTATTTTTCTTTCTTTATAAATTTTTCACTTCTTGGGGCACAAGCTTAAAATGGGAGTACTGAATTAAAATGTACAGATTTTTTTATTTTTCAGTTTTGTAAAATAATACTTAATTCTTTTCCAGAACTGCTAGACAAATTTACTCTCTCCTAACAGTGATTTAGTGTGCTTTTCTTTTCACAAACCCTCCACATTTTCTGTTTTCATTTTTTCGCCATCAATGCCAATTTTCTGGAGGTGGAGTGAAAGCTCAGAATATTGACTGGCTTTTCTCTTATTATTTCTGACTCGGAATGTTATTTCATACAGTTATTAATAGTTTACAAATCCTCTTTTCAATATGTGTGGTTCAGTGATACAGACTGTGTCACATTTGTTCATATCTGAGTTGCGTAAATTTCCCTCATTGCTTCCAAGAATATTTCCTGGGGTAAAGCCAACATGATGGCAGAATATTTCATTTCTTGTAGTCATGAATTTTTTTGCCAACCAGACCACCCCTCCCACTGGCACAGTGAAATTTCCTAGTAAAAGTCACCTTAACAATGCAAAGCAGCACGTGGTGTTCAATTTCTTATCTTGGCCATTAAAAATTTGCATTTTGCTTAGGGTCACATAATAAGTGGCAGAAGTGATACTTAACCCTACTGCTCTCTGCCTACTGTGCAAAAGTCCTTTATATATATGTATATACATACATACATACATATATATATGTATATACATATACATATATATATATATTCTCAACTCCTGTTCTTTTCCTGCTACACAACAGTGCTCTATATATTCTCAACAGGTACCACTACTATCACAAATAATTATGTCTGTCAGTTTACAGTATATATTACAGACATTAGGATTTAATTCTGGAAAGGTCCTTAGAAATTACTTAGGCAAGGCAAGGCAAAAAGCTAATATAATTAAAATGATAACTTCTGCCTTAATTAGCTTACTTTGTTTTAGTGCCATACCAATCAAACTTGCAAAATATGACCTGGAAAAAGAAAAGATCAAGTATTTAAAAGGAATTAATGAAAAAATGTAAAACCAGATGTCCGAACTTTGGCAGGTGTAAAACTCTATTAAAATATGGCAATCTCCAAAATTATTTGATGCTGGCTAAGAAACAGTGTGGTGGATTAATGGAATAGGTTAGATACACACAAAAAAGTAGTTGATGGCTATAGTAATCTTTTGATTAGCACAAAGAATCCACCTGTTGGGATAAAAACTCACTATTTGACAAAAACTGCTTAGAAAACTTTAAAATGGCATCCTGGAAAGTAGGCATCAATCAACATTTCACACCTTATAATAAGATAAGGTTAAAATGGATACATGATTTAGACATAAAAGGTAATACCACAAGCAAATTAGGAGAGCAGGAAATGGTTTACCTATTAGATCTATAAAGAAGGGAAAAATTATGGTCAAATAAAAGAGAGAACATTGAAAAACACAAATTGGATAATTTTATCGCATTAAATTAAATAGTTTTTGCAGAAACAAAGATTAGAAAGAAAGTAGAATACTGGGAAAAATTTTTTTCCAACAAGTGTTTCTGATAAAGACCTCATTTCTAAAATATATACATGACTAAATCAGTTTTATAAGACTACAAGTCATTCTCCAACTGATAAATGGTCAAAGGATAAGAACAGTTTTCAAATGTAGAAATTAAAACCATCTACAGACATATGAAAAATTGCCTTAAACCATTACTGATTAGAGAAATGCAAATTAAAACAACTCTGAGATACCAGCTCATGCCTGTTAGATTGGCTAATATGACAGAAAAGGAAAATGATAGTGGAACTATTTTCAAAGGTCTATAAAATGGTCCACAGTCATTGATACTGCAATATAACTACTAGGTCTATTTCTCAAAGAGATCATAAAAGAGAGAAATGAGACACATGCAAAATAATATTTATAACAGTTCCTTTTAGGATAGCCAAAAATTGGAAATTGAAGGGATTCCCATCATTTGGGAAACAACTGAACAAGTTGTGGTATATAAATATAATAGGATACTACTGTTTTAAAAAACGATGGAGAGGCAAAAACCTGGAAAGACTTACATGGACTGATGCTGAGAGAAGTGAACATAACAAGGAGAACATCGTACACAGCAATAGCAACATTTTGTAGTGATTAAGTATGACTTCTTAGCAATAAAATGATCCAAGATATTCTTAAAGGAATCTCCATGGAAAATGCTAACCACATACAGAGAAAGAATAATGGAGTCTGAATGTAGATTGAAAGACATTATTTTCATTATTTTTTCTTTTCTCATGTTTTTTTTTTCTTTTTTTCTGATTTTTCTTTCACAACATGACTAACGTGGAATTTATTAAAATATTATTATATATGTATAACCTATATTGTATTGTTTGCTGTCTTGAGGCTGGGAAAGGGAAGGAGAAAAATTTGGAAATCAAAATCTTAGAAAAATGAATGTTGAAAACTATGCAAAATTAGAAAAAATAAAATATTGTTAATTAAAAAATAAAGCTAAATGATCCTAAGTGATCTGCTTGTTTATATATTCAGCTAGTAGCAAAGTCAGAATTTGAACCCTAGTAGTCCTTTATCTTAAAATGCATTGTTGTCTCCACTACATTATATTTAGCTTTTTATAGTTGGTAATGATTCCTGGAGAAAAAGAACAAAAGAGCAAAACAAACAAATAAAAATAACCTCCCAAAATCAATTTTCTTCAAATTGCATTTCATTACAATTTTCTATTTGAGAAATTGTTTTTCTAATTGCATAGCCCCACTTCTGAGATTTTTCTTGTCATAGTATATAGACTCCTGCAATGCAACATTGACTTTTTTTTTCTCCTCCCTAACAGCAAAAGAAAGAATATTATGTATATTATTTGGAGTCCAGATGTTAACACCAGTTTTCATGGTTTTAACCATGATGATTAAGCTTCACATTAACCTGCCCCCTACTGAAGAATAGACACCAATGGAAGAAATGTTTCCATACTTGGAAAGCTGTCTCTGCATGCATGCTGCCTGCACTATAACACTTCCATTAATAATGGCACCCTGGAGTTGTTATTTCAATTGGCATGTTCCTAAAAAAGATTCTTACTAGGAATTCCAAGAGATCAGGGTGGGGCATGGGAGAAGGCTGTGAGCCAGATTTCGAGGTTTTGTTTTTGTTTTTGTTTTTTGCAATTCACCCAGAAATCTGGGGGTTTGTAGTAAAATGCTGTGTAATATACAGAACTTGTATCCTTCTGGGTTTTTTTCTAAGATAGAGAATCAGTATATTTAAAATTTATTTCTGTATGGGACTATATTAATCCTCCTGAATCATTATAGCTCAAGAGACTAAATGAAGTCAGTATGGTACATGATCTCATAACAATTAATGCCACTATTGCAGAATGATTCTGGTGAATGGATCTGATAGAGCCTACCAGGATCCATGCCAGTGACTGCATGGCAAATGATGCCAAACTCATAACAAATTACTGTTTGCAAAAAGATTATGAAGCATTAGTTTATTTTGGAGTTGTTATAAGTAGTGTTATAGATTTTGCGAGCATTTTGAAACTTTCTGATAGGTGGAGCCATAATTTCGGCATAATTTAAAACATTCATTGATTACAGTCTTGTTGAGCTAAAGCAATGTTTGTAGAATAATATAGGAATGTAATGTCAAATTTTAACCACTAGACTCTTGAAAAAAATATTCATACACATGACTTTTTAAGTTTGATCTCCATTACTAACACTTTCTTAACTCCAAAAAAATCAGTAAAACAACAAATCATGTAGTGATTTGTAGTCATTGTCAATTTCTGAGATATAAAGCCTCACATTAAACATTAAACAATCAGCTACTTAAACTCGGCTCCAGAATATCAGGATATCAGTATGTCTAAATCTTTGAATACATGTTTAGAATATGAGAAACTGTTCACATTATCATGAGATTTATTTTTCAGGCTTTCTTGTATTCATAGCCTATAGTTGTCCATGGATTTATAAATAGATTTTTACATGTAGGTATGTATATGTATATGCACATATATATATATATATATATGCTCATATAAATTATACACACATCTCAGCTAAAATCCCATCACATCTATAGAAATCATTTTCTGATCCGACTTCATGATATTGCCATTGTTCTTAGGTTATCTCCAATTTGTTATAAACTGGTCTTATTTCTACATGGTGATCTTCATATTTTCAGCCCCATTAGACTTTGTGTCCTTTGATGAAGGAGAGAGTTCAGTTCCCACCCTTACTATTCACTACCTAAGTGACTGTTGTTATTGTTCAGTTATTTTAGTTGTATCCAACTCTTCCTGGCCTCATTTGGCATTTTCATGGCAAACTTACTGAAGTGATTTGCCATTTCCTTCTCTTCCTCATGGAAACTGAGGCAAACAAGGTTAAGTGTGTTGCTCAGGTTCACATAGTAAGTGTCTGAGGCTAGATTTGAACTTGGGAAGATAAGTATTCCTGTTTCCAGGCCCAGCACTCTGTCCACTGTACCACTTAACTCTCCTAATACATTTATCCTTTTCATATAGTAGGCACTTGATGAATTTTGGTGGATTTAACCTTACATATAAAGTACATGCTTACCCAAACACACACTCACACCTATATACTGGTGGATTTAATCTTACATACAAAGTACATGCTTCTCCATACCCACTCTCACACACATACACCTACACATATACATTTATAAATATGTATATATTAATATGCATTTATACAAATACATGTGTGATAAATACCACACATGACATGTATGCATATGTGTACACAATATGTATCTACAGATACACGCACACATATATGCATGTATTATGTATATAAAAGTACGACAGGAACTATCATATACATAATATGTATATATTATATATATGTATGCATGTATGTATGTGCGTGTGTATGTGTGTGTGTGTGTATACCTGAATAAACATTCCTGTTAAAGCATACTTGGCAAATTGTTATCCAGCCTTTATGTAAACATCCTAATTTAGGACACCTTAATTTGTCGTTAAGTGGCCTATGTCATTTTATGATAGATCTAGTTTTTATGTAATTGAGTTCTGACCATTCCACCCTTGTGGAATATGCTAGTGAACTGCTTTGAGGAGACTGGCAACCTTGAGGAACTGCAAACTCTGTGCTGGCCTACCCCACATTGGGAACAGCCATTATTTCTATTGACTGTAGAGCCAGAACTATTAGAACCTTTAAAATGGCCCAAGTCAGTAACAGAAGGGGCTTTTACAACAGTCGTTTGAGGGTTAAGGTGACTCTTTTCTTCATAACAATAAGCAAGGTGTCCCTCCTACTCCCTCAGCATCTTTTGAATGTGTGACACTGAGAAGACCTAGGCTTTCAGTTTTTTCATACTTTCTTTTCTGTTCTGGGTGCAGGGAATGGAGTCCTAACTACAGACTGAGAGCACAAGCGATAGGGATCTAGAAGTCCAGGAATCCAGTCTAGCTATTGCAGTCAGCCTGACATTGACTCCCTGAGGAACAAAAGTTTCCATCCAGGGGAAATTGGCATTCTGAGCTTTGGACATTTGGTGACATGCGAAGGAGGCATAGTGTGAATTATTGCCCTAAGGTACTGGGAGAAAAGTACATTTGTTGTTACATTTTTCTAGTAAAAATGTCCTTTTGTAAAAGTTAAATTTTATATTAAGTCATTAAATGAAGAAGTTGTTCTACTTATCAGGCTCCTATAACTTCAGACAAATCTTGGAAGATTTAAATAAGTTGATTCAAAGTGAAGTGAGTAAAACTAAGAGATCTTTAGACAGTACCAACAATAGTGTAATGATAATCAGCTGTGAAAAACTTAGCTATTCTGATCAACAAAATGATTCATAACAGTTCCAAAGGAATCAAGATGAAAAAAGCTATCCACCTTTAGAGAAAGAACTGATGCACTCTAAATGAAGATGGAAGTAAAGTACTTTCACTTTCTTTATGATACTTGACACTTTCTTAAAAAGGCTAATATGAAAATATGTTTCACATAATGTAATATGTAAAATATATATTGTATTTCTTGCCTTCTCAATGGGTAAGAAAGGACTAGAGAAAGGGAGAAAATTAAGACCAAAAAATAAAAATTAAAAAATAAGCAAAATATTAGAAATAAAAAAAAATTCTGGACTCCTAAAATACAGGGAGAAGGGGAGGAAAGTGGGAAGTGAGGTATGAGACAATGACAGAAGAAAAATGTCTTAATGTAATGTAATATATGTGAGAAACTTGGAGGTGGGTGGCAAGTCTTTGAAATGGGTCTAGTCTTTGAAAAAGAAACAAAAATCAACCATGCTGATCCAACCTCTGAGATGAAAGAAACAATTCAAATTTGCATTCCACTTGTTTGCCCACTAAATACTAGAAGAAAGTTGTGACTCACTAAGTCTGTCTTTTCCCTAAATCCTAGAAGATCGTTACTGTATCCCCCTATGTCTTCTCTTCCCTTGGTTAAAAGCATTTAGTATCTCTTAACTATCCTTATGAACCTTATGGCTCTTCAGTATACAGTTATCCTCAAGCTATTCTCCAGCTTTTCAGTGTCTATTAGAGGCAACTGGTTTGTGCAGTGAATAGAGCTCTGAACCTACAGTCAGGAAGCCCTGAGTTCAGTTTCATCCTCAGACACTTACTAGCTGTGTGACCCTGACCAAGTCACCTGACCTATCAGTTTCTTCATATGTAAAATATGGGTGAAATACCTTCTACCCTCAAGATTGTTACGAAGATCAAAGTAGATAACGTTTATAAAGCACTTATTACAGCGTCTGGCACACAGCAAAGGCTTAAAAAATTCTTGTTCTCTTCCCTTCCTCATTCCAAATAATAGCACTCAGAATAGACAGTAGTACTCTAACTGTAATCTGAAGAGGGTAGAATATTGTAAGATTAGTACTTACTTATTTTTGGATGCCATGTATTGCTTAATTCAATAAGAAGCTTTAATCAACAGTTCAAAACTGACTTGTTGAAACAAAGATCAAAAGAGATTCGTCTATGCCAGTCAAGATTAGAAGGGAGTATCAATCGTTCCTAAAAGTGTTTGGAGTCTTTTGGATTTGGACCATTGCTCATAAACATACAATAGACCTGTGTCAAACCAAGAAAACCCAGCAGCATAAGGGTTACAACTGACTGGGAATGCTGGCTCCTATACCCTCAGATTCTGCACATAACAGTTGTTAGACCTCTCAAGTACAAAGGAAGGTAGTAACCTTGATTTAAAATAGTTAAAGGCAAGAATTGAGTTGTTTTTTTTTTTCCTTTTTATAACAAAACAGAACTGAAATATGAATATTGATGTGAGATATTTGATGAATTCTGTCCAAATAGTTTCATTATATATGTAACCAATCAAGAAAGAAATAAATTTATATCTCAGACTTGGGAATCAGAAATCCCAGTTGTGTTCCTTCATATTAAATAAACAAAAATCATTCTAATTTTATTTCAAATAAGTAATTAATTTAATTTTGAAAATGGTTATTTTCTTTCTGAAAGCTAAACACATGAATGACTCATTCAAAAACAGTTTACTTATGTTATGGAGTACTATTTTTAATATTCTCTCCTACATATGAAAAATGTTCTCATACAGACTTATTGGGTTATTCAAGATCTCCTGAGGGATACAAATAAAATAATTATATGTCAATTGAGACCTACTTTGGAGATCCATAATTTAAAATCTTCATTTAATCCTACCATATCTCTATCTATCTTCTTGTGTTTTTCTTCCCCTAAAGTCTTTGAAAAGGAAGTCAATAAGTGGGACTTCCACTCTAAGGTTCTGCCACAGAACTTCTTTTCTTTCATTATACTTCTTTAATTGGCGATTTCATCAGCTCCCACGGATTAAATCACTATTTCTATGTTGAAGATTCTTAAATCTACTTATCCTGCCTCATCCTTTCTGCTAATCTCTAAACTCATACCTTTATAAGTCTTTCAGATATCCTAACAAATATCTCAACGATATCTCAGATAAACTCAACAAACCCAAAGTGAAACTCATCCTTCTCCCTAAACATTCTTTTTCTACTAATCTCTCAATTATTCTGGAGGGCAAGACCATCTTCCTGGAACCCCAGGTTCACAATCTAGGTGTCATTCTTGACTCTTCAATATTTTTCACACCCCATATCCAATCTATTGCTGAGGGCTATTGATATCACTTTTGCAATATCTGTTGAGCATATATTTGCTTCTCTCACCTGACACTGCCACTATTCCTTATCGCCTCACCATGGACTACTGAAATAGCCTAATGATAGTTCCTCATGCCTAAAGTCCTCCCCAAACCAATCCATATTCCAATCAACCACCAAAGTGATTTTCCTTAAGAGCAGTTTCAACCATTTGCATGCCCCGGGATGCCCACCCAATAAACTCGAGTTGTTCCTTATTGCTTCTAATACCAAATCAAAAAATCCTCTATTATTCAATTATACCTTCATGACCTACCGCTCTCTTATTTTTCTCATCTTCTTATGCTTTATTCATGAATTGCCTACCATGTATTCTTCAATCCAGGTATACTGGCCTCTTTGTTGTTATGCCTACAAAACCATCCTTCTCTTGATCCCAGGCATTATCTCTGGTTGTCTGTTCTCTATATGTAGAGTATTGTCCCTCCTCATTCCTGCTTATTAGCTTCCCTGGCTTCCTTTAAGTCTCAACCGAAATCTCATTTTCTGCTGGAATCCTTTCCCAATTCCTCATTTAATCATGTCCCATTTATCTTATCTGTATATGATTTATTTGCACGTAGATTTTTAGCCCTTTTAGGGCAAGGATTGTCTTTACCTCTTTTTTGCATCCCCTGGGTTAAGTACAAAGACTGGCACCTAGTAGGGGTTTAGTAAATGTTGATCAATTATGTTGATCAACTAATGTTGAATGCTGATCAAAGATAAAAGATTGATCTTTATCTCTCTCTTTTAAGGACTGTGTAATCTTATTTTCCCATGTAACTGAAACTGCTCTCTTTAAAATTATGAATAATCATTTAATTGCCAAATCAAATTGACTTTTTAAAAAATAAAATTCTGATCCTTCTGTAGCGTCAAGGTGATACTCATAGTGTCTGCAGTGGCTATGAATATCCCAGTGCAATTCTGAATCACAAAATACAACAGATTCTGCACGTGGAAGACAGAACCAAAACATTTATGCAGACACCAAAAAGCCAAATCCATCATAATAACAAAGATATCTATACACAATAACAATGTAGAGGGCAACACCAGCCCCAAGTCTTCCCTATGTTAGAGTTCCCACAAACCAGCTCCTTTAAAGAAATCACAGACAAAATGCCCTTCTCTCATGTGACTCAGACTTCCATGTGACCCAGACAGGTCACATGGGCCTATCAATGAATAGGAAAGGTCTTCCCATTCAAATTACCATTACACTTTCTTGTTCTCTGTGTAGTATTTGAAGCTATCAACACTTTCCTGATTGAGTCTCGTTTTGACTTAGCGAATTACTGAAGACTACAGGAAACAAAATACCTTATCCTTCTGACAAGGGAGTTTCTGCATAGAGTTATAGAGATGAAGGAGAACACAAATATAAAATCTAAATGCCACTGAAACCTTGCTGAATATTTTTGTTCTGTGAGGTCTAAATAAATGTCCTCTTCAATAATTTATAAATGAATCATTTCATACCAAAATGCAGGGTGCTGACATCAGGCCTGTTCTAATGTTTGCAGTACTTTCTAAGGTGGATGACATGAAATGACCCTGTGGTTGACTTTGTGGTTGGGCTGGAAGAAAGGCAATGGAAATTTAGATGATGGGGTGTTTGGAGATCAGGACAAGGTATAGTAGTCAGTTGAAAGAATCCTTCTGATCTCATATATGGAATTCTCTTAATGGGACAGCGAGCAGGCTTCCACTGAAAGAGTACTGGAGAAAGCTGTCCAGAAGGACAGCATCAAGTTTAGCATTGTCTATTTGCTATTGACTATTCAGACAAAGTTGGATTGTCAGAATAATAAGACTGGAAGTGAAATGGCTTAATACACTCAACAACTAAAATAAGAGATCTCACCATTTAGGGATTGCATAACAAAAAACAAAGGGTAGCTAATGAAGCTGGTCATTTTGCAAGTGAACAAATTCTCTCCTGATGGAAGTAGATAACCCTCCATATGGTCTTTTGCAGAGTTTCCTATTCCATATCTTCCAATATGCTGCATCCCACTAAAATCAGAGGCAGGAAACAGGCATTTGATAAATTGTACTCATAATGTTCCAGACATTCTTCTATATGCTATGACCAGTCTATTTCAACAGCAATTACAACCCTCTTTCTGGTTGGAGCCCCACTAGAATGACTTTAGACTTCAGCTATGGGTTTTCCCTCACCAAACACAACCATACAAAGCTGACCAATTGGGTTCAGCAGGAAGTCAGGATAGTTGTAGCTTAGACAAATTTTTTAGTGAAAAACAGCATCGTAGGGATAGGACGAATTGCCACAGAGCCTGCCACTTCAATAGGTGGGGAAAGGTTAACGTCATCTCTCCTGGCAAAAGCTTTTGATATACACAATATGAATTTCGTAAGAAAGCAATGATGGCTACTCTAAGAATGTGCTAATATAACTCTACAAAGAAATTTAGCATCAATGCACTAAGAGATGTTGAGGTCCACTCAAGTCTTAGCCATCTTGTAATATTCTGCATCATTGAGTTCTCTACAGAGAAAAACTATGAAAAGAGAATTGTTATGGACTCTTGGAAGTCAGTATTTGTGTGGGCTCTTTCTTAAATCTTGAAATATTTCACCATTGTTTTTCAGTCATTCAGGCACATCCACCTCTTCAGACTGTCCATGTAATATTCTTGGAAAAAATACTGATGTGCTTTGTCATTTCTTTGTCTGGTGGATTAAGGCAGGTGTCAAATGACTTGGCCAAGGTCACACAACTAGTAAATGACTGATGCCATATTGGAATTTGTCTTCCTGACTATAGACCTGGAATTTTATTCACTGAGTCATCTAGCTGCCTCTGCATTTTACTGAAGACAGGGTCAAATACAACCTTAGAGTTACGTGAAATCTCTTGTGTAGTTAGTAGCATATGAAATTGAACACCTAGGGTGGAGGTGAGGTAAAATATATTTATTCTCTAGTAATACAGATAAAGGAAGTTGGAGTACTTCATTATACCAACTTCCTTTACAAAAACTATGTTGCCCATGAGGAAGCTAGATGGAACTTAGAAACATATGATATATTACACAATGTCATCATGACCATCATTACAACTGTTTCTGACCTCATCAATTTCATAGACCAGGTAGTACAAAATGGATACTTATTATATAATTTTTGAAAAAAATTACTGGGCTTTAGTTTCAAATAAAAAGAAGGCCTAAGCTGGGTCAATTACCTATATGAAGATTGAGATTTTAATGCCTATCTTGTGATTATGATTCATCTTCTTCTAGACGTTGATCTGTGTCAGAAGAGAGAAGCAGTCAGTATGGTCTTAGTAGAAATACAATGTTGTCAGAAGGAAAATATCAACCTTATAGCAGCCAGCTGTCACTGGACATTGAGCTCACCACTATAAAACTGCTATCATTCACACTTATGAATCCATAAGCTACTTATCAATATGAATACAGAAGCACAAAAATTTACTCAGGGAAACACTGAATGCCAAAGGAGAAGAAAAAATATTCGTAGTAAGTAGCACTTGGGTAATCATACAATGGCCAAACCAACTTGTATCAACAAGATAATGAAGTGAATAATGTACTTGATCTGGGGTTAGGAAATTTTTAGATTAAATCTAGCCTCAGATATTTATTAGTTTTATGATTCTAGGTAAGTCATGTAACCTTTGTCTGCCTTAGTTTCTTTGTTTGTTTGTTTGTTAGTTTGTTTATTTATTTATTTAACTTAGAACATTCATTTTCACAAAATTTTGGGTTCCAAATTTTCTCCCCATTTGTCCCCTCCCCCACCCCAAAACACCGAGCATTCTAATTGCCTGTATCACCAATCTGCTGCCTCTTCTATCATCCCTCTTTGCCATTGTCTCCATCTTCTCTTTTGGCCTGTAGGGCAAAATAACTTTCTATACCCCTTTACCTGTATTTCTTATTTCCTAGTGGCAAGAACATTACTGGACAGTTGTTCCTAACACTTTGAGTTCCAACTTCTCTTCCTCCCTCCCTCCCCACCCCTTCCCTTTCGAAGGCAAGCAATTCAGTATAGGCCAAATCTGTGTAGTTTTGCAAATGACTTCCATAATAGTCGTGTTGTATAAGACTAACTATATTTCCCTCCATCCTATCCTGTCCCCCATTACTTCTATTCTCTCTTTAAATCCTGTTCCTTCCCATGAGTGTTGACCTCAAATTGCTCCCTCATCCCCATGCCCTCCCTTCCATCATCCCCCCACCCTGCTTATCCCCTTATCGCCCACTTTCCTGTATTGTAAGATAGGTTTTCATGCCAAAATGAGTGTGCATTTTATTCCTTCCTTTAGTGGAATGTGATGAGAGTAAACTTCATGTTTTTCTCTCACCTCCCCTCTTTTTCCCTCCACTAATAAGTCTTTTGCTTGCCTCTTTTATGAGAGTTAATTTGCCAAATTCCATTTCTCCCTTTCTCCTCCTAATATATTTCTCTCTCACTGCTTGATTTCATTTTTTTGAGATATGATCCCATCCTATTCAATTCACTCTGTGCTCTGAGTGTGTGTGTGTGTGTATGTGGGTCTGTATGTGTGTGTGTGTGTGTGTGTGTGTGTAATACCAATAACTACGCAGATACTGAAAAGTTTCAAGAGTTACAAACCTTGTCTTTCCATGTAGGAATGTAAACAGTTCAACTTTATTAAGTCCCTTATGACTTCTCTTTGCTGTTTACCTTTTCATGTTTCTCTTCATTCTTGTGTTTGAAAGTCAAATTTTCTTTTTAGCTCTGGTCTTTTCATCAAGAATGCTTGAAAGTCCTCGATTTCATTGAAAGACCATTTTTTCCCGTGAAGTATTATACTAAGTTTTGCTGTGTAGGTGATTCTTGGTTTTAGTCCTAGTTCCTTTGACTTCTGGAATATCCTATTCCACGCCCTATGATCCTTTAATGTAGAAGCTGCTAGATCTTGTGTTATCCTAATTGTATTTCCACAATACTTGAATTGTTTCTTTCTAGCTGCTTGCAATATTTTCTCCTTGACCTGGGAACTCTGGAATTTGGCCACAATGTTCCTAAGAGTTTCTCTTTTTGGATCTCTTTCAGGGCGTGATCTGTGGATTCCTTGAATACTTATTTTACCCTCTGGTTCTAGAATCTTGGGGCAGTTTTCCTTGATAATTTCATGAAAGATGATGTCTAGGCTCTTTTTTTGATCATGGCTTTCAGGTAGGCCCATAATTTTTAAATTGTCTCTCCTGGACCTATTTTCCAGGTCAGTTGTTTTTCCAATGAGATATTTCACATTATCTTCCATTTTGTCATTCTTTTGGTTTTCTTTTGTGATTTCTTGGCTGCTCATAAAGTCATTAGCCTCCATCTGTTTCATTCCAATTTTGAAAGAAGTGTTTTCTTTAGTGAGCTTTTGAACCTCCTTTTCCATTGGGCTAATTCTGCCTTTGAAAGCATTCTTCTCCTCATTGCCTTTTTGAACCTGACAATTGAGTTAGCCTATTTTTCAAGGTGTTATTTTCTTCAGCATTTTTTTGGGTCTCCTTTAGCAGGGTGTTTACTTGATTTTCATGCTTTACTTGCATGTCTCTCATTTCTCTTCCCAGTTTTTCCTCCACCTCTCTAATTTGAGTTTCAAAATCCTTTTTGAGCTCTTCCATGGCCTGAGCCCATTGAGTTGGCTGGTATACAGAAGCCTTGACTTCTGTGTCTTTCCCTGATGATAAGCATTGTTCTTCCTCATCAGAAAGGAAGGGAAAAAATACCTGTTCACCAACAAAGTAACCTTCTATAGTCTTATTATTTTTCCCTTTTCTGGGCATTTTCCCAGCCAGTGACTTGACTTCTGAATATTCTCTTCACACCCACTTTGACTCCAGATCCACCCAGCCAGCACTTGGGGTCTGAGATTCAAATGCTGCTTCCCAGCCTCAGGGCTTCTGGCAGGGGCAGGGTTGCTATTCAGTGTCAGATTAAGTTCAGGTTCTCAGATGGGAGCAGGGCTGCCTCAAGGGCTCAGTTCCCTCAGGGCGTTCATGCAGAGACCTTCATCAAAGGATCTGGGCTCCTGCCTTCTTGGGGAGCCCTGGTCTGCTCCTGCCTCTGCTGCTGCCTCCCAAGGGGGCCTGAATTATGGGAGCACCTCGCTCCCCGCTTGGCAAGCTGAGAAGACCCTCTCACCAACCTTTTAGGCCCGTGGGTGGAGGGACCTGTGAGGCTGCTGGAGATTCTGTCCCTGAAGCCTGCTTGGATCTGCTCCCCTCAGTGCTGGGTGGCCAAGGCAGGGCTGGGCTCATCTCTGGGTCCACAGCACGAAGGACCTTTTGCGAGATGTTTTCAGGGCTCTCTGGAACAGAAATCTCGTCTGCTCCATTGTTCTGTGGCTTCTGCTGCTCCAGAATTTGTTGGGAGTTCTTTTTTACAGATATTTTATGGGCTGTGGGTTCGGAGCTAGCATATGTGTGTCTTTCTACTCTGCCATCTTCGCCTTAGTTTCCTTGTTAGTGAAAGATAATTTAATGATAGCATCTAATTTCCATGGTTTTGTGAAAATAAACTAATATTTATAAAGTGCTTGGCCAGTGTTAAATCACTATTTAAATGCTGTTATTATTTGCCTTATTAATTGTGTTTTCTCAACTCCATTTTTTAAACTCAGATATTCACTATATTTACATAAAGATAGACCAAAAATTTTAGTGACTCACCATGGCTTCTTTTTGTCTTAAGAAGCATCTTCAACGGTTATAAAAATATTATTTTAATTTATAATTATTAAATTTTCATTTATCTAAAAGTGTTTTTAAAGTGTTCATATCTTATTGATTGCAAGCTGCCATTTCCTCATAATTTAGAAGATATTGTGATGTCACAAGTTTATAGACCTAAAGCTGGAAAAAATTTTAGAAATAATGTTATTCAACTCATTCATATTACAGTTTAAAAAAACAGCCTCAGAGTAGTTCAATGACTTGCCCAAGTTCACCTATACGGTAAATGGTAAAACCAGAATTTAAGAGTTCAACATTATTTCCATGCATCTCATAATCTAATTGACTACTTATAAACCTTTGGTTGAGGAGCTGTTATGAATCCAAGCCAGTTTTGGGAAACAGACACATTCTGATGACAAATGGATATTCTCAATTTTTTTCATAAACTTGGAAGTGCCTGACAGAGCCAGCAACACAGCCTGTGAAAATCGAGGTTCACTTACCCATTATAATGAAACATCAAAATTTCCAGGGCATAATGTGAGTCAAGGGGAAAAAAAAAATCAACTCAAATGGCTGCCATGAAACATAAAGCAATAAGAAAGAATCAGTAACTTTACACTGACCACAGTTAAAAATATGTGGTGATAAAATATGTATGCACAATAATTACATATATATACATTTTTAATGTTAGACAACATGTATGCTTACATATACATGTATAATATACATGGCTATTGCACATGTAATGTGTACATATACCTAGCATATATTTGTGTTTTTATATCTGTATGTACATGTTTATATATATATAAATGTGTATAAATAGGTTTTAATTTATGTATGTATATATTGGGTCTATATATGTATGTATGTCTTGCCCCAGTTCACACAGTAATGGACCAAGATTTGAATATGCATCCTCGACCCCAGTTTGTGCTTTTTCCCCACTATACTACATTGCCTTTCTAATACACAGGTTGTTTAAAAGCAGAAAATTGGTTGAGATTTATATATTCTTTATGTGTTTGTACATGTGTGCATGTATTTGTGTTTACAGACAGTCTAAGAAATTGTTTGTACCATTACAACAGGCTTCTTAAATAAGCAGTGAAGCAGCAACTTAGAAGGTCAGCAGAAAGGATCTGTCCCATTAGGGTATTAGTGGAGCATAGTCCAGCTCAGGCCCCACCAACATAAGACAGCCCCATCAGTCCAAGAGCAGGCTTTAGGAGTGACTAAATCCACAGTTAATTGCAGCAATAGCCACAGTCACAGTCACATTGTGTGCTTCCAGGGCTTCCAGCACAGAGACAGTGATGGGGTCAAACAACTGGTCAGAAGGAGATTATGGGGTCTCTTTGCTATCACTGAGGCAGGACTGTTAGTTTGCCCACACTTGGATTGAATCCCAGACCTGGGTGGAAATCCCAGGACAAGGAGAAATACTAGCATAACAGAGTTTGCATTAGCAGTGGAGAGGGGATCTGCCTCACAGATTCAGGGCAGAAAGGAATGCTTATGATCACTCACAGACCAGAGCAGAGGGAAGAAAAGTAGAAAACACTTCCCCCAAGATCATACCACCTTGGAAGAGGTGAAAACTTCTAGGTTCCTAGAAATGTTTCCAGGAAACAGCTGTACAAAACCCCTGAAGCTTGAGACAGTGCTCCTTCCACACTAAAAGCACAGACACACTTCAGCAAAAATTAAAGTTAATTAATAGGCTGGGAAAATGAAAAAAATGGAAAAAAAATTCTGACTATAGAAAGTTATTATGGTGACCAGGAATATCAAAATATACACTCAAGAGAAGATAGCAAAATTAAAGCTCCTACATTCAAAGTCTCCAAGAAAAATAATTTTAAGCTTATTGAACTACCTGAAAGGCATGATCAAAATAAGAGCCTTGACTTCATCTTTCAAGAAATTGTCAAGGAAAACTGCCCTGATATTCTGTATCATAGGATGAAATAGAAATTGAAATAATCCACAAATCATCTCCTAAAAGAGATCACAAAATGAAAATTTCCTGGAATATTATAGTCAAATTTCAGAATTTACAAATCAACGAGAAAATATTTCAAACAACCACAGAGAAACAATTCAAGTATCATGGAGCCACAGTCAGGATAACACAAGTTAGCAACTTCTAATTAAAGGATAGGAAGTATTGGAATATGATATTTCTGAGGGCAAAGTAGCTAGGATTACAACCAAGAATCACCTACCCAGCAAAACTGAGTATTATCCTTCAGTGGAAAAAAAGAATATTTAATGAGATAGAGGACTTTTAAGTATTCTTGATAAAAGACCAGAGCTAAATAGAAAATTTGACTTTCAAATACAAGATCTCAACGTAAAAAGATAATCAAGACAGGGAGATCACAAGAGACCTAATAAAGTTAAACTATTTACATTCCTACATGTAATAATAATATTTGTTATTCATAAGACATTTCTCATTATTCGGGTAAGTTGGAAGAGAGAGAGAGAAAGAGAGAGAGAGAGAGAGAGAGAGAGAGAGAGAGAGAGAGAGAGAGAGAGCACAGGTATGATTTGAGTATGAAAGAATGATATCTAAAAATAATTAAATTAAGGTGTGACAGAGGAATGTACTTGGAGAAAGAAAAAGGGAGAAGGAGAATGAGGTGAATCACATCACACAAAAGAGGCAAGTCAAAACTTTTCCAATGAAGGGGTAATGGGGGGGAGCTGAGAGAAAGTGACTGAACTTTGTCTCATCAGAGCTGGCTCAAACACATAATAAGACATACAGGGAACTGGGTATAAAAATCTGTCTTACCCTACAGGAAAATAGAAGGGAAAGAAAAAGAGAGGATGGGGTGATAGGAGGGAGAGGAGATTTGGTGAAGGGGGAACTTTTCAGGATGGACAGGATAAAAGAAGAGAAAGAACAGAGTAAGGGAGCCTGGGGGAATAAGACTGAAGGAAATATAGTTAGCAATAGTAACTGTGAAAAAATTAAGCAAATTTCTCTGATAAAGGGCTCATTTCTCAAACACATAGAGAATGATGTCAAATTTATAAAAATAAGAGTCATTCCCCAATTGATAAATGATCAAAAGATATAATTAGTTTTCAGGTGAAGTCATTAAAGCTATTTATAGCCATAAGAACAATTATTCTAACTCACTATTGATTGGAGAAATGCAAATTAAAACAATTCTGAGATATAACCTCATACCTATTAGATTGGCTAATCAGACAGAAAAAGATAAATGACATATTTTGGAAGGAATGTGGGAAAAATGAGACATTAATGTACTGTTAGCAGAGTTGTGAACTAATTCAACCATTCTAAAGAGCAATTTGGATCTATGCACAAAGGACTACAAAACCATGGATACCCTTTGACCTAGCAATGCCACTACTAGGTCTGTATGCCAAAAGTGATAAAAAGAAATTAAAAATGGAAAGGGACCTATATGTACAAAAAATATTTATGACAACTCTTTACTGGGGGTAAAAAACTGAAAATTAAAGGGATGCCCATCAGCTCATGGAGAAAGATTGAACAAGTTGTGGTGTGTAAAAGTGATGGAATACTATTTTACTTTAAAAATGTGGGTGGCAGAGCCAAGATAGCAAAGTAGAGGGATGAACCTGTAGAGCCTCACTCCCCACAGCCCATAAAATACCTGTAAAAATTACTCTAAACAAATTCTAGACCAGGAGAAGCCACAAAAGGGCAGAGTGAAAGAGATTCCAGCCCAAGACAGCCTGGAAGACTGATAGGAAAAGTGTATCTCACAGGGTTCTGAGCACAGTGCAGCGCAGTCTTGTCTGTGTGGCTTGGCAGGCACAGGACTGGAGCAGGCTGGGGTGTGAAATCCTGGGCAGCAGCTGTGGTTCGTAGAGCCCCACAGTTGTAAAAGACAGCTTCAAAGCTCAATAAGAAAGAGCTCTTTCACCTGGGTGAGAAAGGAGAAGGGTCCTATTATTGCCCAAGCCCCAGGTGGCCCTAGGCAGAGCCTTTCATTTTTTTGAAGCCCTTGGCCTAAAGACGTTGGGGGAATCAAGCAGGTGATCCAGATCTCAGACCTGAGTAGTGGTCCTGGGGTGAGGAGGAACACTGGTATGGTGGAGCCTCTGGAGAGGGAATGCTACTTGCAGGTCTTGGGCAGAAAAGCTTGTGGTTGCTCACAGACCAGAGGGTAGGCCAGAAGAGAAGTAAACTCCCCTCCCTTGATTGTGCCATTTTGGAGGAACTGAGAAATTACAAGTCGCTACAGTGTACCCTCTTCTTGACAAAAGACTCAAAAGTCAAGTAACCAGCTGGCAAAATGCCCCAAATGGGAAAAAATAAGATTATAGGTTACTTTATTGGTGAACAGGTATTTTCTTACATCCTGGCAGAGGAGGAAGAACAATGCACACCATCAGAGGAAGACATAAGAATCAAGGCTTCTGTAACTAAAACCCCAAAAATAAATATGCAATGGTCTCAAACCATGGAAGAGCTCAACAAGGATTTTGAAAGTCAAGTAAGTGAGGTGGACGAAAAATTGGGAAGAGAAATGAGAGTGATGCAAGAAAAATATGAAAAGTGAGTGAACAGCTTGCTGAAGGAGACTGCCCATAAGTGTTGAAGAAAATAACACCTTAAAAATAGACTACCTGAAACACAAAAGAGGCCCAAAAAGCCAATTAAGAGAAGAATGCTTTAAAAAGCAGAGTTATTCAAATAGAAAAGGAGGTTAAAAAGCTCCCTGAAGAAAATAGTACTTTAAAAATTAGAGTGGAGCAGATGGAAGCTAATGATTTTACAAGAAACCAAGAAATCACAGAACAAAACTAAAAGAATGAAAAAAATTAAAAACAATGTGAAAAATCTCATTGGAAAAACAACCAACCTGCAAAATAGATCCAGGAGACAGTATTTAAAAATTATGGGACTACCTGAAAGCCATTATCAGAAAAAGAACCTAGATATAATCGTTCATGAAATTATCAAGGAAAATTGTCCCGATATTCTAGAACCATAAGGTTAAATAAATATTGAAAGAATCCATTGATCACCTCCTGAAAGATATCTGAAAGCAAAAACCCTTATGAATATTGTGGAGGCGGAGTCAAGATGGTGGAGGCAGAGCCAAGATGGCGGAGTAGAAAGACGCATATACACATAGCTCCGAACCCACAACCCATAGAACATCGGCAAAAAGGAACTCACGGTGAATTCTGGAGTAGGAGAGGCCACAGGACAGTGGAGCAAAGGAGATTTCTGTTCCAGAGGGACCTGTAAACCTCTCGCAAAAGGTCCGTCACGCTGTGGACGCGGAGCCCAGCCCATCCCTGCCGCGGCCACGGCAAGGAGAGGAGCAGATCTGAGCGGGCTTCAGGGATGGGATCTCCAGTGGCCATGTGGGTCCCTCCACCCACAGGTGACGGGTGTCAGTGAGAGGGTCTTCTTGGCAGGTCGAGAGGGGAGTGGGGTGCCCCCATAATTCAGGCGCCCTCGGGAGGCAGTAGCTGATGCAGTAGCAGACCAGGGCTCCCCCAGCAGGCAGGAGCCTGGATCCATTGTTGAAGGTCTCTGCATAAACCCCCTGAGGGAAGTGAGCCCAAGATGTGGCCCTGCCCTGACCTGAGTACCTGAATTTAATATCACAATGAATAGCAGCCCCGCCCTTGTGGAAACCATGAGGCTGGGAAGCAGCATTTGAATCTCAGACCCCAAGCTCTGGCTGGGAGGATCAGGAGGCGAGGTGGGTGTGAGGAGAATATTCAGAGGTCAAGTCACTGGCTGGGAAAATGACCAGAAAAGGGAAAAGAAATAAGACTATAGAAGGTTACTTTCTTGGTGAACAGGCATCTCCTCCCTTTCTTTCTGATGAGGAAGAACAATGCTTACCATCAGGCAAAGACATAGAAGTCAAGGCCTCTGTATCCCAAACATTCAGACTAAATATTCTGTGGGCTCAGGCCATGGAAGAGCTCAAAAAGGATTTTGAAAATAAACTTAGAGAAGTGGAGGAAAAGCTGGGAAGAGAAATGAGAGATATGCAGTCAAAGCATGAACAGCAGGTCAGCACCCTGCCAAAGGATACCCAAAAAAATGCTGAAGAAAATAACACCTTGAAAAACAGGCTACCTCAATTGGCAAAAGAGGTTCAAAAAGCCAATGAGGAGAAGAATGCTTTCAAAAGCAGAATTAGCCAAATAGAAAAGGAGATTCAAAAGCTCACTAAAGAAAATAGTTCTTTCAAAATTAGAATGGAACAGATGGAGGCTAATGACTTGATGAGAAACCAAGAAATCACAAAACAAAACCAAAAGAATGAAAAAATGGAAGATAATGTGAAATATCTCATTGGAAAAACAACTGACCTGGAAAATAGATCCAGGAGAGACAATTTAAAAATTATGGGACTACCTGAAAGCCATGATCGAAAAAAGAGCCTAGACATCATCTTTCATGAAATTATCAAAGAAAACTGCCCTGAGATTCTAGAACCAGAGGGCAAAATAAATATTCAAGGAATCCACAGAACACCGCCTGAAAGAGATCCAAAAAGATAAACTTCTAGGAACATTGTGGCCAAATTCCAGAGTTCCAAGGTCAAGGAGAAATTATTGCAAGCAGATAGAAAGGAACAATTCAAGTATTATGGAAATACAATCAGGATAACACAAGATCTAGCAGCTTCTGCATTAAAGGATCGTAGGGCATGGAATAGGATATTCCAGAAGTCAAAGGAACTAGGACTAAAACCAAGAATCACCTACTCAGCAAAACCGAATATAGTACTTCAGGAGAAAAAAATGGTCTTTCAATGAAATTGAGGACTTTCAAACATTCTTTATTTTTTTTTTTTTGCTTTTTATTTATTTTATTTTTTTTAAATTTAACTTTTAACATTTATTTTCACAAAATTTTGGGTTACAAATGTCCTCCCCTTTTATCCCCTCCCCCCCAAACCCAAGCATTCTAGTTGTCCCTGTGACCAATCTGCTCTCTCCTCTATCCTCCCTCCCTGCCCTTGTCTCCGTCTTCTCTTTTGTCCTGTAGGGCCAGATAGCTTTCTTAACCCCTTAACCTGTATTTCTTATTTCCCAGTGGTAAGAACATTACATTTGATCCTAACACTTTGAGTTCCACCTTCTTTACCTCCCTCCCTCTCCACCCCTTCCCTTTGGAGGACAAGCAATTCAATATAGGTCAAATCTGTGTAGTTTTGCAAATGATTTCCATAATAGTTGTGTTGTATAAGACTAACTATATTTCCCTCCATCCTATCCTGTCCCCCATTACTTCTATTCTCTTAAGATCCTTTCCCTCCCCATGAGTGTCGGCGTCAGATTGCATTCTCCTCCCCATGCCCTCCCCTCCATCCTCCCCCCCACCCTGCTTGTGCCCCTGTCCCCCACTCTCCTGTATTATGAGATAGGTTTTCCTATCAAAATGAGTGTGCATTATATTCTTTCCTTTCGTGGAATGTGATGAGAGTAGACCTCATGTTTTTCTCTTGCCTCCTCTCTTTATCCCTCCACTAATAAGTCTTTTGCTTGCCTCTTTTATGAGAGATAATTTGCCCCATTCAACTTCTCCCTTTCTCCTCCCAATATATTTCTCTCTCACTGCTTGATTTCATTTTTTTTTAAAGATATGATCCCATTCTCTTCAAATCACTCTGTGCACTCTGTCTCTATGTATGTGTGCATGTGTGCATGTGTGTGTATGTACTCCCACCCAGTACCCAGATACTGAAATGTTTCAAGAGTTACAAATATTGTCTTTCCATGTAGGAATGTAAACAGTTCAACTTTAGTAAGTCCCTTATGACTTCTCTTTGCTGTTCACCTTTTCATGGTTCTCTTCATTCTTGTGTTAGAAAGTCAAATTTTCTTTCCAGCTCTGGTCTTTTCATCAAGAAAATTTGAAAATCCTCTATTTCATTGAAAGACCATTTTTTCTCCTGAAGTATTATACTCAGTTTTGCTGGGTAGGTGATTCTTGGTTTTAGTCCTAGTTCCTTTGACTTCTGGAATATCCTATTCCATTCCCTTCGATCCCTTAATGTAGAGGGTGCTAGATCTTGTGTTATCCTGATTGTATTTCCACAATACTTGAATTGTTTCTTTCTAGCTGCTTGCAATATTTTCTCTTTCACCTGGGAATTCTGGAATTTGGCCACAATGCTCCTAGGAGTTTCTCTTTTTGGATCTCTTTCATGCAGTGTTCTGCAGATTCCTTGAATATTTATCTTGCCCTCTGGTTCTAGAATCTCAGGGCAGTTTTCCTTGATAATTTCATGGAAGATGATGTCTAGGCTCTTCTTTTGATCATGGTTTTCAGGTAGTCCCAGAATTTTTACATTGTCTCTCCTGATTCTATTTTCCAGGTCAGTTGTTTTTCCAATAACATATTTCACATTATCTTCCATTTTTCCAATCTTCTCGCTATGTTCTGTGATATCTGTCTTTCTCATAAAGTCCTTAGCGTCCATCTGTACCATTCCAGTTTTGAAAGATCTATTTTCTTCAGTGAGCTTTTGAATCTCCTTTTCCATTTGGCTAATTCTGCTTTTGAAAGCATTCTTCTTCTCATTGGCTTTTTGAACCTCTTTTGCCAATTGAGTTAGGCTAGTTTTCAAGGTGTTAATTTCTTCAACATTTTTTTGGTTCTCCTTTAGCAGGGAGCCGATCTGCTTTTCATTCTTCTCTTTCATCCCTCTCATTTCTCTTCCCAGTTTTTCCTCCACCTCTCTAACTTGATTTTCAAAATTCTTTTTGAGCTCTTCCATGGCCTGAGCCCATTGGGTGGGCTGGGGCACAGAATCCTTGATTTCTGTGTCTTTGCCTGATGGTAAGCATTGTTCTTCCTCATCAGAAAGGAAAGGAGGAAGTGTCTTTTCTCCTAGAAAATACTCTTCAATAGTTTTATTTCTTTTCCCTTTTCTGGGCATTCTCCCCAGCCAGTGGCTTGACCTCTGAATATTCTCCTCACACCCACCTCACCTCCTGATCCTCCCAGCCAGTGTTTGGGGACTGAGATTCAAATGCTGCTTCCCGCCTTAGGGCATTTGGCGGGGTCAGGGCTGCTATTCAGTGTGAGAATTAAGTTCAGATGGTCAGGTCGGGGCAGGGCCGCCTCTCAGGCACTGTTCCCTCCGGGTGGTTTATGCAGAGACCTTCCACAATGGATCCAGGCTCCCACCCACTTGGGGAGCCCCTGTCTGCAGCCGCCTCTCAGCTTCTATCTCCCGGGGGGGCCCGAGCCATGGGGACACCCCATTCCCCTCTTGACCTGCCAAAGAGACTCTCTCACAGACCCTCGTCACCTGTGGGTGGGGGGGCTTCTGCCGCTGCTGGATATCCCATCTCCGTAGCCCGCTCGGATCTTTTACTCACGGTGTCACGGCTGCTGCAGGGCTGCCCTCCTCTCCCAGTCCCGGCGCCCAGTCCACAGCGCAAAGGACCCCCCATGAGAGGTTTGCAGGTCTCTCCGGAACAGAAATCTCCCTCGCTCCAATACTCCGTGGCCTCTGGGTGCAGAACTCGCCGTGAGTTACTCCCCTCTAGCCGTTCTGCGGGTTGTGGGTTCAGAGCTATGTGTATGTCTGTCTTTCTACTCCGCCATCTTGGCTCTGCCTCCCGACTTTCAAGCATTCTTGATGAAAAGACCAGAGCTGAAAAGAAAATTTGACTTTCAAACACAAGAATGAAGAGAAGCATGAAAAGGGTGCTGCAGGAAAAGCAGCAAAGAGAAGTCATAAAGGACTTACTAAAGTTGAACTGTTTACATTCCTACATGGAAAGACAATATTTGTAACTCTTGAAACTTTTCAGTATCTGAGTACTGGGTGGGATTACACACGCACACATGCACACACACACACACACACACACATAGAGACAGAGTGCACAGAGTGAATTGAAGAGGATGGGATCATATCTTAAAAAAGTGAAATCAAGCAGTGAGAGAGAAATATATTGGGAGAAGAAAGGGAGAAATGGAATGGGGCAAATTATCTCTCATAAAAGAGGCAAGCAAAAGACTTATTAGTGGAGGGAAAAAGAGGGGAGGTGAGAGAAAAACATGAAATTTACTCTCATCACATCCCACTAAAGGAACGAATAAAATGCATGCTCATTTTGGCATGAAAACCTATCTTACAATACAGGAAAGTGGGCGATAAGGGGATAAGCAGGGTGGGGGGATGATGGAAGGGAGGGCATGGGGATGAGGGAGCAATTTGAGGTCAACACTCATGGGAAGGAACAGGATTTAAAGAGAGAATAGAAGTAATGGGGGACAGGATAGGATGGAGGGAAATATAGTTAGTCTTATACAACACGACTATTATGGAAGTCATTTGCAAAACTACACAGATTTGGCCTATACTGAATTGCTTGCCTTCGAAAGGGAAGGGGTGGAGAGGGAGGGAGGAAGAGAAGTTGGAACTTAAAGTGTTAGGAACAACTGTCCAGTAATGTTCTTGCCACTAGGAAATAAGTAATACAGGTAAAGGGGTATAGAAAGTTATCTGCCCCTACAGGCCAAAAGAGAAGATGGAGACAAGGGCAGAGAGGGATGATAGAAGAGAGAGCAGATTGGTGATAGGGGCAATTAGAATGCTTGGTGTTTGGGGGGAGGAGGGGACAAAAGGGAAGAAAATTTGGAACCCAAAATCTTGTTAAAATGAATGTTAAATAAATAAATTTAAAAAAAAATTTAAAAAAATGAATATTGTGGCCAAATTCCAGATGTCCCAGGTCAAGGAGAAAATATTACAAGTAGCCAGAAAGAAACAATTCAAGTGTTGTGGAAATACAATCAGGATGGCATGAGATCTAGCATCTTCTATATTAAGGGATCTAAGGGCTTGGAGTATGATATTCCAAAAGTAAAGGGAACTAGAATTCAAACCAAAAATCACATACTCAGCAAAACTTAGTATAATACTTCAGAGCAAAAAATGGTCATTCAATGAAATAGAGAACTTTCAAGCATTCTTGATGAGAAGACCAGAGCTGAATAGAAAATATGACTTTCAAACACAATAATCAAAAGAAGCATGAAAAAGTAAATAGGAAAGAGAAATCATAAGGGACTTACTAAAGTTCAACTGTTTACATTGCTACATAGAAACATGCTACTGGTAACTCTTGAAACTTTTCTCAGTATTTGGGTAGTTATAGGGATTACACACACACACATACACACACACACATACGTGTATGTATATAGACAGAGGGCACAGGGTGAGTTGAATATAAAGATATGGTATCTAAAAGATAAAATCAAGGGGTGAGAGAGAAATACATTGGTAGGAGAAAGGGAAAAATGGAATGGGGCAAATTATCTCTCATAAAAGAGGCAAGAAAAAGCTTTTTCAATGGAGGGGAAAAGCATGGAGGTGAGAGGGAAAGAGTGAAGTTTACTCTCATCACAATTGGCTTAAGGAGGGAACAATATGCACAATCAATTTGGTATGAAAATCTATCTTACACTACAGGAAAGTAGTGGAGAAGGGGGTAAGTGGGGTGTGGGGATGATAAAAGGAGGGCAAATGGGAGGAGGGAGTAATTTGAAGCAAACACTTAGGGGAGGGATAAGGTCAAAAAGGAGAATAGAATAAATAAGGGGCAGGATAGGATGGAGAAAAATATAGTTAGTGCTTCACAACATGACTATTATGGAAGTCTTTAGCAACACTACACATGTATAGCCTATATTGAGTTGCTTGCCTTCTCAGTGGGGATTGGTTGGGAGGGAGGAAGGGAGAGAAGTTGGAACTCAAAGTTTTAGGAATGAATGTTGAGGATTGTTTTCACATGCAACTGGAAAAAAAAAGAAATACAGGTAATGTAATATAGAAATCTATCTTGCCCTACAAGAAAAGAGAGAAGATGGGGACAAGGAAAGGGAGGGGTTTGATAGAAGGAAGGACAGATTAGGGGAAGAGACAATCAGAATGCATGATGTGTTGGGGTGGAGAGAGGGAAGAGATGGAGAGAAAATTTTGAACTCAAATTCTTGTGGAAATTAATTTTGAAAACTAAAAATAAATAAATAGATTTAAAAAATATATATGAATCACACACACACATACACACACACACACACACACACACACACACATACACACACAAATGATGACCAGAATACTCCAAGAAAAACCTGTAAAGACTTGCATGGGCTGATGTAATGTGAAATGTAGTAGTTACAAACTAAAAGCAGTATTTTAAGATGATGAAATCTGGATGACAGCTATTGTCAGCAGTACAATAATCCGTGACAAGTCTGAAGAACTTAGGATGAAAAATACTATCTATCTCCAGAGGAAGGGCTAATGGTATCTGAATACAGATTGAATCATACTTTTTCTAACTTTTTTGGTATGTTTTCTTTCAATGTTCAATGTTCAACGTTTTGCATGACTACACATGTATAAACTATATGGAATTGCTTGCCTTCTCAATGGTGGGGTGGGCATGGGGAGAGGTTAAAAGGGAAATAATTTGGAACTCAAAGTTTTGAAAACAAATGTTATAAATGGTTTTTACATATACCTGGAGAAAAATGATAAATAAATACAAAAATAAGGTGGAAAAAGATGTAGTAAAATATATATATGTATATATGTATGTATGTATGTATGTATGTATGTAAACACGGCTGATAATACATAGCATGCATATATTATGTATTCACTTTATACACATCTACACACTTATATGTGTAACCATAAGGCTTTTCCCAAATATTATATTTATATATGATTACTGTATATAAATATCACCCCATATTTTAAACAATGGTGAATACATAGTGGATGGAATATCAACCTGGTCTCAGAGGACCTACACATTCAATGTGGTTCTCCTTTTTTAAATACAAGTTATTTTATCATTTTGGCCTTAGTTTTATCCTTTATAAATAGAGGATTTTGGATTTTATAATCGCTAATCTCACTCCAGTTTTAAATCTCATTATCCTTAAAAAGGTATTATGTGATAATTCTTTCTGACAGGGAGAAAGAAAGCAGAAAAAGAGACTGTAGAGACAATCAGGGCTTGAGCATAAATTTGCTTGTTTCCTAAATAGTAGAGTCTCTGGAGGCTACAGAAAGAGTATGGCCCTGGAGGTACAACAGTTAAACCCAGGGAGTCAAGTGGGAATGAATTATATATTTTTTCTTGTATCAAAGGTAAACTAAGAGTATTTTTTGCAGTGTCATGCTTTTCAGTTAAAGAACAATATGAAAAAAATCAATAATTAATAGGCTGGGTTTTTTTATGTTTCTTTGTTTTTTTTTAATCTCACTACAAGTATTTTTCACAAAGGAATAGATTAAAATCTATCATAACATGTTAAGGTGGGATTTTTCCCCAAATAACTTTTGTGTGATTATGAGATCACTGATGACCTTTTATTTTTCTTTCATTTTAAATTATATTTTATTTCCCCAATTACATGCAAGCATTCATTTTAGTGTTCATTTTTCTTTTAAAATATGTTTCAGATTTTCTCCCTTCCCTCTCTCCTTTCTGAGACAGTTAGTAATTTGATATAAGTTACAGATGTGCGATCATAAAAAAATTATTAGTTATTTTATGAGTGACAAAACAAACCAACGGGAAAAAATTAAACAAAAAACACTAAAATACAAAAACATTAAGGAAATGAAAAAGTGCATGCTTTGTTGTACTTTCAGACTTTACCACTTATTTCTCTGGAGGTCTATAGCATATTTCATCATGAGGCTTTTGGAATTGTCATATCAATATATTATTGTGAATAGCTAAATCATTCAAAATTACTTATCTTACAATACTGCTGTTTTTGCATACAATGATGTGATTCTGATCACTTTCCTCATCATCAGTTCATATTAAGTCTTTCCAGATTTTTCTGAAATCAACCTGTTCATTTCTTTTACACAATAGCATTCCATTACAATCATACAATCATATACCACAACTTGTCAATTTATTCCCCAATTAATGAACATCTCCTCAGTTTCCAATTTTCCATCACCACAAAAACAGCAACTACCAATATTTTTGTATAAATAGGTTATCCTCAAAGAACCTAAAGCTTTTTAACCTCCCTCTTCCCATTATTGTCAACTTTTGGAACACAAGTATGATAATCACAATGCCTAGGGTGGTCATGAATATGCCAGCACAGTTGTGAATCACAAAATACAACAGACTGCACATGGAAGACAGAACCAAAACATTTTTCAAACACCAGAAAGTTGAATCCCAACACCAGAAAGCCAAATCCATCATAGCAACAAAGAAATCCATCACAGTAACCAAGAAGTTTATACACATCAGGCCTTCCCACAAAAACAAACATCCACAATCCTTGCCAGCTGCCTGCTCCCTCTGTCCTTTCTAGATCTGACTAGTCTGAACAACTTTTTCTCAGCTCTGATCCAACTCCATCTCTTAGTGTTCCACCTTCCTGGTTCCACCAGTTCAATCTCCTCTCACCACAGGCTTCATGTGACTCAATCTCATAAGACTTAGACTTCCACGTGACTTAAGCAGGTCACATTGGCCTAGTAAAAGATGGGAAAGATCTTCCCATTCCATTAAAAACACATTAATTCCATTAAAATTCATTAACAATAGTTGTTTACATTAAAAGTGCCTGTTAGGCTCAAGAGTTGTCTATTGTATAATCAAAGCACAAATCAAACTTTGGAGGAAAAAAAAATTAACCTAAAGTAAAAGTTTAGAATTCAGGGCAAAACATGATTGTGCCATACCCTTCTACTATAGTGTTCTCTTTCATCTGATGAAGGAAAGCATAATTTTAAGAAAAAAGAACATGTAAATTGGATATGTTTATGGATTGAATATGGAATCCTATTCTAGACTATGAGGTGCTTACAAGAAAAAAATAAGATCGTTAAGCCAACTCAGAATCACTGGAAAATAACTAAAGGAGGTATATGCAGTGTTTTGACAACTCACTTTATTGGAATGCACAGTATGAAGGAAATTCATTTCCAGAACTAAATTAAGTTTCCTCTGATGCTTGTATATCAAATGTCTTGTAGATTTTCTCTCCAACACTTGAGTATTTCTTCATCTTCTATAGGTCTCCACTACTACCCCCTCCAGTAGCTGCTACAAACCTGTCACCCAATTCTGTTCTTTTTTGCATCAGCAGAAAAAAACTGCAATTTCCCTTATATTTTTCCTCATTCATCTGTTGCTTTTTAAAATAGAAAATATATTTTCAATGATTTCCTCCTTTATATTCTATCTTCCTTTCTACCCAGAAGCATCTTTCTGACATCTGTACAATGCATGCATCAGAAGAGACAGTTACAGAGACAGGTCTTTCATAGGATTCCATTATTATCTTTTATACTGTGATTGACAATTAATAAAAGTTCCCAAAGTAGTATAGTGTTTGATAGAGATTCACATTTTAAAAATAGTATTTATCATTAGCATTGTGTCTCATAACTTAACATATTGAAAAATCAGTTCAGCTAGTTTTGGAGATTAGCAAAATACACCTTTTTATGACAAAGAGGACAAGATATCGGCCATTATGTTGCTTGGAAATGACAGACAACATTATGAATTTCAATTCCTGCAAAAGGAGGAGAAGAAGAATTCAGCTTAAGAAAACCGACTGCTTTTGAAAATACAAGAAACATGATTTAGTGTCAGTGTCATTTGTCATGCAATGTCATAGGGATGCTAGGTGAAAATCCAAAATAAAATATTTCGTGCCAGTACTGTTGACCTGCTTAGGAAACTTGTGTAAGTGGCACAGGTTCAATTATACAGACATGTCTATGCATATAATCACACATATGTAAATATATGTGTGAATGTATACTTGTGCCTATGACCACACTTGCAAGCCTTCTAAACAAATCAACCATGCTAATATTTTTGTATGTATACACACATATATAGGAATTCCATATATATACAAGTATATGTGTGTATACAAATTTATATAGATACATACATCCTATGTATGTGTGCATATACAGATACTCAGAAAGATAGATCTCTACCTATAGAGAGATATATAGATAAGCAGAAGATATGTGTGCATGTGTATGCATGTATATATGTGGTGTGTGTGTCTGTTTTGATTGTTGTTTGGGGTTTTCTTGGCAAAGATAGAGTCACTTCTGTTTCCTTCTCTACATGATAGTGAAGCAAAAGAGAGGCTATCTACCAGTGATCCTTATCCTTTTCTCTTCCTATGTAATCAAAACATCTTTCTTTTTTTCTTTTTGATCATGAAATTTTCAAATAGAATTCTTTACTCTAATTCTTTTGTGAAATTTCTTCTTCTTTTTCTTGTTTTTCCTCCCTCTTTGCTTCTTCTCCTTTTGCTATATATTTCTCAAAGTCTGTTCAAAACCAATAAGTACCTTTCTATTGAATGGTACTCATTTTTAATTCTTCAGAAAGTGTGCCAGGAGAAAGAAGTTTACAACAAGAATATTGATGTTTGGTATGGCCTCAACAATAAATTGCATTTCTATTGTCAGTGTTAAAGTGGAAATATCATCTGCATCTTCTCACACTGTTAATTTCTTATTACACTTCATTTGATTGCCTCCTCATAGACACCCTAAGAAATTTTTAGTCAGTCAGTGAGCAATTGTTAAGAACTTGCTAGATGCCAGGTACTCAATTAAGTAGCAAGATTATGAATACAAGCAAAAAGAATGTCTCTTCCCTTAAGGAATTCACATTCTAATAGGGGGAAACAATACCTGAAAGGAAGTTGAATTGATGGGAGGAAGATGGTGGAGGTAATTTGAGTGTGAGTATGGTAGAAAAAGTACTATGGAGATAGGAATAACAAACTAGTGAGGAAAGGGAGACTGAGTGCCTGGCTGCCCTCCTTAAATGTAGGTTCACAAAGGAATCATCGATCCACCTATCTTTGCCACTGGGGTGGAGATTACTTCTTCAATGAGAATTCCAGGGCTGCAGTAAGTTTCTCAGGCATGGTAAAGAAAGTTCAGAGTGCTGCTCAGAGAGGAATATAGAGAGGCAATAGTCAGAGCAGATTTTATTGACACTTTCAGATAGAGGAACAAACTGAGCCTCCATTTAAATAGTTTCCCCTAAATCACATAGCAAGTTAGCGATGGAGGCAGAATAAGAACTCACATCTCAAGAATCCAAATTTCTTTACTCTCTTTACAAGAAATTACTAAGACACTGGTCTCAGATGAAATATATCGTAGTTCATAACTGAAATAATTGCCAGGTCTAATTCCTAAGTCTCTATTAAGTTTAAGGCTGTATCAATGATCACCTTTTCCTTAATCTATACCCTTCTTCCCAGGATCAAACATAATAAGATATGGAAAGTCTTCTCTATCTCAAAAAGCACTAAACTGTATCCAGTTTTATTAAACATTTTTCATAAACAATCATGGTAATTCAGGTAGGATGTGGGCTACAATTGGCAACAGCAAGTTTCAAACTCTCTCTCCTCTGTGAACTACCAAAAACATAACATTACTATAAAATTCAGTGAAGAGTATTTACTTTATACTTTTAACAGGGAAAGTTTCGAGTGAGAGTGGACACTTTCATATTGAGTGTATGTTGTTTAACAACTTTTCATGACCTACCCTGACTTTGAGAAAAAGAAATGAAAACTGCAGAATTCTTAATTGGAAAAGATCCCCAATATGAAAGTAATTTCAGCTCTTTGGGGGAGGCCTACTCAGGGCAATAATTCAAGTCCAGATCACCTGAAAGACTGCTATTCAACACAGTTGATTTGGTGGTAGGGAGAAGGAGGGAAACAGGGGTAGATCCTGATAGGCCCCTATGTTTGAAAGGGTCAGGTTGATGACAGACAAGGAAGAAGTATAAATGTTTGAAGTTATCCACTCCTACCCCCATCAGACGTGCTGAGGGTATCAGTGTTCATATCTATGTATCTTGGTGTTTTTGTGTGTGTGTATGTGTGTGTGTGTGTGTGTGTGTGTGTGTGAACTTCCTCTTGGTATTCAAGAGAAGTGCTCTCAAAAACTAAGAGGGGAAGAAATCCCTACCCATTTCAACTCAGCTTCTGAGACATCACGTCTGTAACCTCTGCCCCATTCCCCTAAAACAACAACGAAGGGTTTTGTGTGCTAACAACATTGCTTTAAAAAAGTTTAACAAAATTCTGAATTTTTATAAACTTAATGAAAAATAATATTTCAAACTGTACTGTCACCAGAAGTACCACACTTATCAAAAATTCACACAACTCACTTGGCTTCCCCAGCACCTTCAGCTTTCTGTGCCTAGTCTGGTTTGTTATCTCCATTCTCTGCAGGGTTGTTCCCATCCTTACCAGAATCAGCTTTTCCCTTTTTCCCTTTGGGTAACTTCTCTCCCTTCTTTGTAGGGTTTGGGTTCTGGCTTAGGAGGAGCAGGTTTAGCAGATCTCCTCTATGCTGATCTCCTTTGTGGTTCATCCTTCACCTTGGTCTTTCTACCTTAGCATATACCTCTGCCTTTTTTTTGGGCATGGTGGTGACAGTGGAGGAGCAGGAGTGGTGACAACAGTGGAGTCTGGGCACAGGTTGCAGCAATGGCAGTGGTCCCTCCAGGGGCTGTTCCTTTCTCCTCTTCCTCATTTTAATAATAATTATTATCATTACTATTATTAGATACTCATGCCAATTTCCCATGACTTCCATTATTACCTCTATGCAGATGATTCTCAAAGTTACATATCTAATCTGAATTTCTTTTCTCCACAGTAATTGAGAACTTTTTGCCAAATGAAAGATAGACAACTCTGTATTGCCATCTCATGAGCATATGAAATTGAACATTTTCAAAACACAGTTCGCTATCATCCACCCTTAAACCTGCACTTTCCAATTTCCTTTGATAAAAGGCCAAAGGATGTGAAGAGTTTTCAGATGATAAAATTAAAGCATCTATAGTCATATAAAATGCTCTAAATCACCACTGAGTAGAGAAATTCAAATTAAAACAACTCTGTGGTAAAGCTTCACACCAATCAGATTGACTAATATGATGAAAATAGGAAAATGATAAATGTAGAAGATATGGGAAAATTGGAAAACTAATACATTGTTAGTGGAGCTGTGAATTGATCCAGCCATTCTGGAGAGCAGTTTAGAGTTGTTCATAAATGTATAAAATGGTCTATACCCTTTAAGTCAGCAATACCACTACTTCATCTGTGTCCCAAAGAGATCATAAGAAAGGGGAAAGGACCCATATCTACAAATATATTTATAGCATCTTTTTTGGGGTGGCAAAGAATTGGAAATTAAAGGGATGTCCATCAATTGAGAATGGCTGAACAAGCTGTGAGAAATGAATGCAATGGAATAATATTGTGCTGTAAGAAATGATGAGCAGGCACATTTCAGAAAAACCTGAACTTACATGAATTGGTGCTGTGTGAAGTGAACAGAACCAGGGGAATATTGTACATAGTAATAGCAACATTGTGTGATGATCAGCTTTCTTAAGACATCTCTTCTTAGTAATACAATGATTTAAGACAATTCCAAAAGACCAATGACTGAAAATGCTATCTACATTCAGAGAAAGAACTATGGAGTCTGGATGCAGATTGAAGCATACTTTTTTCCCTTTTTTTTCCCTTCTTGTGCTTTTCCCCTTTTGTTCTGATTCTTTTTTCACAACACGACTAATATGGAAATATATTTAATATAATTGTATGTGTATAACCCATATCAGATTGCTTGTGGCTCTTGAGGAGTGGGAGGGGAAGGAGGGAGGGAGAAAAAATTTGGAACCCAAAGTCTTATAAAAGTAAATGCTGAAAACTATCTTGAAAAAAAATACTATTCAGTGGGGAAAACCTGGCACTTCTCCCAACTTCCCAATTGTTTTTTGATGTCAATACCATCTTCCAAGTGATTCAGGTTTCCAATATAGATTCATTTTTAATACTTTCCTCTTGTCCCTTCAAACAATATCTCATCAGCTCTCAAGTTTTGTTGATTCATCCTCTCCCTGGAAGTAAACTATCAATTTACCTCCTTGTTTTCACTCTCCCTTCTCCAATTCATCTTCCAAATCCTGGATATCCAAAATCCTGCCCCCAGTACCTGACAATGTTGATCCACTCAACTCATATCCAGAGACCCCATCTTAAGACTGCACACAATTACTTATTGACTGAGTGCCATTCAATTTCCAATTCATTTCACTGAACTCTATCTGATAGGTGATCCTAGATAGAAATCTATGTCCTACCTTCACAGTTTCCATATCCCTACAACTCACCTAGCCAAGCAATTCTACCATTTACTTGTGATCATTTGAGTTAACACGCATTCATACTGCTTTACACCTTTTGCTCTGGATATAGTAAAAGCTCTATTATCATTATATCGGAAAGTGAATATACTATACTTTAAATCATGATTTTTGTGACCCCTCCTATGGCCAAAAGTCCTTTTCCTAGCCATTACTTGCTTATATCTGTTATATTTCTTTATAAGAAATAAGGCTGTATTAGGCCATATTTGAACTCGTGTTCCTGACTGTAAATTCAGCTCTCTACTGCACTATGAGCTGCCTTAATTTCTTTATTCATCAACCACCATGACCCAATCTCTTGACTTGGGATATAAAGACAAAAGCAAAATAGTCCTTGCCTTCAGGGACTGAAGTTTTTATTTTTGTTTTAATGGCTGATGTCATGTGCACAGAATTCTATAGTTCAAAACTTTTCAGAATTTGCCTGGAATATTGTGTTCAATTTGACAACACCAGATTATTGGAGTAATTGAATATTGGAATTGGAATTGGAATATTGAAGCTAACATCCACAATATGGAATACATTTTAAAACTGATGTGTACAAAAGAAGGGTAAAAAACATAATGAAAGGACTATAGATGATGCCATTTGAGGGCTGGTAGAAGGAATGGAAATGTTTACCATGGAGAAGAATGAACTTAAAGGGGTTACAGCCAGCTTCAAGTATTTAAGGGATTCCATATGAAGCAGGGGTAAACATTTGACTTGAATTCTAAAATAAAACTAGAATGAATGAATAGAACCTTCATGGAGATGGATGTAGCCTTGCTGAAAGCAGAACCCCCCTCCATAAAGGCCTCTGAAAGGAGAATGAGCAGACATGGTGGTGTTGCAATTCTCTCTACTGATCAAGAAGAAGAAGGATGACAACTTTTAATGTATATTTTAGATATGTTTTTGGTTAAAATTTGTTTCAGAAGGCCTCAGAGGCCTTTTCCAACTCTGTGGTACTATGATTCCATTATTTCTGCAGATTGGATAAGTACAGCAAGATTCTTGATAATTTAGGGAACTACGCAGCATTATGAAGAAAAATGTGCATTTTTTTATATAAATGGAAGTCAGTCACTCTAGAAATTGTGCTAGTGCAGTACTCTTCATGAGTCAAAACTGTGTGTGTCTCATAGCATGCACCAGAAGTATAATATCCTCTTTTCTGTGTACCCACCATCACTAATTTCATACAGAACTCTTGGAATATAGCAATAAAAAGTTTTGAGAATTCTGCGTACCATTTTACAGCCTAGAACAGTTTAAAATATAGGGCTATAACATTTTACAACCTTTCTTATTGTAATACCATGTTATTTCTCCCATAATGGTGTTTGCAGCAAAACCTGAAGGAGGAAAGGTTTACTGAGCTATTTTCACTGAAACAGATGAGCATTTTTAATATTAAATCTCTGGACTTTATGTTCTTTTTGTTGTTTTCATTAATTGGTAATATTTTTTAATCTTTTAGTTTCTATTTTCACTATTATAGACATTAATTCATTGGTTATTCAGAAGATGCTAAAGAATGTGATATCAAACAGGCCTTATTCCCTGTTTCTTGACACCAGGATAGAAACATTTTGGGAGAAAAAGATTGAAAATATAGATTGATCAAGGAAAGGCAGAGAAACCACTAACATATTAAATTGCTTGAATTATAAGTTGTCCACTTGAATTCCTGAACTATGGTTCAAAGTGCTTCTTTCTAGATAATTTCTTGTATTACTTCAATTAAGTCTCATAAATCTAGGTATAACATCTTTTGCAAGTCCCCTCTCTCTAGTTAAGTAATATATAACATCAGGTCTCTAAAGGTGGTCATTTATTTTGTATTCTCACGTCATATTCAGTTATCAGAATGCATTTCTATTGTTCTTTATTCCTCACAATGAAAAATCCCTGGGGCAAAAGGCAGTGTGGTGTAGTGGGTGCAAAGCCAAACTTGAATCCTAGAGGACTTCCTACTACCAGTGAAACTATATTGCTTAGAAATCTTTTTTGGATCATGTATTTTATTTCAAATATTCTCTGGCAAGAGTTTTAGCCTGCTTCCTCCCCCAGTGTAAGCCTGGTCCCTCCTCCAGTGTAAGAGATAAAGCATAGAAATTATAGTCACTTGATTCCACCATTTTTTCTATTCATTTTTAGTTTTAATGTATAGGTTAAACCATGAGAGGTATTAGAGTAAATATATCTATGATGTATATAAGCAAACACGTTACTAAAGGATATATTTTATTAAAGATTTGTGCTATTAAAAATAGAAAGCAACACTGAAGAATACTGACCGTTTCACCCTGGACAAGTCATTTAAACTCTCAGTGATCTAGGCATTTTTGTAAAGCCATAGGTTACAGAGATGGCAGTGACATAAATTGGTAGAAGAACTGTGACCAGCTAGGAATTCCCTATAGTAGCAAAATATATAGTCACTATCCCTATCCTAAGGATTATAGAAATATTAATAATGCATTAGGACATTGTTCTGTATTTGAGTGACACAAGCAAAAAGTACTTTTTTAAAAGCTATATTTTACTCTTACATGATGTTCTTATTCACATTTAATCTAAGCAATGGTACTCAAATAATTATGTCTCCTGAGCAGTAAAGAGAGGTACCTCATTGGTGCCAGGAACACATATCATACATTAGTAGAAGTAGGCTCAGTTCAATTTTATATTTTTCTCCATCTCTTCATTCCCAAGGATTTAAGCACATATTTTAATAAATTTTATTACATATAAAAATTATATACACATGTATATATACACACACATGTAAACATATATATCTATATGTATTCAGTAAAATACAGAAATGTTAATCCATCAAACTCTTTGGAGCTGTGATTTCACCAATATGACTTTCCATCCTTGGGCAGAGGGTGTGGGAAAATTATGTATGTATGTGTATATATATATATATATGCATATATGTATATATGTGTATGTATGTATGCATGTGTATGTATGTGTGTATATGCATATATGTGTGCAAGTTAGATAGATGGATAAATAGATAGAAAGAACCCAACTAAAAAGATAATTTTTCCTGGTGACTCTCTAGTAATTAATACTGAATCAAGTGTAAGAGAGGGAGACATGCTTATTATATGTATTTACCATGGTCATAAATAATACAATCCAAATGGAAAGAGGGGTCCCTGTAGAAGATGAAGTTCTCTAGATCCTCATATTTGTGGATGAACTTCTGTTGATTTTGTTAAGTTACTGAACATTCTAGACTCCAAAATGAGAACCATAACTCAGAAGCATTCAAGCTAACTATTCAAAGAGGAAAAATCAAATAAATTAATAATGTCTATCAAATGACTATAACATCAATATTATACCAGTGTTTCAAAATGGGTGTAATGATCAAATGTCTCAGGAAACTGAACTGAGGGCCATTCGAAGTATTATGGAGAGATGTCTGTTGGAAATAGCTAAGTTGTAGCTCCCTCAGAGTGATGAATTACATGAACAACTCAATATAAAAGCTATCATCAAGAAGATGTATAATGAGAAAAGGAAATGGACCCAGTGATGAATCCACAGGTAGAGATAAGAAAGTGTGTTGGATTGGCATTCACACAATGTCAGGAGAAGTACAAGAAACTCTACATTCAATTGTTTAGTCTCCTTGTGGAAGATTTTTCGAAGGACATGAGGAAGAGTCAAATGGGATGAGAACGCATAGGTGGATTTCATTTGGGGGGGGCAGTGACATAGTGGTAAGATCATTCATAGATCCATTGGAACTTCACTGAAATACTTATACTTTTCTGTGTAATTCAAATCAAGAAAGAAAACAAAGGATAATATATGCCTCTTCTTTCCTCCCATCTGCCACCAGGATAATGTAAGTTACTTGAAATGAGGGAGTATGTCATTCCTTATCTGAGTGTATCTAGAGTCCAACCAATATATTGTACATTATTCATATTTAATAAATGCCCATTGAATTGCATTGAAAAAATTGTAAACAGGAAAATATTTTGATTATATACATGTGTTTATATGTGTGTTTATGTTTAATTTTTTTCTGCCACAATAATAATATATTCTAGGCCCATTATATGCATTTATTACATTGTATTGTAATAAATGCATAGATTTTAGTAAATGACAGACCATGTATTAGAAAACAGGAGAGCTGAGATTTGAAAGCAAGTCTTCTTAAACATTCACTGTATTATAGTTACTTAGAAGTTGGAGCATAAGTTAAGGGGAGGAAAGTAGGAAAAGAGCAGGAAATGCTTTCACAGTTTTGCTCAGAATCCATCACCCCATATGATTCCAAAATGCTGTGCCTTATTCTATTCTTTACTGAAATCTTATAAACCTCAAATCATTAGAAGTCAGTGACAGGGAAGACTTGGTGAAAGAAAGAGCAGTTATGCAGGTACCTGACATTTATTCAGTATATAGTTGTGTCTCTCACAACTGAATATTTTAATTTTGAGAGTGGAATTTGAGGAGATAACTTTACCTGATAGCAAAGTAGTACATTGTTTTCCCACTAACATGATAACATTGAAATATTGTGAAGATAACAATGTTAGATTACAGGGCCCTGAGTTTCCCATTCTTCATAATCTCTGACAGCGATGGGGGTGGGATTAGAAGTTATGGTAGTCATGGCTGACTTAAAGAGGATGTGAGAGAAAACATTTTTTTAGGGGATAGGGCATTGTTTTTCAGTGTCAGGAAGACATGGTTTCAAATTCCACTTCAGATACTTACTAACCATATGATCCTGAGAAGTAGCTTCATTTTTTGTGCCTCAGGTTCTTAATCTGTAAATGAAGGATTGGATTTGTTAGTCCCTACTGACCCTTCCAGCTTTAAATCTATATTTGTATGAAGATGGATGCATGGATATTTGCACATTGATATGTACCATGGTATAGGGTAAGGGATTGTCATATGGACAGATGACTAAACCAGAGAACATGTGGATTGGAGGACAGAACTAACACTGACTCCATGTGGATTCCTTGGAATATATGAAAGTACTAAAAGTATTTGGGAAACATTGTTCTGGAGGACAGTGATCCAGTATAATCACAGGATCTTAGATATAGACCTAAAAGGCATTCTGAAAGCCACCTAATCCACCCCATTCCCTTCTTTTGCTAGTAAGGAAACTGTAGCCATGGCACTTAGATGACTGGATTGTGTAGATTCTAACTGTCTGAAGAAAAGTTTTAAGGCACATCCTCTGACACCTGAACTGGTTCTCTTTCTACTGTCTTACTTGACTCTGCTAAGGGAAATTTATACTTTAAGTGTTACACGGGCCCTGTGTGCATGAGGCAGAAATCCTCTCTTCAATGGATGTCATATAAGAATGTTGAAGGCTCAGGATGTCCAAAGCAAGAGATAGTGTAGCCCAGTGTGCATCACCTTCCTATCTAGAAATATATCACAGAAGTAGTTACACAGTGTTGACAGATTCTCACTGTATAAAATCCTCAAATTTGTAATTAAGCCAAATTGGTTATGAAGTACTTCTGCTGGAATCTTTGAGCTATTTACCATGTAGCATACCTCTTTCAAACAAATTACTGCAAATGGATGTTTGTTCTCATTCGTTGCTGAGGGGGAAATGCAGTTGAAGGTTTTAGTCAGTGCATGTAAAAAGGGAGTTAATGGGAGGGTATAGTGAAAATAGAAATATAGATTCAAGTCTGAGATATTCACAGTGACTCAAATAATATTCATAAACCTCACATGGGGATATTAGGTTTGAATTAGTTGATGAGTATGCCATATTTATAAATGACCTCTTGACCATATCATTATTAGATCCTAAATAGACTATTTCAGTAAAAAAAGGTAGAGGCAATCTATACCCACAAGATCCTTAAAAAGAAATCGGTAGCAAAATAATTTAAAAACTATCATTTTTTCTTTTTATCAAGAAAAAGTGGAAAAAGCACTTATTATTGGTGAGAAAGGAAAAAATTGAATGCAGACATACAATTTCTGAGTTCTGTTGATAGGACACAAATAGATTAGAAATTCAGCAATAGGGTAGGTTCCCTGTTTCCTTAAAATATACTACTTCGGAGTTTATACTTCCTTTCTTGCTCCATAACAAGCAAATTAAATTGCTATACTCTATCAGAAAGGATTCTTAGTGCAAAATAAACAATAAGTAGTTTTAATTAACTGGAACATGAGAAAGCACATAGAGAGGTTTCATTAGATTGGAGGGTAGGACAAGAAAGAAAGTACCATTTTGGTCTTTGAGGAAGAATCCTGCAGTCATTGTCTTTAATCTTGATAGGGGCACCAGCTGGGGTGTGCAACTAAATGTTTAACAAACAATACTCTGGGGAGAAGAGGGGCTTAAGTTTAATCTGCATTATTAACATTTTTGCCATCATTTTCCTAAGTCTAGACACAACAAAGCAAGAAATCAAACAATAATTTGTAGTATTTGTGATTTCCAAGTTATAAATTCCCACAGTGAAAATTTGACAATTTATTCATGCAAACTGCTCCAAGTTGGCTCAGCACATCCTTGGATACCAACCTCTGTCTTACTCAGAAACTAGTCTAGGTTTCTGAGCTGTTGTTCCTAAACTGTTCCTCCAACTGCCATGGTGATGATCCTGTCAGGAGAGACACCAACAAATCCAGGGGAAACTTTTGCACATCAAGGAACTTGCCAGGCCTAGAGGCCTGTGGGCTACCCGAGGCTTCCCTTACCTCTATCGGAGGTCTTTGGTTGGCCAAACCGGATGCTCGTATGAGAGAAAGGATGTTCCAGAGTCGAACAAGGGTTGAGCTTTATTTCAGGGTCTAGTTACAAGTGCAGGGGAATTCTTCCTTAGGAGGGAGCGAAGAATCGCCCAAGGAGGCAAAGATCTTACAATAAGAGATTGGAAGTAGAAGTATAAGTGGGGAGAGAGGGGGAGGGGAGAGAGGAGAGAGGAAAAGCAGAGCTTAGTGTCCTCACACGTGGCCCCTCCGCCCAAGAGAACTTTCAGGCTTTCCTGATCCTACTTAAGCTCTCCACCTGCATAGTTTGCATCTGAATACCGTGCCTGTTAGGTAACTAGGTGTGCCCAGATCCGGGACAATCTCGAGGGCGGGGAGAGCTCTCTCCCATCACGTTTCTCACAGGAAGAGGCGGAAATACACGAGATAGCTCGGTTCACCTCGATTCCCAGTCGTTTCCTGGGGGGGCCTCGTGAGAACTCTAAGATTTGGAAGTTCCCACCTTTACCCGCCCGAGACTGTCCACATGGAATTGAGCTTCCATCCCCAGCAGGAACTTAGGACAAGGATAGTAGGATTGCTGAGATAACTGTTCTTAGGTCAGTATCAGAGTCAGAGTCAATAAATATTTATTTATTTAATAAATAAATATTATTTAGTACAATACCAGGCACTGTACTTAATGATGGACATAAAAAAGGTACAAAATGGTCCTGACCTGAAGAAGCTCAGAATTTAATGGGGGAAGAGAACAAAAAAAGGTAGTGAGGAAGGGAGGGGGAAAAGAGTACCTGGCATGGAGGCATGATAAGATCCTATAGCCCCAGTAGGAAATGATGTGAGGAATATGGTTGCAGAGCTGAACTCATCTTCCAAAATGATGGGTTTGGGGAATCATGAAATCCAGGACACTAGCTATGCAGGAAATGATGAAATAAAGTTTCTGGGTATATTCATGCCCTTGCTTGGGCATTGAGGGCAGGAGAATAAAACAACAATTATACACAAGATGCAAAGCAGATGTAAAAGAGAAATGAAAGCTTTTCATCTTTGGTTTATTTCTAGATTATATTGTATACATTTTATATTATTTTCATCTTCCAAAGAAAAAATATGAATGAGTCATTTTTGACACTGATAAATATTGTACTTTGTATTGTAACATCATGTTTATGTTATTAGAACATCTCATAAAAATCTCACGACATTTCGAGGTAGTTTAACGTTTAGATGGGGACTTTTTCAAAGCTGTCTATTTTTAATGATTGCATTTTTCAATCATTCTGTCTTGGAATACATATAAACAGGAGATGTATATCAACTATGGAATTCTTTATACAGCATAGACCAATTTTATCTTTGGTCCTACCAAGTAGGAAAAAAAAATACCACGAGAAAACAAGCTAGTATTTCTGCCTTCAGAAACAGAAATTTTGACATTTGAAAGAGATTGCCTTACTTTCTCTCTAAGTTATTTCATAGGACAGCAACACAAGTCTTGTCAGGGGTTTCAGGCACTTACTCCTAAGTCCCAGACTGTAATCATTTGACTTGGAAAATTATTTGAGTCCTAAACAGATCATAAGGTAAAATGTATCTTAATCACTATTCCTTTTATAAAAAATTTTCTGACTTTACAGCCTGCCAAGAATATTTCTCTAATGTATTTATTGATGGCTTTAGAAGGTAAAATTGAAAAGATAGATGATGTCTTTTCTCTTGAAAAATAGTGTGCTTTGGATCCCTTAGTGTAAAATAAATAACAAATATTTTATGCCTTCTTGATTTATTAGATTGCTTTTTTCTCATTTAGAAAGAAATGTCTTCCTTCCTTGTTTCAGTCATTAAGAGCTACAACTGCCTTTTGTTTTTCCCTGCCCACTATCTAATTAGTTTTACTGCATTTGAAGTTTTATGTGACTTGTATAATTTATAGGAGCTAGAAGGAATGGGCCCTCGAGTCTTACCTATTAAGGTTAGACTAAGCTTGACTGCCCTAGTTGTCAAAATATATGAATCAAAAAGCATTTATTAAGTGCTTGCTACGTGCCAAGTATTATCCTAAACCCTGAAAGATAAATGAGACAGACAGCAGTCCTTGCTCTAAAAGAGATATTAATTAGTTGGATCCACCTTTCAGAAGAAAGAGAAATGAAGTAATGGATTTCAAATTTCACATTCCTCCCACTTGATCTCCTTTGGGAGGTGGAGTGGTGTCCTCAGCCCAGTGATGATCATTCCCATACCTGGTCGTATCTTTCACATTCCAAGGATGTTCAACCCCTGTAAGGTATCATCCAAAATCATTCAGCATCCCACACCTCCTGATTACTTATTCTTATCTCTCCACACAGTCACCCCAAATTTTCAACAAAACATGATCTAGAACTTCCACTATGCCCTATGGAATGCCTGTTCCATAGGCAACAAATTTCCCTTCATTTTAAATCATTTTGTATTTCACTCTTCAATCTGTTAGCTATTATTTAAATCTGAATCCTCCTCATGACAGTCTCCCTGCTCACTCTTTCCATTTCTGACTATGCCTTTACTCATTTGCTTTGTCTCACTAAGCAGGAGAGTTAGAATACTTCTTGCTCTCCATTGCCACTTCCATGTTCTCCATTACCTCTATCACCCAGTAACCTGTCCTTTAATATTCATGTAATCATCTCTACTGCCAATCAAAACTCTGTTAACTTTGTACACATCCAGGTTACTCTACTTCCCTCATGAGTGAGTTTAGTACATGGCAAAAAAAAATCTCTCTTTGTTAATTCTTGACCTCAGCTTACATATTGATGCTCCATCAAACACCAGTCAATTCCTCTATCTTCTCACTTCTTATGATCTATGTCTCCACCCCACTTCAGTCACATGCACCATCTCAGTCTTCATTATCTCACAGCCACAAATTTACCACTTCTTCATTTAAGACGTCTGAAATTCTGTTCTCTTCTATTGGCTTTTCATCTCTCCCTCTCCCTCTGTATACCCTTACAAAATGCATCATGAACTTCAATATTTTGAACCCTCAATTCGCTCACAGGGCATCTCCCTTGAAATAGTTACTCTCTCTTGTTGGGGGACAGCTCTGGACCGGGGTCCCCCGTGAGGACCATGAGACGCCCGAGGGTCCGAACCTGCTTACGTGGCAGGCTAGCTGGTCTAGCAAGCCACGAGGTACTGGGATGGCCCTGGTAACAGGCTGGCTCCACCCACGGGGAGGCACTTGGGAGGAGCTCGCCCACCCATGGGAGGTATGGGGGTGGAGACAGGGGATAATAAAAGGGGATGACCATGAGAGCTGGAGAGAGAGAAACGGAATAAAGCTTGCTGGCTGCAACTCCTTTCGGGTGCTCTGCCTGTTTATTCCCCTTCCCCAACAGGGAGAGGGAATTCCCTCCCCCGAACCAGGAGGAGGACCGGAGACGTCCGAGGACCGGGGATAGGTAAGTAGAAGGCGAAGGCCCGGGAGTCACCCCGGGCACTCTCTCTTCTTTTTTTTTTTTCTCACCTTGATTCAATTTGACTCTATATTATTCTGTTGAATCCCTGAGATCCTTTCCATTTCGCTGATTGTTTCCTATCAAGTTTCAATCTTGCATCATTTCCACCATTCATTATCTTCATTCCTACATAGATGCTACTGAATAAAAGTAGAGATTAGTCACACAATTATCCTAACTGGGTCCACTAGAAGTTTGTATTGTGCTAATGTGGATCACTGAGCACACCAAACTGAGCACAACTCTCTCTATCTTGTGTTAAGCATTAGTTCACAAGTTCAAAGACCTTTTCATCACACTCCCCACCCCAATGCCCACTTCACAAGAACATCCTATAGAAAGATTTCAAATATTCCCTGATTTCAGGGATCAGCTTGATCATTAAGGTCAAGGACCCTTATCTAATCAGCCAGCTCTTACAACATCCCCTCCCAATTAGCATTTTCCTAAAGCCTTCCACCTCTTTTGTTGTTTAAGTATATATAAGCCCCCCAAGTAAACTCACTTTGGGGAACAGAGTGCCCTTGCTGGCAAACTCAATAAACCCAAAGATAAGTTTAATTCTCTGGGGTCTCATTATTCATATGTCACCTACACTACCTCAATTGGGCTCTCACTTCTGCTAAACAATTTTTCTTTATATGCCTTAGTAGATCCCTATCCCATTTTCAGCAGTGACTTTGCCAAATTTTTCATAACTCCCCACACTTCTCATGGATCCCTCTCCTTCCATTCTCTCAGCTGTGAATCTTGTCTATATTTTACAGAAAAAAATGGGCCATTCATCATGAATTTCCTTTTCTCCCTCTTCTTCATCTTGTATCACTCATATGCTTTCTGCCACTTTCTCATAGTTCGTTCCTGTCTTACATGATGAGGTGACCTCACTCTTTACCAAGGCTGACCTCTCTACTTTTTCAAGGTATTCCATTCTGTCTCATTTCCTCCCAGGTTGCTCTCCCTCTCATTCCCACTCTTTCTTTTATTTTCAATTTCTCCCTGTCTAGTGGCACATTCTATACTACCTATAAACATATCCATTCCAAAAAAAAACCCTCTCACTTTATTATTTGATTCCTTTGATAATAATCTTATATTTCCTCTGCTCTTTGAGGAAAAACTTCTTGAAAAGATTTATCTACCATAGATATGTCCACTTTCTCTCCTCTCCCTTTTTAAACTCTTACAATATGGGTTCTGTCTTCAGTTACCAGTGATCACTTAGTTGCTAAATTCAGTGGTCTTTTCTCCATTTTCATTCACCTCATCCTTTCTGCAGCCCTGGATACTGATAGTCTCTTCACTCTAGGTTTCTTGGACAGCATTTACTCCTAGTTCTCCTCCTATCTATTTGACAGTTTCTTCACAGTCTCTTTTGTTGGATACTCATCCATATCTTGCTATCTAATTGCAGGTGTCCCATAGGGTGCTATCCTGTGCCTTCTCCTCTTTTCCCTCTATACTACATCACTTGATGATCTACTCAGCTCATATGGATTTAATTATCACCTCTATGATGAAGATTTTCAAATATATTTGTCTTGCCCTAATCTCTCTGCTGACCTCCAATCTCACATCTCCAAATTTCTTTCAGGTATTTCAAACAAGATTTCCAGCAGACACCTTAAACTCAACTCACCTCAAACAGAGACATATTAGATTCACCCCTAAACTCTAACCTCCCTCAAAGGCTTTCTGCTTACTGTAGCAGCCAATACCACCCTCCTAGTTGCATAGGCTCACAACCTAGGATTCATACTCCATTTTGTACATGGCTAATTTTTGTATATGTGTCATGTACCACTGAGAAAAAAGTATATTCCTTTCTACCCCCTTTCACTTTTCTACAGAGATCTATCATATCTTCCTTATCCAGAGTTCTGTTCACCTCATAAACTTCCTTCTCCTTTATTTTTAGGTTAGATTTATCAAGTTCAGATAGAGGGAGGCTGAGGTCCCCCACTAGTATGGTTTTGCTTTCTATGTCTTCCTGTAACTCCCTTAACTTCTCCTTTAAGAATTTGAATTCTATACCACTTGGAGCATATGTATTTAGTAATGATATTGTTTCATTGTCTGTCGTGCCATTTAGCAGCATATAGTTTGCTTCCCTATCACTTTTGATTAAATCTATTTCTACTTTTGCTTTGTCTGTGATTAAGATTGTTACCCTGCTTTTTTTACATCAGCTGAAGCATAATATATACTCTCATTCTTCATAACAATCTTTTACCAAGGCATATGAATTTAACTCTTGCAACATCTCTAAAACATATCCCTTTCTCTCTTCTGGCATGGCCACCACTCTTGTACAGGCCCTCATCTTCTCATATCTGGACTATTCCAATATCCTTTTGGTGGGTCTGCTTGCTTCAAATCTTTCCACTCAAATCCATCCTTCATTCAGCCACTACAGTGTTTTTTCTTAATCATAGGTGCTATCATATTGCACATCCCACTCCCTAAGTTCAACAGATTTCAGTGACATCCTATTGCATTCAGGATCAAATAAAACCATCTGTTTGGTGTTCAAAGCCCTTTATAACCTAGCCCCTTCCTACCTATCTAGTCTTCCTATACTTTACTCTCCACCACATAGTCTTTGATTAGGTTACACTTAGTCACTTCTGGATCTTCTATGAATAAGACACTATTTCTCAACTCCAGAAATTTTCTATGGCTGTCTGACATGTTTCAAATCTCTACTTCCTAGCTTCATTTCCTCATTTCTACCTACTAGCTCCCTTGGTTTCCTTTAAGTCTCAACTAAAATTCCATATTTTATTAGAAGCCTTTCCTGACATCTCTTAACTCTACTGCCTTTCTTATATTAATTATATCCTATTTATCCATTATATCCTATTTATCCTATATATGTATATCACATACATATAATATACATATATAGGATAAATAGGCTATAATTATACTATATCTTATTTATAGTATATAACCATATAATTATATAATATAACTATGTATGTATATATATACATATACATATACATATATATGTATATATATATGTGTATATATATATATATATACATATATATGTATATATACATATATATATATATATATATATATATATATATATATATATATATATATATATATATATATATATATATATATGGTTTATTTGTTTATTGTATCCCCCATTGGATTATGAGCTACTTTGGAATAGGAATTGTCTTTTGCCATATTGCCAGCTTTCAGCACCATTCCTGGTACATAGTGGGTGCCTAATAAATGTTGGATTCATTAATTGTTAGTGTCCCAAGGAGAACAAGTAAGATTGTGAAAGACCTTGGTTTGTAATTTATGAAGTTCAGAAGTGGACAAATTGAGTGTGCAAAAGAGAAAACTCAGGCCACACATGTTATCTATGTTCAACTTTTTGAAAAGGAGTCATATGGAGAAAGAATTAGCGTTTATTCATTATAGATGGCAGAACTAGCAGAGGTTGGAAAGTGCAAAGAGTCAAAGTTAAGACAGTTGTCAGGAAAACCTTCTGGAAGTTTTGAGAGGTCAACTAGTGGAATAATTTGCTTCTAGATACTGTGCGTTACCCCTTCTTAGAGGTCTTCACATTGAAACTGGACAACTTCTTGTTGGGATTGCTATAATATGGATTCCTTCATTTATGGACTAGAAGTGATGACTGCCAGAGTAATTTCCAAATTCAAATTCCATGGTTATGTAGGACTCACTTTCAAATTAGGTGAGATAATACAGGAAAGTTCACATGAAGGGTAGATGAAAAAGTCCAGGAGTCATGTTTCAAAAAGATGTGATATGCCAAAGTCCAAGTGTCTGTAGATTATATCAATAGGGTACATAGTATAAGAGATATCTGTCATATTGCAGAAGCAATTGCAATTGTTGACTTCCAACTCATCCAAGGAGTATGCACAAACATATCCCCAATCAATGACTGCTATAAAGAAAATAATGGGCTCATTGGTCAGAGTAAAGTAGAAGCTAACATTAATCTAGGAAGGAAAGTCCAGCACCTGGTGATTACTGGGAAATGGCCACCAAGGCAATGAAGAGGAAGTTTCCATAGCTACCCAAAGTACTTCAATCTGGGCTCTTTGGCTAATTCAGATAAGATAGAATTATTAGAAGTATATGAGGTCTGACACCAATAATCAAATAATCAGTAATGGGGACTTTTATTTTCAAGTTTTCTAATTCTAGCCCCCTATCTCCTTCATGAAACTAAATTATTGGTCTCTGAGGGAAGGTCACTAACCATTAAATAATGCTGCCCCTCAAAGCAAACAGCAGCAAAAACTAAATGAGCAATGTCATTTTTGTGGATTAGTGAGAAAATTTAGGTTTCTGTTTCTATTGTTGGCAAAACATGATTCTGAATAAATGAATTAGACAATTTGTATGTAAGGTCTTCTCCATAGTAAAATAATGGTATTGCTATTTGTTCTTTTTCTTGTTCCTCAGGCTTTTAATAAGGATGAAGGAAATTATGCACACAATAAATACTTAACCTCAGAATACAGATGCTATATGGATTTGAAAGTGTTATTATTTCTCTCAATAAGCCAAAAACCTTTTTGAGACAGCCCAAGTAAAGCATTTATATGGGAATGTGGTGACTAACTACTTTACTTCTTCTGTTTCCAGTGTTTTAAAATAATTCTGTGCATAATTCTTGCTACAGGGAAGAATTAGATGAAGAGAATTTGCTGACTCATACAGGAATTTAGTCAACATTCTGCAGTCTCCTTCTTCAAAAAAAATTGTTAGGTTTGTTAACAATTTTGAGAGGTCAGGACCTAGGTTTTCCATCCCATTGGGATATATTCTGTCTATCAACCAACAGGTTTCAACAATGTGTCCTGGACCTGCTTTGGATCTGAAACTTAAATGCAAGTTGCTACTGCTTGTATTTCTTTCACCTCATGCTTATCAAAGCCCTTTGTTTCGTGAAGACAAGTCTGTGAGCTAGAAGTTTTTGAGTCTCATATCCTGGAGAAAGTCTGAATGTTATAGGTGGTAGTTGCAATGTTAAATACCCAAAGTCCTGAAATGAAAATATTCATTTAGTAGTATGAAGAGAAAAGGGGGGATGAATGATAAAATATTTAAGGGAACTGACAGGTGATAACAATTCTAAATGCCATGTTTCTGGAGCTTTTTAATATTTTTTCTCAAATATTTATAGGATTACGGTGTGCTTAATCAATTTTAAAACTTAAATAAAAACACCTCCCTGTAGTTTATCTGTCAATCTGTATAAAATTCAAAATGTCACTAAGGGCCCTTGTAATGAGGGCAATTTGCCTCTTTTTGATTTTACATATTTCATTTCCTGTTTGGATCTCTAATGATAATTCTGAGGCAACAAAATATAGCAAAATAAATAAATGAACATATAAACAAATAAATAGAAAGATGGTTGGATGAATGAATGAACAAATAAAAAATATAGACCTATACTTGATGTCAGAATCCATAGCTGCAAGGCATGGTCCCTTCACTAACAAGCTGAGCGACCTTAAAATTTCAGTAAGTCTACTTAGAAGAATACAGCCCCCCAATTTACACCATCTATTGAACTGGCGAATAAATCTACCCCCAATTATTTAATGCTAGTATTATTCTGTTAAAAACTGGGTATTCCCTAGAAAAAAAATACTATGTCATTTGGGATAAAAGGAGATATTTAATGGGATCATTTGTACATAGATTAGAGGGGTTGTGTTAGCTAAGCAGCAAATTTCGGGGAGTGAGGGGTAGGAGAGTCTGGACCTGTGATTTCATTAATTCGTATAATTCCCTCCATTTGTTTTTACATATTCAGAAACTTAGTCTTACAGAGTAACCTGGGGAACGGAAAGGCTAGGTGATTTGTTCAGGATCACACACCTAAAATGCAGCAGAAACAGGACTTGAGCCCAAATCCCCAGACAGGCACTTCATCTACTAGGACAACTGTGTCATAAACTTATCAACATATTAAAAATGAACAAGACAGCAAGCATTTATTTAACAATAATCTCAAACTTATAAATACTCAATTATTTCTGTGAAAAGACTTGAAATTAATTACAATCTAAACCTGTCCTAAGCCAAGAAGATTCTCCCTGAACACATTTGAACTTGATCTTTTTAAATTCTAGGAAAGAGTGAGAGGTAGAGGGAGTGAGGGAAAGAGGAGGAAAGGAGAGAATGGTCTTTCAATTACTATTGTCCTCACCAAAAGAATAATATTTCATCCACTTCTGCAGACAAACAAGTTGGTTGTAGGGGAAAGTTCCATTCTTTTTTTACTTCATCCTTTGGGAGAGGTGGACCCCAGAAGAGAAAGCCATTTCTGAAGACTTTTTATTCATGACTTAACATAAAGGAAAAGATACAAAATTAAAGTCAAAGGTAAACATTCAGAAGGACTTGGTTGAAGTTAATTCTGTATCTTCTAATCAAATTCTATCAGATGAGCTCTTCTGTGTGTGCCAAAGTTTCTACCAAAGCTCCACATCTAAACATAGCACAGTCTCCAATTGGAAGATCTCTTATTAAAAATAAGTCACTTTGGAATGTGAGAGTTTCATATGAACAGATTACCTCTTTCCAAATTATGTAACTCCTTTAGAACTCTCATTATTGAGTCATGGCAATCTTACTTCATCAAAAATGAGAATTCTATCATTTGGCCATAGTGAGAAGACTTCCTGTATTATCAGAAGTTATTTGGGAAGAAAGAAAGGTCCATCTAGAATACACGAGTGTGAAGTTATTTTAAAAAGTGTCAGTAAAGGCCAGCTGGGTGGTGCAATGCACAGGGTACTTTTCCTAGAGTCAGGGAGACTCATTTTCTTGAGTTCAAATCTGACCACAAATCCTTATTAGCAGTGTGACACTGGGTAAATGTCTTAATCCTGTTTGACTCAGTTTCCTCATGTGTAAAATGAGCTGGAGAAGGAATTGGCAAACCACTCCAGTATCTTTGTCAACAAAACTCTAAATGGGGTTACAGTCAGACATGACTACAAATGACTAAACAGCAACAGCAAAATTGGTAGATAACAGATACTAATGGGGCTCCCACTTCATGAGGTCAAATATACCATATTTCACCTCTCCTCAGAGTTTTCTGATATCCTTAAAGAAAATGATGTTATTTAGTCTCTGTAACTGTCTCAAGACTCCATTGATTATGTTCTTCTAGTATAAGGTGGCCATCTACCCCAGTTTCATCTAACCTCTTAACAGTAGGATTACATTTTTTAAAGGAATATGTTCTTTAAAGGTATCACAAAAACAAATGTAAAAATATTCCCCTATTCTAACACATGGTAGAGTGGGGCATAATTCCTATTACATTATCACCTCAGTGTATTAAGAAATGGATGACAGTCATAGCTTCACTTATTTCTTATATATTGCTAGTTCCACTAAAGTTTCAAGTCCAAAACATCTCTGTGGGATTGTATCTCAGCCCTCCAGTTTTTCAGGGTTTCCCTGCAAGGAATATACTATCCAATCTGGAATTTTTTCTCCAAGAAAACCGTGGTTCAAGGTCACAAGTCCAAAGACTAAGTTGTCTGCATTTAAAATTGAAAAGGGCGAAAGAAACAGACCAAAACTCTAGGTCTCTTTCTTAAGGTCAAAAGGACTAAAAGGAAGGGGGGAGGTAGTCCTTTTTCCTTATCCAGCTTAGATCATCATGCCCATGCTAGGTGAAGAGTACCTTCAACTCTATCCATAGCTAAAGAAAAAAGACAGTGACTATCAAAGGGTAACAGTTTTAAAGAACAGCCTATTTCAGTTAGCTAGCAAATATAAAAAGGCTGTATCTACTCACCTGATAGGGGAACATAGAACATCTTCTCCCAGAGGAAAGCCCTTCCACCTCTTATGTTAGGTGAAGTATTTTTTTTATTAATTTTTAACATTTATTTTCACACAATTTTGGGTTACAAATTTTCTCCCCTTTTATCCCCGCCCCCCCCAAACTCGAGCTTTCTAATTGCCCCTGTGACCTATCTGCTCTCTCCTCTATCCTCCCTCTCTGCCCTTGTCTCCGTCTTCTCTTTTGTCTTGTAGGACCAGATAGCTTTCTTGACCCCTTAACCTGTATTTCTTGTTACCCAGTGGTAAGAACATTACATTTGGTCCTAACACTTTGAGATCTAGCCTCCTTAGCTCCCTCTCTCTCCACCCCTTCCCCTTGAAAAACAGGCAATTCAATATAGGCCATATCTGTTTAGTTTTGCAAATGATTTCCATACTAGTTGTGTTGTATAGGACTAATTATATTTCCCTCCATCCTATCCTGTCCCCCTTTACTTCTATTTTCTTATGGTCCTTTCCCTCCCCATGAGTGTCGACCTCGTATTGCATTCTCCTCCCCATGCCCTCCCCTCCATCCTCCCCCCCACCCTGCTTGTGCCCCTGTCCACCACTCTCCTGTATAATGACATAGGTTTTCCTATCACAATGAGTGTGCATTATATTCTTTCCTTTAGTGGAATGTGATGAGAGTAGACCTCATGTTTTTCTCTTGCCTCCCCTCTTTATCCCTCCACTAATAAGTCTTTTGCTTGCCTCTTTTATGAGAGATAATTTGTCCCATATAACTTCTCCCTTTCTCCTCCCAATATTTCTCTCTCACTGCTTGATTTCATTTTTTTTAAATATATGATCCCATCCTCTTCAATTCACTCTGTGCACTCTGTCTCTATGTATGTGTGCGTGTGTGCATGTGTGTGTGTGTGTACTCCCACCCAGTGCCCAGATACTGAAATGTTTCAAGAGTTATAAATATTGTCTTTCCCTGTAGGAATGTAAACAGTTCAACTTTAGTAAGTCCCTTATGATTTCTCTTTGCTGTTCGCCTTCTCATGGTTCTCTTCATTCTTGTGTTAGAAAGTGAAATTTTCTTTCCAGCTCTGGTCTTTTCATCAGGAAAATTTGAAAGTCTTCTATTTCATTGAAAGACCATTTTTTCTCCTGAAGTATTATACTCAGTTTTGCTGGATAGGTGATTCTTGGCTTCAGTCCTAGTTCCTTTGACTTCTGGAATATCCTATTCCATTCCCTTCTAGCCCTCAATGTAGAGGGTGCCAGATCTTGTGCTATCCTGATTGTATTTCCACAATACTTGAATTGTTTCTTTCTAGCTGTTTGCAATATTTTCTCTTTCACCTGGGAATTCTGGAATTTGGCCACAATGCTCCTAGGAGTTTCTCTTTTTGGATCTCTTTCATGCGGTTTTCTGCGGATTCCTTGAATATTTATTTTGCTTTCTGCTTCTAGAATCTCAAGGCAGTTTTCCTTGATAATTTCATGGAAGATGATGTCTAGGCTCTTCTTTTGATCATGGTTTTCAGGTAGTCCCAGAATTTTTACATTGTCTCTCCTGATTCTATTTTCCAGGTCAGTTGTTTTTCCAATAACATATTTCACATTATCTTCCATTTTTCGAATCTGTGTGGTATGTTCTGAGATATCTGTCTTTCTCGAAAAGTCCTTAGCATCCATCTGTACCATTCCACTTTTGAAAGATCTATTTTCTTCAGTGAGCTTTTGAATCTCCTTTTCCATTTGGTTAATTCTGCTTTTGAAAGCATTCTTCTCCTCATTGGCCCCTTGCACCTCCCTTGCCAACTGAGTTAGGCTAGTTCTCAAGGTGCCAATTTCTTCAAGATTTTTTTGGTTCTCCTTTAGCAGGGAGCTGATCTGCTTTTCATGCTTCTCCCTCATCCCTCTCATTTCCCTTCCCTGTCTTTCCTCCACCTCTCTAACTTGATTTTCAAAATCCCTCTTGAGCTCTTCCATGGCCTGAGCCCATTGAGTGGGCTGGGACACAGAATCCTCGATTTCTGTGTCTTTGCCTGATAGCAAGCATTGTTCCTCCCCATCAGAAAGGAAGGGAGGAAGTGTCTTTTCTCTGAGAAAGTACCCTTCAATAGTTTTATTTCTTTTCCCTTTTCTTGGCATTTTCTCCAACCAGTGGCCTGACCTCTGAATGTTCTCCTCACACCCACCTCGCCTCCTGGTCCTCCCAGCCAGCGTTTGGGGATGGAGATTCAAATGCTGCTTCCCACCTTAGGATTTTTGGCGGGGGCAGGGTTGCTTTTCAGTGTGAGAATTAAGTTCAGGTGGTGAGGGGCAGGCCCGCCTCTCAGGCATAGTTCCCTCTGGGGGTTTATGCACAAACCTTTCACAATGGATCCAGGCTCCTGCCCGTTTGGGGAGCCCCCGTCTGCAGCCGCCTCTCAGCCCCCACCTCCTGGGGGGGCCCGAGCCTTGGGGGCACCCCACTCCCCTCTCAACCTGCCAAAGAGACTCTCTCACCCACCCCCGTCAGTCACCTGTTGGTGGGGGGGCCCATGCCGCCGCTGAAGATCCCGTCTCTGGAGCCCTCTCAGATCTGTGCCTCTCGGAGTCGTGGCAGCCGCCACTGCCACCGCCGCCGCCACTGCCGCCGCAGGTCCAGGCTGGGCTCCGCATCTGCAGCGCGACGGACCTTTTGCGAGAGGTTTGCAGGTCCCTCTGTGGGTGGGGGGACCCGCGTGGCTGCTGGAGATCCCGTCCCCGTAGCCCTCTCAGATCTCCACCCCTCAGTGTCGTGGCAGCGGCAGGGCCGCACTCCGCTTCCCGTCCCGGCGCCCCGCGGCGTAAACGACCCCCCGCGAGAGGTCCGCAGGTCTCTCTGGAGCAGAAATCTCCCTCGCTCCAATACTCCGTGGTCTCTGGGTGCAGAATTCGCCCTGGCTTGGTCCCCTCTAGCCGTTCTGTGGTTTGTGTGTTCGGAGCTATGTGTATGTGCGTCTTTCTACTTCGCCATCTTGGCTCCGCCCCTAGGTGAAGTATTGATGAAAACACAGTTATGCAAATATAATGGCAGAGAGAGTAGAGCTAGGTTGTCACAACAATAAGAAATCAGTAATTAAACATGATACTCCCAAGGAAAGCATGAAACTGAGGACAACTTACATCTAAAATGTGAAGACTGAGAACAGAGAATTTTTAAAAAGTTACATTTTTTTCTCCATTTAATTGTTAGAGAAAATATAGAATGTCCTGAACAATAATACATGGCATGTATAGAGATCTTCAAGATTTACAAAGTATTTTGCCTATGTTAAATTATTTAGTATGACAGAAATCCAAAAAGTGAAAGTGTATCCTTGATAAAATAAAAAGAAGCATATATTTTCGCATTCTATGTCCTTTGATATATCAGCCATAATTTTCCTAAGTATTTTTTTCTCATCTGAAAAATGGAGATAGAAACTAATATTACCCTATCTCACAAGATTTTTGTTAAATCACACTCAGTAGGGAGTGTAAAGCTTGTTGTAGCTATTAAACATTATATAAATTTTGTTTTACCAGTAATTTCATTTGATATTTCAAACATATAATGAATCATTTGCTATTCAATGATCTAAGTACCAAGTGCTTTGGTATTCTTACATTTTTCTTTGTTCACAGGTCAAGGAGAGCCTTAGAACAGTACCACTTGTAAAACAACTAGGATTCTTCACTTCCTAAATTTCCTCAGGGATTGAAGACATTAGCAGTAATGCAGCTCTGTGTGGTACCACAACAGGTTGGAATTGTCTGTTTGCTACCAAGCCATAGGAGGGACGCCTGATTTGGGGCCTCAAGCTGGTTCTGTTTAGCTGTCTGCTATTGTGGGAGAAGTTAAATGTTAGAGTAGGAAGGCATGTCACAGCATAGACTCCAAAAGTTATATATGGAGTTGAACATTTGCTGATCCATATGTTTTTAATTATGATTTTTATTTTTACCAACATGGAAAGCCTGGTTTGTAAAGAGTAATCATGAAAATGCTTTTGAAACAAAGTAAAAAAATATCATAATAAAATAAATCTGAAATATCAAGCATTTTTATTAATGTGCATTATTATAATTATTATTACCATAAAATAGGATCATTTGCCTATGCAGTAGTCAGCTACTGAGTTATTCTCTGTATAAAAGTGAAGTCATTCATAGATGGGAGGAAAGGGAGAATGTTAGGTGTCTTTATGTAAAGATTAGTGTTTACTAATGCAGACTTGGAACACTGTTTGTTTGTTTGTTTGTTTTTTTAATTTAGCTACAGAGTAAAAGAGAAAATTGTACTGACTGTGGAGCCAGAAGACCTGGGTTTAAATTCCTGCCTTTGGCACTTACTGCCTGTATAATGTTGGGTAAGTCACAACATTGCCAGTGCAAGTTTTCTTAGGTTTTATGCAGGAATGATAGTGGAGGGCACTAGATGGCCTCCAATATCTCTTCTAGCTCTAAATTTATGAGTACATGCCTACAAATTGTAGGCAGGAGAGGCAGAAAAATAGCAAATTTTCAATGGACTTTGGGGATCACTTAGTTTAATTCTAATTTTCAGAGGAACATAGATCACAGGATAATAGTTTTTGACCTAGAAAAGACCTTAGAGGTCAAAAAATCTAGTCCCTTCATTTTCCAAATAAGATAACTGAGGCCCTGACAGGTGAAGGATTTGCTGTATTCACACACAGTGACCTGGCAGCTGTGAGTAGATAGTAATTCAAGCATCATTTATGATGAAAGATAAAAATATAATTTGAAAGGAAAGGAAAGGTCAAGCCAACAATCATTTATTAAACACTCACTATTTGTGTTGGGAAGTATTGGAAAGATGAAACAAGCAAAAAGCCTTTGCCCTCAATGACCTTAATGGAGGAAAAGAGGATGTGAAAGAGGGCTGAAAAAAGGTGAAAGTATGCATAGGAGAATGGTAGAAACAGTTCAGAGGGTCAGCCTGGTGAAAAGTTAAGACTTGACTAACCTGGGACTCCCCCTTAAAATAGAATTTGTGGGAGGAATCAGCCATTCAGAAGTAGAACTTTTAGGAGTAATGGAATCTTCCAATGAGAGAAGTCCAAAGGTAGAGTAATTTTCCAGGATTCAGATGATTTTGTGATATGCTAAAGGAAATGCTGAGTAGGTAAGAATGGAGCATAGCCAGGAGACAAAGGAATGAGGTATAAAAGGAGAAGAATATGTGAAGAAAGAGAAGAAAAGGTTAAAGATCTTAAATAAGGATGGAATTTCTTTGTTCCAAAGAAGAAGGACGGTATAAAAGGAGAAGAATATGTGAAGAAAGAGAAGAAAAGGTTAAAGATCTTAAATAAGGATGGAATTTCTTTGTTCCAAAGAAGAAGGACTGTGCTTCTCAAGGCTTAAGCCCTACCTCAATATTCAACTAGCACCAGAGTAAACCGAGAATCCTGGAAATCTTGCTTCATAATAAGACATAATCATGTATTACTTCTGCTATTAACTAGGCATGATATCTTAAGCAAATCTTTTAAGCTTTGTTAGCTATTTTTTCCCTTCATCAGTATAATGGAGCCAGTAAAACTTGCCTAATGTTTCACAAGTTTCTTCCAAAAATAAAAGATTATAAAGGGAATGAAAATATAATAATCAAAAATCCAAAGTATTATATAAAAACAACATCATTATTAGCAAAATAACTCACAGCACTACCCAGAGTGGGAGGTGAAGGAATATAAGTTGCCTTTTGTAACAAATTAAGGTTATTTACATTATCTCCATAAAATTTATAATATTTCCAGGATGGATTTCCAGCCATCCTGTCCTGCCTTTTATTTTATTTCCACTCCTTTCACCCTGTCCATCCTCAAAAGCGTTTTGCTTTTGACTACCTCTTCCCTCAATGTGACCTCCCTTCTATCACTTCTCCTTCTCTTATTCCATTCCCTTCATACTTTCCTATAGAATAAGATAGACTTCTACATCCACTTGAATTGTCTATTATTCCCTCAGAGACAATTCTAATAAGGGTGGAGTTCACTCACTTCTCCTTAATTCCCCCATTTTCCCTTCCACTGTACAAAGCTTTTTCTTGAGTCTTTTACGTGAGATAATTTGCTCCATTTTACCTCTCCCTTTCCCTTTCTCCCGGTGCAACTCTTTCTAACCCCTTAATTTACTTTTGAGATATAATCACTTCAGATTCAACTCAAACTTGTTCTCTCTCTCTCTCTCTCTCTCTCTCTCTCTCTCTCTCTCTCTCTCTCTCTCTCTCTCTCTCTCTCTCTCCGTCTCTCTCTCTCTCTCTCTCTCTCTCTCTCTCTCTCTCTCTCTCGTCTCTCTCTCTCTCTCTCTCTCTCTCTCTCTCTCTCTCTCTCTCTCTCTCTCTCTCTCTCTCTCTCTCTCTCTCTTCCCTCCCTCCCTCGCTCTTCTATCTGCCTTAATTATGAGAAAATTCTTAGGAGTTACAAGTGTCATCTTCCTATGTAGGAAAGTCAACAGCTTAATTTCATTAGGTTCCTTAAAATTCCCCATTCTTGCTTACCTTTTTAATGCTTCTCTTGAGACTTGTGTTCAAAAGTCAAATTTTCTATTCAGCTCTCGTCTTTTCATCAAAAATGCCTGAAAGTTTTCTATGTCAAAGAATGTTCATCTTTTCCCCTAAAGGATTATACTCAATTTTACTGGGTAGGTGATTTTTGATGGTAATTCTAGCTCCTTTCCCCTATAGAATATCACATTCGAAGCCATCTTATCCTTTAATATAAAACCTGCTAAGTCTTGTGTTATGCTAAAAGTGTGGCTCCATGACATTATATGACTTTTTTTCTGGCTGCTTGCAATATTTTCCCCTTGACCTGGGAACTCTTGAGTTAGACTATAATATATCTGGGAGTATTAATATTTGGATCTCTTTCAGGAGATGATCAGGGGATTCTTTCAATTTCTATTTTGCTCTCTGGTTCTAGAATAACAGAGTAGCTTTCCTTGTTAATTTATTGAAAGATGATGTCTAGGCTTTTTTTTTAATCATGACTTTCAAGTAATTTTTTAAATTCTCTCTACTACATCCGTTTCCCAGCTCAGTTCTTTTTTTTTTTTTTTCCAATGAGATATTTCACACTGTTGTGCATTTGTTGTACTTTGGTTTTGTTTTATTGCTTATTGATTTCTTATAAAGTCATTATTTTCCATTTGCTCAATTCTAATTTTTAAGGAATTATTTTCTTCAGTGATCTTTTTGACCTCCAATTCCAGTTGGCTTATTCTACTTTTTAAGGAGGATTTTTATTTCCAAAATGAATACTTGTGCCTCTTTTTTCCATTCGGTTAATTGTGCTATATATGACATTCTTTTCTTCTTTGATTTTTGTACGTTTTTTACTATTTGGCCTACTCTGTTGTTTTTCTCTTTAAGGTGTTATTTTCCTCAGTATTTTTAGTATCTCTTTTACCAAATGGCTGAATCATTTTTGTCGAGATTTTCTTGCATCATGCCCATTTCTCTCTTCAATTTTACCTCTCTTACTTGATTTTCATAATCTTTTTGGAGCTTCTGAAACCAATTCAGATATTATTGGAAGTTTTGGATATAGGAGCTTTGACTTTGCTATCTTTTTCTGGATGTTTGTTTTGATATTCCTTGTCACCATAGTAACTTTCTATAATCAACAATTTTTTTCTGTTGTTTCCTCATTTTCCCAGTCTGTTACTTGACATTTACCTCTTTGCTAAAAAAGGGATCAACTTACAGGTTGGAGGCCATACTGTTTCAAGCTTCAGGGGTCATGTGTAGCTGTTTCCAAAGATACCTCTAGGAACCTGTAAGTTTTCAGTTCTTTCAAATTCGTATGAACTAAGGCGAGGTGGTTACTACTCTTCTGGCCTATACTCTGGTCCGTAAATAACCAAGAGAGCTCTATTCTACTTTAGCACTGTGATGAAGGGGGGTGGAGAAAAGATGGAGGAGTGAGAGCTCATACTCACTTAAGCTCTAAAACAAACTCCTTCAGATACCCCTAAGAAGAGAATCTGAACAAATTTTAGAGTAATAGAATCCAATAGGAGAGGGAGTGTGGTATATTTCTAACCCAAGATGGACTAGAAGGTGGACAGGAAGGAACTATTGCATGGGGCTAGAGGAGCACACAGCACACAGTCAGCACCAGAGTGGTCTCCACCATAGCAAAGCCAAGCAGGAAGAACTGGGCAGTCTGAAGCAGCAGCAGCACCATAGAATCTCAAACATATCAGCCCAGGACAAGAATTCAGTGGAAGTGAGAGAGAGAGAGAGAGAGAGAGAACCAGAGAACCCCAGGTAACTATAGCAGCCAGTCTTGAGATTATCAGCATGCAGATTAAATGTCTGTAAGTCATGTACTTGAACTCCCTGGAGACAAGATGGTGGAGTGATCAGTAAATTCTATCTTTCCCCCTTGTTGACCTTGAAAAACCAAGAAAATATTTCCCAAGGAAAAATCCTGGACCAGTGGGATCAGCCAAAGGGGTAAACAGCCTCACAGTCCATGAGGCTAGGAAAATTGCAAAGGGGAGTCCCTCTTGTTGTGGCTGAAGGGGACCAATGTAGAACTGGAGCTATCCAAGACAGTCCCACCTCAGGTAACCTGGGAAGAGATCCTGAACCCCGTGGAGTGTAGCCCACAATTACAAAGGGCAGGACCCCAGGTATGCTTCAGCAACACTAGGGAATCAGGAAGAGAATAGAGCAGATGGGGTTCACCAACTGGTGAACTTGTCTAGTCTCTAACTCAGCGGAGAGACCTCCTGCAGTGAGACCACTCCTTCCCTAGACTTTAGGCAGCTAACTCCAGGGGAATTCTGGGGAAATCCAGAAGGACTTCACTTGGTCTCTGTTTTGGCACATCAGACAGGTCAGCACCAGGTAATCTGGAGTATTTAAGCTTCTAGCTGAAAGAACCAGAAACCACAACACAAAAAGCCTCAACATTTAAGTACAAGAACCATGAAACAGAGTTCACTGTGCCCCAGAAACAGAAATTAATTTTAAAAGCCAGGTAAATGGTGATTATCATGAACAATAAGCAAACCAGAAAAGTAAAGATCATAGAATCTTTTTAAAGGGACGAGAACCAAAACATGAATACCAAAGAGGTCAGCATTGAGACAGTTCTCCGAACTGGAATTTCAGAAGGGAATATGAACTGGTCTCAAGCCCAAAAAGCATATTGGAAGAGCTCAAGAAGGATTTTAAAAGTCAAATTAGAGAAAGAGAAGAAAAACTGGCCAATGATTTTAAAAATATGGAAAAAAGAATTCGCTGAAGAGAACAGCTCTTTAAAAAGGAAAATTGGAGAAACAGAAAAGAAAGTACAAAACCTAACTGAAGAAAATAATCTCTTGAAATGAACAATTGGGCAGATGGAAAAATAGATGCAAAAGTTAACTGAAGAAAAAAATGTATTTAAAATGAAAATTGGGCAAGTGGCAGCTAATGAATCTGTGAAATATCAAGGATCATTTAAACAGAATCTAAAGAATGAAAAGATAGAAGAAAATGTAAAATATCTCATTGGAAAAAACAAATGACCTGGAAAATAGATTCAGGAGAGAAAAAAAAAATCTAAGAATTACAGGTCTACCAGAAAGTCATGATGAGAAAACGAGCCTGGATAATACCTTCCAAGTAATCATCAAAGAAACATGCCCAGAAGTCCTAGATTCAGAAGACAAAACAGTAATTGAAGGAGTCCACCATTTACCTCCTGAAAGGGATCTCAAACTAAAAATACCAAGGAATGCCAATGACAAATTCCTGAACTACCAAGTGAAGAAGATAATACTGCAGGCAGTCAGAAAGAAACAATACAAATATTGAGGAGGTACAGTCAGGATCACACAAGACTTTGCAGCTTCGACATTAAAAGATCTGAGGCACTGGAATTTGATATTCTATAAGGCAAAGCAGCTGGGTCTACAAACAAAGATCAATTATCCAGAAAAGTTGAGAATAATATTTTAGGCAAGGTGGTGGAAATTCAATGAAATAAGGGATTTCCAGAACTTAGTGATGAAAAAGCCAGAGCTCAATAAAAAATTCAATCTTGAAAAATAAGTCTCAAGAGAGGGCTCAAAAGGGAACCAGGGGAAAAATTGTTAATGAATATGGGCAAACTGCTTTCATCCCAATAAAGGAAGATGATACTTGTTAATCTTGAGAACTGCATACTTATTATGATATTTCAAATGGATATACATAGATAGAGGGAGTGGGTATAAATGAAATGTGATGATAAAAGTGTGAATTAGAGGTGCAAAGGTATTGTAATAGGAGATGTGAAAAGCAGGAGGCAGAAAAGTATAAATAATATCATGGGAAGAGGCACAAAACCATATTACAGTAGAGGGAAAGAGGGGAGGGAGATGACCATGGTTTGAGATTTATTCTCATCTAATTTTGTTCAAGGAGGGAACAACAAACAGAGTTAAGTATAGAAATCTAACTAACTGAACAGGCAGTAGGAAGGGAAAGGGAAAAGAAAAGGGAGGGCAGACTAAAAGGGAGGATGTAGTAAATGAAAAGGGTAGTAAAAAGGAGGGGGTGAAAGAAGGGAGGGAAGACTGAGGGAAGCAGTAGTAAAAATTTAATACAGTATTGAGGAAGGGAAGGGAGAATGAAGAACTAAAAGTATAAATAGGGGAAAAGAGGATGGAGGGAAAGACACAGATAATAATCATAACTGTGAATCTGAATGGGATGAACTCTCTTATAAAAGGGAGGTGGACAGCAGAATAGAACAAAAAATATAATCTAACACTATGCTGTTTACAAGAAACACATTTGAAACAGGTGGATACATATATGGTAAAGGTAAAAGGTTTGAGCAGAATATATTGTGCTTCAGGTGGGGTAAAAAAAGCAGAGGTAGTAATCTGAAGCTCAGACAAAACAAAAGGAGAAATAGATCTAATCAAAAGAGAAAAGGAAGGAAACCACATCCTGCTAAAAGACACCATAGACAAAGAAGAAATATCATTACTAAATATATATGCTCCAAGTGCCAAAGCATCCATAATCTTAGAGTAGAAGTTAAGAGAGATAGAGGAAGAAATAGACAGAAAAACTATAAAAGTAGGGAACCTCAACCTTCTCCTTTCAGAACTTCATAAGTCTAACTTCAAAATAAATAAAAAAGAAGTTAAGGAGGTGATTAAAACTCTGGATGAGGTAGATATGATGGATCTCTAGAGAAAATTGAATGCAGATAGAAAGGAATATACCTTTTTCTCATCAGTACATGGCACATATACAAAAACTGACCATGTACTAGGGCATAAAAACCTCACAATCCAGTGCAGAAAGGCAGAGAAAATCAACACATCTTTTTCAGATCATAATGCAAAAAAAGGACCTGTAAAGATTAATCAAAAATTAATTGGAATGTATGTAATCTAATACTAAAGAAAGAATGGGTTAAACAACAAATCATAAAAACAAACAACAGCTTCATTCAAGAGAAGGACAATAATAAGACAACCTACCAAAACTTATGGAATGCTGCAAAAGCAGTTCTTAGGGGAAGTTTTATATTATTGAATCCCTACTGGAATAAAATAGAGAAAGAGGAGATCAATGAATTGAGCATGCAACTGAAAAAGCTAGAATAAGAACAAATTAAAAATCCCCAAGTAAATACAAAACTAGAACTACTGACACCCAAAGGACAGATTAATGAAATTCAAATTAAGAAAACTATTTGTGGTAACAAGATGCATCTACTTTAGCACTCCTCTCATAGCCCATAAAACCTGTAAAAAATGATCCCAAACAAATTCTAGATTGGCAGAAGCCACAAAAGGACAGAGTGGAAGAGATTTCCAGGTCAAGACAGCCAGGAAGGAGGACAGAATCACACTGGGCATGAAGCATAGCCCAGCCTTGGCTGCATGGCGCAAGCAGGCCTCAGGGGTGGAATCCCTGGCAGCAGCTAAGGTTCCCAGATAACTCAACCCACAAATGTCAAAAACATTTGCAAAGATCGGTGAGAAAAGCCTTTCACCTGAGTGAGAAGGGAACAGGGTCTGGTGCTGGTGGCCCCAGGGCAGCATCTGTAGCTGTGGCACAGCATCTATTTTAAGATCTGTCCACCTAAAGCCCCTGGGGGAATCTCGTGATCTGGATCTTAGCCCTGAGTGGAGTCCCTAGGGTGAGGAGGAACATGTTGTGCTAGTAGAGCTGGAGGCAGTTGTGGAGAGGGAACCTCACTCACAGATTCTGGTCAGAAAAGTTCTATGAAACTAATCTCAGAGCACAGCACAGTCCAGCTTTAGTCATGGAGCACAAGCGGGTCTCAGAGCAGAATCCCTGGCAACAGTAGCAGTTGTGGTTCCCAGATTGACGAAGTCATAAACATCAAAGACAGCCTCAAAGATTCTGAGTAGAAAAACTTGCTGTTTCTCTCAGACAAGAGTGCAGGCCAGGAGAGAAGTAAATACCTCTCCCTTGATTGTGCCACCTTGGAGGAATTGAGAATTTACAGATCCCCAGAGTGTATCCTCCTCTTGGCAAAGGACTTAAAAGTCAGGGAATGCACTGGGAAAATGCAAAAACACAAGGAGCAAAAAATAAGACTATAGAAGGCTACTTTCTTGGCAAACAGGTATTTTCTTACATCCTTTTGGATGAGGAAGAACGATGCTTGCTAGCAGAGGAAGACCTAAAAGTCAAAGCTTCTGCATCCAAAACCTGCAAAATAAATATGCAATGGTCTCAGGCCATAGAAGAGCTCAAAAAGGATTTTGAAAATCAAGTAAGGGAGGTGGAGGAAAAATTGAGAAGAGAAATGAAAGCGATGCAAGAAAATCATGAAAAGTGAGTCAACAGCTTGCTTCAAGGAGATCCAAAAAATGCTGAAGAAAATAACAGCTTTAAAAATAGACTAACCCAAATGGCAAAAGATGTCCAAAAAGCAGAATTAGCCAAATGGAAAAGGAGGATCAAAAGCTCACTGAAGAAAATAGTTCTTTAAAAATCAGAATGGAGCAAATGGAAGAAAATGACTGTGAGAAACCAAGAAATTACAAAACAAAATCAAAAGAATGAGAAAATAGAAGACAATGTGAAATATCTCATTGGAAAAAACAACTGATCTATAAAATAGATGCAGGAGAGACCATTTAAAAATGTTGGGATTGAAACCCCCTCATCAAGAAAAGAGCCTAGACATCATCTTTCATGGAATTATCAAAGAAAACTGCTCAGATATTCTAAAACCAGAGGGTAATTACAAATGGAAAGAATTCACTGATCAAGAGAGAAGCTTACTTTCATTACATTTGGCTTAAGAGGGAATAACATGCACATTCAATTTGGTATGAAAATCTATCTAACAATACAGGAAAGTAGGGGAGAAGGGGAATGATAAAAGCAGGGGGGGTGAATGATAGAAGGGAGGGCAAATGAGAGGGGGATAATTAGAAGTAAACACTTTTGATCAAAAGAGAGAATAGAACAAATGGGGGCAATATAGAATAGAGGGAAATACAGTCTTACACAACCTGACGATTATGGAAGTTTTCTGCAAAACTACACATATGTAGCATATATTGAATTGCTTGCCTTCTCAGTGGGGATGGGTGGGGAGGTAGGATGGGAGAGAAGTTAAAACTCAAAGTTTTAGGAACAAATGTTGAGAATTGATTTTGGATGCCACTGGGAAATAAGAAATACAGGTAATGGGGTATAGAAATCTATCTTGCTCTACAAGAAAAGAGAGAAGATGAGGATAAGGAAAGGGAGGGGTGTAATTAGAAGGGAGGGCAGATTGAGGAAGGAGTAATCAGAATTCACAGAGTTTGGGGGTGGGAGGAGGGGAGAGATGGGGAGAAAATTTGGACCTCAAAATTATGTGGAAATGAAAGTTAAAAACTAAAATTGAATAAACCTTTAAAAAATAAAAAAAAAGAAAACTATTGAACTATTAAAAAAACTAAGATTTGGTTTTATAAAAAACCAATAAAATTAATAAACCTTTGGTCAATTTGATTTAAAAAAAAGAAAGAAGAGAATCAAATTACCAATTCCAAAAATGAAAAAGGTGATTCACATCCTATGAGGAGGAAATTAAAACAATAAGTACAAATTTATTTGCCTAACTGTATGACCATAAATTTGACAATCTAAATGAGATGGATGAATATTTTAAAAATTGCCCAGATTAAGAGAAAAGGAACTTGAATGCTTAAACAACCCATCTCAGAAAAAGAAATTAAACAACCCGTCAATGAACTCTCTAGGAAAAAATCTGTAAGGCCAGATGGATTTACAAGTAAATTCTATCAAATGTTTAAAGAACAATTGATTCCAGTACTATATAGACTATTTGGGAAATTTGGTGAAGGAGGAGTCCTACGAAATTCTTTTTATGAAACAAATATGGTTATGACACCAAAACCAGGAAGAGCCAAAACAGAGAAAGAAAATTATAGACCTCTAATGATTATAGATGAATGATTTTAAATAAAATATTAGCAAAAAGAATACAGCAACTTATCATGAGAATATATTATGATTAGGTAGAATTTATATCAGAAATGCAGGGCTGTTTCAATATCAAGAAAGTTATCAGCATTATTGATCATATCAACAACAAAACTAACAGAAACCACATGATTATCTCATCAGATGCAGGAATTTCTTTTGACAAAATACAACACCCATTTCTATTGAAAACACTGTAGAAGATAGGAATAAATGGAACTTTCTATAAAATAACGAGTAGAACGTACTTAAAACCATAAGCAAGCATTCGATGCATTTCCAATAAGATCAGGGATGAAAAAAGGATGTCCATTATCATCACTGTTATTCAATATGTTACTAAAATGTCAGATTTTGCAATAAAAGAAGAAAAATAAATTGAAAGAATTATAACAGGCAAGGAAGAACCCAAGTTATCACTCTTTGCAGATGGTATGATGACATACTTACAGAATCTTAGACAAACAATTAAAAAACTACTTGAATTAATAAACAACTTTGGTAAAGTTGCAGGTTACATAATAAACCCACATAAATCATCTGGTTTTCTATGTATTATTAACAAAGCCCGACAGCAAGAGATAAAAAGAGAAATCCCATTTAATGCTAATGTAGATACTATAAAATATCTGGGAGTCTACCTGCCAAAATAAGCCCAGGGATTATATGAACACAATTAAAAACACTTTTCACACAAATAAAGTCAGATCTAAGTAAATGGAAAAAAACATCAGTTGCTTGCGGGCAGGCCAAGCTAACATAATAAAAATGAAAACTCTACCTAAATTAATTTACTTGTTCAGTACCATACCAATTAACTAAGAGATAAATATTTTCTAGAGCTAGAAAAATTAATATCAAAATTTATCTGGAAGAATCAAAGGTCCAGAACATCAAGGAAACTAATGAAAAGAAATGGTAGAGAAGGTGGCCTAACCCTGCCAGATCTCAAATTGTATTATAAAATCATCAAAACCACTTGGTACTGACTAAGAAATAAAGTGGTAGACCATTTGAATAGGTTAGGTACTCAAGATATAGTAGTCAATGAATAGAGCCATCAACTGTTTGATAAACCAATGAACCTCAGTTTCTGGGATAAGAACTCACTCTTTGACAAAACCTGCAGGGAAAACTGGATAACAGGGTGGCAGGAAGTGGGCATAGACCAATGACTGACACTGTACATAAGAACAAAGTCAAAATTATTGTCAACTAATTTTGTCAATAACGTCAAAAAGAACACATTATCTAGGCATAAACACTGATACTATTAACAGATTAGGGGAACAAGATGGAGAGTGGAGAAATTTTTGACCAAACAAAGGATAGAGAAAATTATGAAGTGCAAAATGGATAATTTTGATTACATTAAACTGAAAAGTTGTTGCAAAACAAACCCATTGCAACCAAGATTATAAGGGAAGCAGAAAACTAGGAAATAATTTTTACAACTAGTGTCTGTGGTAAATGTCTCATTTCTAAAAATATATAGTTTACTGTGTAAAATTTCCAAGAAGACAAGTCATTCCCCAGTTGATAAATGGACAAAGGATATGAACAGGCAGTTTTCAGAGGAAGAAATTAAAGCTATCTACAGTCATATGATAAAATGCTCTAAATCACTACTGATTAGAGAGATGTAAATCAAAACAACTCTGAGATACCACATCACATCTGTCAGACTGGCTAATATGGCAAAGCAGGAAGATGACAAATGTTGGAGAAAATGTGGGAGAGTTGGAACACTAATTTATGTTTGTGGAGTTGTGAGCTGATCCAACCATTCTGGAGAGCAATTTGGAACTATGCGCCAAAGGGCTGCAAAAATATGCATATCCTTTGACTCAGCAATATCCCTTTTAGCACTGTATCCCAAATAGATAAAAAAAAGTTGGAAAGGGTCCCACGTGTACAAAAAATATTTATTGCATTTCTCTTTGTGATGGCCAGGGACTGGAAATCAAGGGATGCCCATCAATTGGGGAATGGCTGAACAAGTTATCATATATGAATGTAATGGAATATTATTGTGACACCAGAAATAATGAACAGGAAGACTTCAGAGAATCCTGAAGGAACTTCTATGAACTGATGCTGAGTGAAAGGAGCAGAACTAGGCCAACTCTCTACACAGCAAAAAGTGTAGTGTGTGAGGAATTTTTTTGGTAGACCCAGTCTTTTACAGCAATACAAGGACCTAAGAAGTTCCCAGTGGACTCGAGAGGTGGTGGAGGGCTAAAATCAATCTAAGATATATGTAGAAAACGGAAAACAAATGAAATAATTTTTAAAAAATTGTGATGAAAGTCTCTGCTCCACCACTGCTGCAAGCTCAGGTGTATTAGTGCTCCTCCTTGCCCTGGGACTGCCACCTAGTACTGCGTCCAGATCTTAGTATGGAAAAAGCAAAAGAGTATTGGCTCAGTGCTAGCAAAGAGACCCTTATAATCTCCTTCGGACCCTACATATGTGGGTTTAGAATTCTGGAAGCAGTCACTATAACTTCTGATTCTGTTTCTCCCAAAGTCTCCTTCTGATTTGTTGGGGCTGTGCAGGTGCTACCTGCACTGAACCATGCTCCATTCTCATTTTCATTCTTCTATCCTTCTATAATTTCTTTGGCACCTGTGTTCTTAGAGGCTTGAAAACCACCACTATTGCCACTAATTCAGTCACTCCAAGACCTGGGCTAGGGCCCAGTCTGTTCTGGCCCAGCCTGTGTTGGACTGTGCTTCTTTCTCACCCTGATGTGACAGTACCTTCTAAGTTCTCTTGGGCTAGAAAGGATTTGTAGGAAGACATATGGAAAACTCACATCAGTGGGAAAAATGTGTATGGGCTATGATCTATAATGTTTGAATTATCTACACTAATCAGATCACAAATACACTGAGATTTGATAGATATGCTATTTATGAGATCATAGATTTAGAATGGGAAGGATCCCTATAGACCATTTTCTTCAAATAGCTCCTTTTATATATTTGAAAACTAGGGATTGCGAAATTAAATGATTTCCTCAAAATAATACATGCAACGAGTGTCAGAAATATAATTGAAAACCAATATCTGTGACTCCTGATTAACCACTCCATGTTCAAAATGTTATCCACTGTACCATGTTCCCATGTCTTCAGAAGACTTAAAATGTGAATGTAGGGGTAGCTAACATAACGTTCCCCTCCTGAAGGTCATTCTTCAATAGCATTAAGCCATTTTTCTAGAGACCATCTCTATTCAATCTTTGTTTCAGTTTCACTCCAAACCCTCCCGCCCAAACAACAAAACAGCCCCCCTTGGTCCAAAAAAAAAAAAAAATTCATGGAGCTGCCTAGAATCTGAGATACAGCTTTTATCATAAGTTTTTTCCAAGACCAGTTAGGTAATTTAGGCTTTGCCAAACACTCCCTGAACAAATCCACCAAATCATATGGTTGATCAAGGTACCTCTGCTCTGCTTTGCACTGCTGTAGAGACACAATGTTTCTGTTTAGCTTGGCTCTCAAGCTATATAAAGCCAATAGTTCCTGGTGATATTTTTCACCAAATATGTTTTCATTGAACTTTTTTACAATTTTAGGTTAAGAACACTCATAGATGTGTAAGTAAAATAAGAACGATTCTAGTTGATTCATTTATAAACAGCACAATAAACCACTGGAATAGAAAATGAACTCCTTATTCCGAGATATGATCAAAAACTGAATCTGGTTTATATTAAACACCTATTAAGTGTTTTAATTGTTAATTCAGTTATCAAATTATTATATTTAAATATTTAAAAATTATATATAAATTTATCAAACATAATTTTATTAAATAAATAAGTTATTAATTTTTATTACACATTAATTAATATATGATTAAATTAAATATTCAATAAAATTTAATTAAGTTATTAAATTATCAAAGAGAATTTATTTGCTTATATGTCAGGTGGGGGGCTAAATGCTGGGAATGCAAATATAAGAAAAAGGTCAATCTCTGCCCTCAATGAGTTTACATTTTAATGGAGAAAGCAACACATAAAAGGCAACTTAAAGAGGTGTAGGGGAGGAGGTGAAGGAAACTTGTATTCAGAAGAAGAAGCCACGGAAAATTAGTGCTGTTTTATTAATCAGATCGTAGGCATTTATTAAGCATTTGCTATGTAGCAGGCATTGTGTGAAGGATTAGAAATTAAAAAAAATCAAAGCAATCCCTGCTGTGGTGAGTGGATTGATTAATAATTTAGGGAGGTGTGAAAGAATCACCTTGCAATATTGACCGCCCAGAAGAGATAATGTAACATAAATTGGTATTTTGTCTAATCAGCAGTTTCCTGACAAGTTATTTAACTTTTTAGTGTCCCCAAAAATTATTTAGCAATTTTAAATTACCAGAAAGTGATTGAATATCTTTTGGCATAAGGAGTATTCTCACTAGGACTTTCTTACATCAAAGAAATCACAGGTCCCCCACCATATCCCCAAAAAAGTAAAACCCATATGGTGGGGTAAATATTCATTGATATATCAGTCCTTCTCAAGTTCCACTCCTGATTGTCTACCATGCCACAAAAATAACCATATTATGGACTTTTTACTCAACCCCTGGATATTTTACAATGGAAGAATGCTCTGGTCCTCTGAACCTTTCCTTTTATCTCGTTTTTCTGAGAATCTCCATTTTAATGAAAATATCCAAGGCAGTCATTTCTTAATTCCTCCTGTAACTCAACTCATGTGCTGAACTTTATTCATCTTCTCTTCTTCCTGTCTCTCATTTCAGTCTCCTTTTCCATGTTATCATATCTCATTTGAATGTAAGCACCTTGAGCACAGGCTCTATATTTCTTTCTGCTGGTACTTATATTTCCAGCACAGTTCAGGGCTGGCACATAGTATTTGCTTAAAAAATTATTATTAAGTTAATGACTTAATTTATCCCCAATCATGAAGAGAAAGAAGATTTAGGAGACTGAAGTGACTTGTCTATGATTACACATCTAGGAAGTGTCAAAGATGGGTGGGGATTGAGTTCAATCTGTCTTTTAAGTCCATAATTTTATTCTCTATGCTACATTGCCTATTAAAATTTTCTTCATAGTATTGTGGTGAGAGTAAAATGAAATGAAATATGCAATATGCTTTGTAAATGGCAATTACCTATGAGTTAGTACTTCATAATCACAGGCCTTGCTTATTGGAATTATCTAGCTATGGGAATCAAATAGCCATATTTCATCCTTTTAGGCAAGTTGCAAATCAATGTTTACCAATCTTACTCTCAATTGCTAACACATATACTAGACTATCTGTAAACATCTCCAGTTGTATAGCTGTAAAGGACACTTTGCACCTGTGCCTACATTATTAAATCTTCTTATCATGTCTGGACTAGTTCATGCTACTATAATCAGATAACAGAGTCATGCTTATGAACTCATGATATAATGTTTACATTTGCAGAAATTGAAAATATGCAAAAATATAGACTTTATTGACTAGAGTATATCATAGGCTTTCCTTAATTCCTTCCCCTGAAAGCAAACCTGGCCACTCAGAATCCACTATAGAGTGACTATGAGAAATGGAAAGAAAGCAGGTTCTTATTTTCCTTAATTCCCATCCAACTTTGCTTCCATTTCTTGCCACACACAGGTCTCATCATACCAGATCCAATCCAGCAGAACAGACAGGAAGATTTAGCAATTGGAACTATTTTCCTCCCATCTTTCTGAAAATGTGTTCTTTTCCTTTCTACCTCATGCATGGACATTTAATCTTCATTCTCCACTCCTTCCAAAAGAAACCCCAAATAATCATACCACTCATTTCTTTGGAACCAAAACCTACTTCCCAAGATGGTGGGTCAGTCTTATGCTGCTCCTCCAAAAGAGAAATAAGACTGCTCACAACTTGGGTGGTAATTGATTGCCACAAATTAATCAAGTACATTTCATTGTTCATTCTAGAAAAAACATTCTAAATAAGGACTCTATAAGTTTATATTAGATGGATAGATGATTTAAAAATAGTTGTTTCCACTTTTAAGTATATATAAAGGAATTACTAAATTTCAATGTAATTAGTTTTCTTTGTAATCATTTGTATTTGATTTTGTGCATTTAGAAGAATTATTCTATGAGGGAGGTTTGCAAAAACTGCTGAAGACATCCATAATGCAAAAAGTGTTAAGAATTCTTGGTGCTGAGGCAGTAAATTTTCTAATCAAATAGAAAATTAATCACAGTATCTTAGAATAGCAATATCATGAAGATGGCAGAATGAAAGGAGAGACTCACCTGAACTCTCCGACAAATTCCTTAAAGTATCTCTAAACAGTGAATCAAAACACATTCTAGAGCAGCAGAATCCACAAAGAGACAGACTGTGGTAGATTTCCAACCTAATACAACCTGAGTGGTGAACAGGAAGGGTCTGTTGCATGAGATTACAAGAGGAGCACAGTCTAACATACAAGCTGCAGCAGCACAGACTCAAACATAGCAAAGCCGGAACAGACCATAGAGAACTGAATCAGTGCCAGCAGCAGCAATTCCCAGACTTCTCACGGAGAGGGATGGAGGCAGTATGGGTCTGTCAGAACTGTGTAGGAGAGAAGTGCCTTCTACAAGGCCTATGACAGCAACAACAGTTACTCTTAGGGCTGCCAGCCCACAGACTGAAAGTTACCTATTTAAACTTCTAGGAGCCAAGATGGTGGAATAAGAAATAAGTCACTCTGACCTTCTCTTATTGATCTTGAAAAACTCAGAGAATATTGCTCTAGGAATAATCCTGGAAGAGTGAAGTCCACAAAAAGAGAAGGTATAATAGTCTTTTAGCTCAGGAGGGAAAAGAGATTAACAGGAAAAGTACCTCTTACTGTGGTTGAAGGGGACCAGTGGAGGAAGGGAGGTAACCCAGCAAGCCAGTGGCAAGCCTCAACTCAGTGGACCTGTGGGAGATCCTGAGTCCCATGGTGGAAAAGCAGGCAAGCATTAACACCAGGCATATGCCACCTGTAGCTTAGCCCCAGGTAAATTACCAGATGACTATAGCATCCAACAGCATGAATCTAAGGCCCCAGCACAGAAAACCAGTAACCAGGTCCTTAGGCCCCAGCATAAGAAGTCTAGGATAGTGCTCCCTGGGTCCTAGAAGAATAGAACAAATTTAGAAGGGAGAAAAAAAGACAAACAACATGGGCAAGAAGAATATAAAGTCAAAGAAAACAGAGAAATATATTGGTGACAGGTAAGAACAAAACACAAATTTAGGAGTTGACAACATGGTCAATAAAGTCACATACAGAATGTCAAAGGGGACTATGAACTGCTCTCAAGTCCAAAAAGCTTCCTTGAGAGAACTCAAGAAGGATTTTAGGGTGGCAGAGCCAAGATAGCAAAGCAGAAGCAGGGACCTACAAGAGTTTGTCCCCAAAATTTCTCAAAAAACTTTTAAACAATAACTAAATAAATTCTAGGACAGCAGGTTACAAAATGACAGACTGAAGCAAATTTCCAGCCCAAGACAATCTGGAAGATTGACAGCAAGGGTCTATCACACTGGAGTGCAGTTTGGCATGCACTGAAACAGCGGAGAGAAAGGTAGTGCAAGCATCAGGGAACAGAATTGCTGGAGGCTGCTGTAGTTTCCAAGCTTCTTAAGCCACAAACACTAAAGAGAGCTGGAAGTGTCAGTGGGAAGGCTGAATGACCAGAGAGCATAGTCCAGCCCCAACCCCAGTCATAGCCCCAACCCCAGTCCCAGCCCCAGCATGCTGGCAATCACTGCTGAAGTAGAAGCTGCTTCTGGAGCCCTTACATAACAAAGAGCTCAAAAGACAAGTAATTGGCTGGGAAAATTAGCAAATATGGGAGAGGAAGAAAAGGCTTATAAATCCTGACTTTTTGGTGAAAAGGTATTCTTTTTTATGTCATTGGTGACAAGGAAGATCAAAACACACAATCAGAAGACAACAAAGTCAAAATTCCTGCATCCAAAATCTGAAAAATAAATATACAATGGTCTCAGACTATGGAAGAACTCAAAAAGGATTTTGAAAATCAAGTAAGAGAGGTGGAGGAAAATTTGGGAAAAGAAATGAGAGTGATGAAAGAAAATCACGAAAAACAAGTCAACGACTTACTAAAGAAAACTCTCAATATGCTGAAGAACATGATAGTTTTAAAATTAGAGTAATCCAAATGGCAAAAAGAGTCCAAAAAGCCAATGAGGAGAAGGATCTCTTCAAAGGTAGAATGGGCAAAATAGAAAAAAGAGGTCCAAAACCTCACAGAAGAAAATAATTCCTCAATAATTAAAATGAAAGAAATGGTAGCTAATGACTTTATGAGAAAGCAATAAATAATAAAGAAAAAGCAAAAGAATGAAAAAGTAGAAGATAATGTGAAGTATCTCACTGGAAAACCAATTGACATGGAAAATGGATCCAGGAGAGATAACTTAAAAGTTATTGGATTCCCTAAAAGTCATAATCAGAAAAAGAACCTAGACATCATTCTCCAAGAAATTATCAAGGAAAACTGCCCTGATATTCTAGATCCAGAGGGTAAAATAGAAATGGAAAGTATTCATGAATCACATCCTGAAAGAGAATCTGAAAAGAAAACTCATAGGAATACTGTAGCCAAGTACCAGAATTCCCAGGTCAAGGAGCAAATATTACAAGTGGCAAGAATTAAACAATTCAAATATTGTGCAAACACAATGAGGATAACAAAAGATTTAACTTCTATACTAAGGGATCAGAGTACTTGCAATATGATATCTCAGAACTCAAAGGAGATATGATTAAAACCAAGAATCACCTACCCAGCAAAATTGACTATAATACTTTAGGGCATAAAAATTGAATGAAATTTCATTCAATGAAATAGAGAATTTCTAACCATTTTTATTGAAAAGACCAGAGCTGAATAGAAAGCATGACTTTCAAATACAAAAATCAAGAGAAGCATGAAAAGATAAACAGGAAAAAAGAAACCATAAGGGACTTATTAAATTTTAACTGTTTACATTCCTACCTGGAAAGATGATATTTGTAACTCATGAGACCTTTTCCAATATTAGGATAGTTGGAGAGAATATGTATGTATGTATATTTGTGTACATGTATACACATATGTATATATGTGTGTATATATACATATGTGTGTATGTATAAATGCATGTGTGTATATGTGTGTTTGTGGAGAGAGACAGAGAAAGAGAGAGAGAAGAAGATGGCACAGGATAAGTTGCAAAGTCTTGTGTAATCCTCCATGTTCTTCTGTGATATTTGAATTATCTCTTTGTGTTGCTTGCAGTACTTTCTCTTTGATCTGATAATTCTGGAATTTGACTACAACATTCATTGTTATTTGCAATTTGGAAACTCTTTGAGGAGGTGATTGTTGTTGTTTTTTTTTTTTTTTTGACTATTTTACCTGATGTTTCTAGGATTTAAGAACAGTACTCTTTGTTGATTTCTTGAAGATGCAGTCCAGAATTTTTTTTCATAACAATTCTCAGGTAGACAATTCTTAAAATCTTCTGGATCCATTTTCCAGGTGATCTCTTTTTCCAATGTGGCATTTTACATTTTCTTCTACTTTTTTCATTCTTTCAATTGTGTTTAATGGGTTATTGATATCTCATAGTGTCATTAGCTTCCAATTGAATAATTCTAATTTTTTAAAGAATTATTTTCTTCAATTAGCTTTTTTACCTCTTTTTCCATTTGTCCAATTCTACTTTTTGTCAATTGTATTTTAAAAGTTTCTTCTACCTTTCTTATATGACTTGTAAAGTCCTTTTTTATTTTATTTGTTTTCAGTTTTCAATGTTCACTTCCAAAAAAATGAATTTTGAAATTTTTCCCCATCTTACTCCTTCTCCCATCCCAGGATAGAGTGTATTCAGATTACTTTTTCCCCCAATCCACCCTCCCTTCTATCACCCCCACCCTTTATCCCCTTCCCTTCTATTTTACTGTAAGGTAAAATAGATTTCTATACCACATTGCCTATATATCTCATTTCCTAGTAGCATGTTAAAACGTTTTTAACACTCATTTTTAAAGATTTGACTTCCACATTCTCTCCCTTCTCCCTTCCCTAACCACCCTCGTTGAGAAGGCAAGTCATAGTTTACCTGTCTGGTTTATAGAGAATGGAAGAATTTATGACCAAACAAGTGATAGAGAACACTATGAAATGCAAAACAGATATTTGTGATTACATTAAATTGAAAAGATTTTGTACAAACAGGATTAGGATGGAAGCAGCAACCTGGGAAAGATTTTTTTTACAACCAGTATCTCTGATGAAGATCTCATTTCTAGAAATATGGAGAAGTGATTTGAAAGTACAAGAATACAAGTCATTTCCTAATTGAGAAATGGTCAGAGGATATGTAATGGCAAGCAAAGTAGGATCTTTTGCTGTTTTTGTTTCAGTATAATCAAGTGTCTCTGATTGAGAAATGTGATTTAACAAGATCTTCCCACCCATTAATGGGCCTGGGAAGATTTGTAAGAAGACCCACACTATTTTCTTAGTGAGGTACTGGTTCTCAAGGGTTGTGATGCCCTCTGGCCCTTAAAAGTATAAAGCCTCTGAGGTGCAGTTTTACTTTGGGGCTTAGTTTTTGTAAGAAGCTTTGTGTACCAGATGAGATTCTAGGAAGTTGCTAAGCAGCCTCAGGCTTTGAAACCCAAATGCTGGTGCTTTCCTCTCTGGTAACTATGTGTATTTGTAATGGTCAGACAGTTGCATCTGTTGATCTATGATGTATGTATTGTTTATGTCAGAGAATTGGAAGCGTGTCTATTGCTTTTGATTTTTCTGCATTTTCTTTGAAGTTAAGGGTGCTGACTTTTCTTCATGTACTAAATAAATGATACACGTGCTTGATTGAAATGACTGCTGACCCCTCAAAACTTTCCTTTCCTTTTAGAAAGGCAGATCTAAGAACCCATACAGCAGGCCCTCCTGTGTATGTTGGCATCCTTACTTTTACAGGATGTGAGCAAGAAGAAATTAAGGTTGTCTATAGTCATATGAAAAACTGTTCTGAATCTCTATTGATTAGAGAAATGCAAATCAAAACAACTCTAGGGATCACATCACACTTTTCAGATCGGTGAATATAACAAAACAGGAAAATTATAAACGCTAGATAAAATTGGGAAATTTGGAACACTAATGCATTGTTGGTGGAGTTGAGAAGTGATTTAACCATTTTGGAGAGCAATTAGGAACTATGTCCAAAGGGCTATAAAAAGGTATATACCCTTTGATACAGCAACACAACTTTAAGGGCTATATCCCAAAGAGATCATTCACATGGGAAAAGGATCCACATGTACAAAAACATTTATTACAGCTCTTTTCGTGGTGGCAAAGAATTTGAAATTTAGAGGATACCCATCAGTTGAGGAATGACTGAACAAATACATAAATATAGTGGAATAGTGTTGTCCTATAAGATATGATAAGCATGCCGACTTCAGACAAAGCTGGAAAGCCTTATGTGTACTTATGCTGAGTGTGGGAAGCAGAATCAGAACATTGTACACAGTTACAGTCACATTGTATGATGACTAACTTTGATAGATTTGCTTCTTCTCAACAATGCAAGCTTCTAAGACAACTTCATACAGCTCACGATGGAAAATGTTATCCACATGCAAAGAAAGAATTATGGAGTCTGAATGCAGATCAAAGTAGATTATTTGCTCTCTTTTTTGGTTTGTTTTGTTTTGTTTCTTCTTTCCCATGGTTTATTCTATTAGTTATAATAGTTGTAATCTTCTCTGCAACATGACTGATGAGAAAATATGTTTTATATGAATGTATAAGTAGAGCCTATATTAGATTGCATGCCATCTTGAAGAAGGGGCAAGGAAGAAGAGAGAAAATTTAGAGCTCAAAAGCTTATGGAAGTGAATGTTGCAAATTAAAAATTAAAAAAATATTAAAAAGAGGAAAAAAAAGATTAGCAATATCTTGGCATAAACATCCATGATCAAACAAGGTAACATAAATACTTTGCAAACTTTAAAATAAGTTTTAGATTAAAATTCTAGGCAAGTAGTAGTAGAAGGAGTAGGAGTAGGAGTAGGAGTCGTAGTATCATTATTATTCATTTTTAAACCATTGTTGGGAAGCTAAATCACTCTCAGAAACCACATTATTAATCAGCTGCTCAATTTCCAAATCACTTTTTAAACTTTTCTCTTTTTTATTATTTCCATCAAAGACGAACTGGGTGGAAAATACAACCTGTTTCCCTAAGATCTGCAGATTCTGATACAGGAATTTATATTTTTGACAATATTTCTTGAATTCCCTATGGCAATATCATTTGTGTCCATATAGATAAGCAAAAGTGGGCATTGCTACCCACATTGTTAAGTCTTAATAATATGGCAGAGCCTTAGATTTCTTTATTAACTCTTAGCTTAGCATTGCATTTAGTACATGATTATTAACTCTTATAAGTTACTAAATAGATGAGACAAATAAATCTATGTGATGAAGGACCATACATCCAGAGGTTATAGAGTCATTGCTAAGCCATATACAGGTGGTTTAAAGTACTGGTCATTTCAGTGAAGATCCTGGCTTCCAGATTGTTGTGTTAAATATACAGTAGTTAGAATGACATGAAGCTGGGACCATGTGGAAGGGTGTCAAGTAGAAAGTTGTGACAATGTTGCACTATACAGGAAAAGTGATGTTCTAGGAGGTGAAAATGAGGAGGGAGTAGATTACAGTTTTGCAGGAAGGACAGTGCAAAGGCATGGAGATGAAAGATGAAGTGAACAGAGATAAAACTATCTTGACTGGATTACAGAGTATAAGAGGAAGGGGATAGATACACAATTACACCTGAAAGAAAAGGATACTAGATTGTGATAATTTTCTCTTTTTTTTCTATTTTTTTCTTTCTTTCTTTCTTGAACTTTTAACATTCATTTTCACAAAATTTTAGGTTCCAAATTTTCTCCCCTTTTGTCCCCTCCCCCCACCCCAAAACACCGAGCGTTCTAATTGCCCCTGTCTGCCAATCTGCCCTCTCTTCCCTTTCTGCCCTTGTCTCCATCCTATACCCCTTTACCTGTATTTCTTATTTCCTAGTGGCAAGAACAGTACTCAACAGTTGCTGCTAAAACTTGGAGTTCCAATTTCTCTTCCTCCCTCCCTCCCCACCCCTTCCCTTTGGAAGGCAAGCAATTCAATATAGGCCAAATCTGTGTAGTTTTGCAAATGATTTCCATAATAGTCGTGTTGTGTAAGAAATAATTATATTTCCCTCCATCCTATCTTGTCCCCCATTACTTCTGTTCTATCTTTTTATCCTGTCCCTCCCCGTGAGTGTTGACCTTAAATTGCTCCCTCCTCCCCATGCCCTCCCTTCCTTCATCCCCCCCACCCTGCTTATCCCCTTATCCCCCACTTTCCTGTATTGTAAGATAGGTTTTCATACCAAAATGAGTGTGAATTTTGTTCCTTCCTTTAGTGGAATGTGATGAGAGTAAACTTCATGTTTTTCTCTCACCTCCCCTCTTTATCCCTCCACTAATAAGTCTTTTGCTTGCCTCTTTTATGAGAGATAATTTTCCCCATTCCATTTCTCCCTTTCTCCTCCCAATATATTTCTCTCTCACTGCTTGATTTCACTTTTTTAAGATATGATCCCATCCTCTTCAATTCACTCTGTGCACTCTGTCTCTATGTGTATGTGTGTGTGCGTGCGTGTGCATGTTTGTGTGTGTGTAATCCCACCCAGTACCCAGATACTGAATAGTTTCCAGAGTTACAAATATTGTCTTTCCATGTAGGAATGTAAACAGTTCACCTTTTATAAGTCCCTTATGACTTCTCTTTGCTGTTCATCTTCTCATGCTTCTCTTCATTCTTGTGTTTGAAAGTCAAATTTTCTTTTCAGTTCTGGTCTTTTCATCAAGAATGCTTGAAAGTCCTCTATTTAATTGAAAGACCAATTTTTCCCCTGAAGGATTATACTCAGTTTTGCTGGGTAGGTGAGTCTTGGTTTTAGTCCTAATTCCTTTGACTTCTGGAATATCCTATTCCATGCCCTTCCATCCCTTAATGTGGAAGCTGCTAGATCTTGTGCTATACTGATTGTATTTCCACAGTACTTGAATTGTTTCTTTCTAGCTGCTTGCAATATTTTCAACTTGACCTGGGAACTCTGGAATTTGGCCACAGTGTTCCTAGGAGTTTCTCTTTTTGGATCTCTTTCAGGCGGTGATCTGTGGATTCCTTGAATACTTATTTTGCCCTCTGGTTCTAGAATCTCAGGGCAGTTTTCCTTGATAATTTCATGAAAGATGATGTCTAGGCTCTTTTTTTGATCATGGCTTTCAGGTAGTCCCATAATTTTTAAATTGTCTCTCCTGGATCTATTCTCCAGGTCAGTTGTTTTTCCAATGAGATATTTCACATTATCTTCCATTTTTTCATTCTTTTGGTTTTGTTTTGTGATTTCTTGGTTTCTCATAAAGTCATTAGCCTCCATCTGTTCCATTCTAATTTTGAAAGAACTATTTTCTTTAGTGAGCTTTTGAATCTCCTTTTCCATTTGGCTAATTCTGCTTTTGAAAGCATTCTTCTCCTCATTGGCTTTTTGAACCTCTTTTGCCAATTGAGTTAACCTATTTTTCAAGGTGTTATTTTCTTCAGCATTTTTTGGGTCTCCTTTAGCAGGGTGTTTACTTGTTTTTCATGCTTTACTTGCATGTCACTCATTTCTCTTCCCAGTTTTTGCTTCACCTCTCTAACTTGATTTTCAAAATCCTTTTTGAGCTCTTCCATGTCCTGAGCCCATTGAGTGGGCTGGGATACAGAAGCATTGACTTCTTTGTGTTTCCCTGATGGTAAGCATTGTTCTTCCTCGTCAGAAAGGAAGGGAGGAAATGCCTGTTCACCAAGAAAGTAACCTTCTATAGTCTTATTTTTTCCCTCTTTTCTAGGCATTTTCCCAGCCAGTGACTTGACTTCTGAGTGTCCTCTCCACCCCTACCTTGCCTCCAGATCCTCCCAGCCAGAGCTTCGGGTCTGAGATTCAAATGCTGCTTCCCAGCCTCAAGGCTTTGGAAGGGGGCAGGGCTGCTATTCAGTGTGAGATTATGTTCAGGTGCTCAGGTGGGGGCAGGGCTGCCTCAAGGGCTCAGTTCCCTCAGCGGATTTATGCAGAGACCTTCAACAATGGATCTGGGCTCCTGCCTGCTTGGGGAGCCCCGGGCTGCTCCTGCCTCTGCTGCTGCCTCCCGAGGGGGCCTGAGTTATGGGGGCACCCCACACCCCTCTCGACCAGCCAAAGAGACCCTCTCACCGACCCCTGTCACCTGTGGGTTGAGGGGCCCATGCGGCCGCTGGAGATTCCGCCCCTGAAGCCTGCTGGGATCTGCTCCTTTCCACGCCGCGCCACACTGCCAAGGCAGGGTTGGGCTCTGTTCCGGGTCTGGGGCATGAGGGACCTTTTGCGAGAGGTTTTCAGGCTCTCTGGAGCAGAAATCTCCTTCACTCTGTTGTTCTGTGGCTTCTGTTGCTCCAGAATTCGCCAGTGGTTCTTTTTTTACAGATATTTTATGGGCAGTGGGTTCAGAGGTAGCTTATGTGCGTCTTTCTACTCCACCATCTTGGCCAATTGTGGTAATTTTCAAAGCTAATCAGAGGTATATGTGTGTGTGTGTGTGTGTGTGTGTGTGTGTGTGTGTGTGTGTATACATATATATATGCGTATATTATATACATATACGTGTGTATGTATAGACAGTGTATACACACATATATACGTGCATGTGTGTAAATATATACATACATAAATATATACATGTATGTATATATTTACATTTGTAAATACATATATGTATATGTGTGTGTTTGTAAATATATATACACACATGCATACCCCTAGAGACAAAAGAGTTTGCTGAATGGAGAAGGGACCTGATCAGAATTGTGCCTAAGAACAAACATTGTAGCAGCTACTTATCAGATGGATGATAGTAGACAGGAACTCGAGAAATGAAGAAAGAGTAGGTCATACAGTAATTGAAGTGATGGATAACAAAGGACTCTCCGAGTATGAAGAAATAGTCATAAGTGTTGTGATATTATAAATGTCAAGATTAGAAAATTGATTCGTAATATGGAGTTACGAAGAGTTAGTAGTCAAGCATAATACCAAGTTTATTAAGATAGAAAACTGGAAGAATAGTGGTATTTTTGATGAACATCGGGAAGTTTGGAAGAGGGATTGGTTTGGAGTTTAAGTATCTGGAACTTCCAATTTGAAATGTCCAGTAGACTAGCCCTTAGATCAGAAACAGAGACGGAGATAATAGATATAGCTGTGGATATAGCTAGATATAGAAATACAGATAAATTTGTGACTCATCTCCATCGAAATGATAATTAATCTATGCTAGTTAATGGGGTAACCAGGAAAAAGAGTAGAGAGATAGGAGATCTATGACATAACATTGAAAAATACTCTTACTAAGGGGGTGTGATATGAATGATATGCCAACAATGAAGATTAGGAAGTCATAGAGGTAGGAGAAGAACAAGGAAAAAGGAGTTCCAGGAAAAGTTTTGAGAAGAAAGTATCAAGGAGTAGAGATGGTCAATAATGTGAAATACAGCAGAGATGTCATGTACTATGACGACAAAGAAAAGACCAGTTTTATTTTTAAAATGTAACTGGTATTTTTGGAATGGTGTTTTCATTATCTCCAAAACATACAAAGAAGGCTGATCAAAAACTCTGAGATAACATGTTTAGCAGGCTAAAAACTTATAGAAACACTTATACTACAAACAGATGCCACTTCAAAGAGAAATAGGAAAGATTCATAAAAGGAACATGACACTAGACTTTCCTAATGTAACCAATATTGATTTACCTTCAACAGAGCATGCATGTGAGAAAGGTAAAAATACAAAAATGAAACCAAAAGACCCTCTATGTCCTACAAACTAAAGAACCTAACCAAAAATATTTTTAAAAGTTTCCAACAAATGGCTGAGCTAGGAAGATTTGTTTAGAGAAAGAATACCATAAGCTAAAATGATTCATTTTCTTCAAATCTTCCTTAAGGTTTAAGAAATCATATCTATATAGTGTTTTATGGATTACCTTATTAAAAAAAAAACAGTGATGCAAGTAATGAATTGTTAAATCCATGTTAAATATATGATAACCAATATTGTGAGTTTCCTAGGATTACACAGCTAATAAATGTCAGTCAGTTCTGAAACCTGGGTTTTCAGAATCATAATTCCAGGATACTCTCTTTTACATTAATCATTTTTCATAGAATGTCCTAAATCTTTTATTTACTCAAGTTACCACCCTCTTTTCTATCAATTACCAGATTTAATCTAGAAAAATTAGCCTGCATTTTTTGTACCATACTGACCTTCCTCAGGCCTTGACCAATCTTCACTATTCTACTGAAATGCAACTTTCCAAGTCCTTAATAAACTTAGTACTATAGAGTACAAGATTTGGATGCAAAGCTTATCTTGAAAACCTTAAGCACATGAACACCAAGTATTTTTTTTCCTAGTAACTGGGCAATGTCCTACAAAAGAACTTACAAAAGACTTTATTGGTCTCTTTGGCACCTCTGTGGCATTTGACATAGGCCACTCTTTTATAGTGCAAGGCAATATGGCACAGTGGAAAAGTGACTTGAATTTGTTATAAAGGACTAGGTTCAAATCTTTTCTCTTTCTCTTCTTAGCTTTTCACCATATTAAAAGAACTTTTTTGTAATATTTATCCTCAGGTGGTACATATTAATTTGAACTATATTCCCTTAGATCCTGGCCAAGTTGCTGATTAGTTATTAAAATTACTTTGGGTCAAAGTACCAACTCTTGCAAATCTTCCAAGATTCCAAGATGACCTTTACATACCAACACTGGCCTCGAATATCTTAACCTAAGAATATTAACAAAAGAAATTATCACGCAGCTTGGCAGATTCTTGAGTACTCTTGAAATTAGTCTAGAGAAAGAGGAAACAACTGTATTAATTCATTAAAAAATCTTACACTATATGTAATCTTATTTACGAGGGACCATCTCTGTTTACATTTTCTGTTTCTTGTTCAGATTCCATCACATCTGGATGATTCTAAGCCAAGGAAATGTTGTTGGCCTATCAGATTCATGATTATCTGAGTTTTGAAATTCTTCTCTAAGCATTAAAGGAACATGAAATGTGGGTCTAGAAGGATCTTAGAAATCATGGAGTCCATTCCCCTCATTTCAGAGGTTAAGAAACTGATATTTGGAAAGGTAAGGAAACTGAGATTTGTGAAGGTAAGCTCTTCTGATTAAAACGACCTAGTGAGTTGGTAGGAAATTTGGAAATCAGAAACAGATTTCTTGATTCCTAATTCCAATCCTCTTCTGACAGAGATTCTACATAGTTACAGGTAATTTCCATCAATATTTGTCAAAACTTGGTAAAATATCTATACACTCTAGAATATCATCTTATGCTTTCTCTTTTATTTTTCCATTTTACCCTTCCCAACCCTCCATTTTTAAAAACCTATCTAAGGTTATTTAGAGGAGAATAAAAACAAGCAGAGAACAATCACACAGTAAACTGCCACTTTATTTTATATTTTCAGTCAGATTATTATGCAGAACAATATATTCTGTCCAAAATATGATTTTATATTCTAGCGCCAATAATACTCCTCTAGAGGAGGATCTATCTCATTATGGAACAAGCACTGCCATCATTCCTCCAGTGTATTTATTTTTTTTTTAACATCATCTAATCTAAAGAAGGAAAAATCAAAGTTGGGATATGAAAACTTCAAATCTGGGTTTTCTCCAAAATTCAGTACCACTACTCCATTTGAAGGGCCTTGTTCAAGGACGATTTGCCCAGAGTTTTAGAAAAATGTGATTCACTGGAATAAAAACCAAAATTACCATGCTAGATGATAGGAATAGTTGTGAAAATACAACCAAGACGGAGGAGGCAAGATGGCGGAGTAGAAAGACACATATGTGCTAGCTCTGAACCCACAGCCCATAAAATATCTGTAAAGAAGTACTCCCAACAAATTCTGGAGCAGCATAAGCCACAGAACAATGGAGCAGACTAGATTTCTGTTCCAGAGAGACCTGCAAACATGACACAAATGGCCCATAGCACACTGGACCCAGAGTGGAGCCCAGCCCTGCCTTGGTCACGCAGCACCAAGAGGAGCAGATCCAAGCAGGCTTCAGGGATGGGACCTCTACCAGCCACAATGGTCCCTTCACCCACGGGCTCCAGGGGTGAGTGAGAGAGTCTCTTTGGCTCGCTGAGAGGGGAGCGGGGTGTCTCTGTGTCTCAGGCCCCCTCAGGAGGCAGCAGCAGAGGCAGCAGCACACCAGGGCTCCCTGAGCAGGCAGGAGCTGGAATCCATTGTTGAAGGTCTCCACGTAAACCCCCTGAGCATTGTGTGGCGGCCCTGCTCCGACCTGAGTACCTGAATTTAATCTCACACTGAATAGCAGCCCCGCCCCCGCACAAAGTCCTGAGGCTGGGAAGCAGCATTTGAATCTCAGACCCCAAGGCTGGCTGGGCAGATCTGGAGGCAAGGTGGGGGTGGAAATAAAACTTGGAAGTCAAGTCTCTGGCTGGGAAAATGCCCAGAAAAGGGAAAAAATTAAGACTATAAAAGGTTACTTTCTTGGTGAACAGATATTTCCTCCCTTCCTTTCTGATGAGGAAGAACAATGCTTACCATCAGGGAAAGACACAGAAGTCAATGCTTCTGTATCCCACACATCTAAAATAAATATACAATGGGCTCAGGCCATAGAAGAGCTGAAAAAGGATTTTTAAAATCAGGTTAGAAAGGTGGAGAAAAACTGGGAAGAGAAATGAGAGAGATGAAAGAAAAGCATGAAAAAGCAGGTCAACACCTTGCTAAAGGAGACCCCAAAAAGTGCTGAAGAAAATAACACCTTGAAAAATAGGCTAACTCAATTGGCAAAAGAGGTTCAAAAAGCCAATGAAGAGAAGAATGCTTTCAAAAGTAGGATTAGCCAAATGGAAAAGGAGGTTCAAAAGCTCACTGAAAAAATAGTTCTTTCAAAATTAGAACAGAACAGATGGAGGCTAATGACTTTAAGAGAAACCAAGAAATCACAAAACAAAACCAAAAGAATGACAAAATGGAAGATAATGTGAAATATCTCATTGGAAAAACAACTAACCCGGAAAATAGATCCAGGAGAGACAATTTAAAAATTATGGGACTATCTGAAAGCCATGATCAAAAAAAAAGACATCATCTTTCATGGAATTATCAAGGAAAACTGCCCTGAGATTCTAGAACCAGAGGGCAAAATAAGTATTCAAGGAATCCACAGATCACCTCCTGAAAGAGATTCAAAAAGAGAAACTCCTAGGAACATTGTGGCCAAATTCCAGAGTTCCCTGGTCAAGGAGAAAATATTGCAAGCAGCTAGAAAGAAACAATTCAAGTACTGTGGAAATACAATCAGGATAACACAAGATCTAGCAGCTTCTACATTAAGGGATCAAATATCATATTCCAGAAGTCAAAGGAACTAGGACTAAAACCAAGAATCACCTATCCAGCAAAACTGAGTATAATACTTCAGGGGAAAAAATGGTCTTTCAATGAAATTGGGGACTTTCAAGCATTCTTGATGAAAAGGCCAGAGCTGAAAAGAAAATTTAACTTTCAAACCCAAGAATGAAGAGAAGCATGAAAAGGTAAACAGCAAAGAGAAGTCATAAGGGACTTACTAAAGTTGAACTGTTTACATTCCTACATGGAAAGACAATATTTGTAACTCTTGAACCTATTCAGTATCTGGGTACTGGGTGGGATTACACACACACATGCACATGCACACGCACACACACACACATAGAGACAAGTGTACAGAGTGAATTGAAGAGGATGGGATCATATCTTAAAAAAATGACATTAAAGAGTGAGAGAGAAATATATTGGGAGGAGAAAGGGAGAAATGGAATGGGGCAAATTATCTCTCATAAAAGAGGCAAACAAAAGACTTATTAGTGGAGGGAAAAAGAAGGGAGGTGAGAGAAAAACATGAAGTTTACTCTCATCACATTCCACTAAAGCAAGGAATAAAATGCACACTCATTTTGTGTGAAAACCTATCTTACAATACAGGAAAGAGGGGGAAAAGGGAATAAGAAGGGCGGGGGTGGTGATGGAAGGGAGGGCAATGGGAGGAGGGAGCAATTTGAAGTCAACACTCTTGGGGAGGGACAGGATCAAAAGAGAGAATACAAGCAATGGGGGGCAGGATAGGATGGAGGGAAATATAGTTAGTCTTACACAACACAACTATTATGGAAGTCATTTGCACAACTACACAGATATGGCCTATATTGAATTGCGTGCCTTCCAAAGGGAATGGGTGGGGAGGGAGGGATGAAGAGAAGTTGGAACTCAAAGTATTAGGAACAACTGTCGAGTACTGTTCTTGCTACTAGGAAATAAGAAATACAGGTAAAGGGGTGTAGAAAATTATCTGGCCCTACAGGACAAAAGAGAAGATGGGGACAAGGGAAGGGAGGGATGATAGAAGAGAGGGCAGATTGGTGATAGGGGAAATTAGAATGCTTGGCATTTTGGGGTGGTGGGAGGGGACAAATGGGGAGAAAATTTGAAACCCAAAATTTTGTGAAAATGAATGTTAAAAGTTAAATAAATTAATTAAAAAAAGAAAGAAAAAACAGAAAAAAATGCAACCAGTAATTTACCTTCCTTCAGTATCTTTCCATTTTGGTGTAGGTGAGGTTTCTTCCTAAGAGTAAGGAAGTACTTAGTTGCCTTACTCATTCTCTCTGGCTCTGTACAACACAATTCTAGGGCTGTAGAATTAAGGGTCATAGAGGACAAACTCCTTTTGTCCCATTATTGAATTGGCTGAGACACCCAGGACTTTTCCTAGCTTCCCCAGGGAGAATTGTTATTGCCATTGCACCTGTGATCCTGGAGCCAAATGAGCATACTCAACACCAAGGGGAAGGGGAAGGGGAGAATGGTGTTGGATATAGTCCAACATAATTGCTATTAAATGTACTCTTTTGGACTTGCTCAGACAATCATCAGACTAGTGGGTCTATATGCTCCAATCAGAGGATAGGTCAATACCTGACTGTTTTAGCTAGAACATCCCTCCAACCCTACTCCATCCTTCCTTTTGCTTCCACCATTGGCAGTAGATCTCTCAGTCTGTGGGGTAGGTTACTGAGCTTCTTGTTTCAGCTGTTCCAACTTTGTTTAAGTACTGGAATTAAGTACTGCTTAAGTATTGAAATTAATCCAATTATCTTCCCTATATAGGAAGAATAGGCTGCCATCATCCCACAGACAAAATCCTTCCAACAGTTTTCAGATCATTTCTCAGACTTTTTAAGGCTATCTGAGAATGATACAATCATAAGAGATAGAGATAAATTAAAGAGACAAGACAGTGATTCCCCAAAACTTGGACTGACACAGAGATACTGCAAAAGGTCTTTGAAAAACTTATAAATGTGTGTGTTCATGCATGCATGCATGTATATGTATACACATATGTATATATGTGTGTATAAATATACATGCATACATATATATATATATATATATATATATATGTGAAACCATGAATCAATTCATCAATTCACTTCAATATATTTCACTTTATCAAGATTTTTATCCAGTACTCATTGAATACCAGGCTAAGTCCTGATGATATGAAAGTAAAAATAAATCAGTTATCACATTATGATTTTGAGTTCTTTTGGCAGGATACAAAATGTGTACAGATAGGTAAATATGAAATACATATAAAATAAATAGGATAAGGAATAAGAACTTGTATAGTTCTTTATGTGTGCCAGACACTAAGCTAATTTTTTTTTTTAATTACCTCACTTGAACCTTAAAACAACCACTTGTGGATACAGGCAGAGATTAGGTGACTTGCCAAGCACCATATAGGGAGTAAGTATCTGAGATCATATTTGAACTCAAGTCTTCTTGAGTCCAGGTCTGATGCTATATCCATTGCACTACCTAGTTGCTTCATCTTGGGGTGGGAAATACTGGTAACAACTAAGGAAATTGGAAATACTGTTGTTAGACGGCAACATTTGAACTGATTCTTGGAGGACTACAGGGGATGTGAGGAAGAGAGGTGAGGAAGGGATCACTTTGTGCAAAGAAAAATGACATTGAACATGTACTTTGAATTATAGGCAAAATAAACAGTCCAGTTTTATTGGAACATTGAGTATAAAGGTCAGTATGTAATGATCCTGAAAATACAGACTCCAAGAAGACTATGAAAGACTGTAAGTGTCAAATAGAGCAACAATCATCATTGGAATTAACCTATAGAATCTGATTATATCTCCAAGAAAGTGTTAGAGAAGAGAAGAAAAGAGAAGGGAAGGGAAAAGGACCTGAGAAAAGAGAAGAGAAGTAGGAGAGAAAAGGAGAGAAGAGAGAAGGAAAAGCAAAGAATAAACCACTAAGGGCAACCACTTAGAAGAATTGAATGATACAGTGATATTTGAAAAAAAATGACCTACAAAGGAAGAGAGAGGGAGAGGGAGAGGGAGAGAGAGAGAGAGAGAGAGAGAGAGAGAGAGAGAGAGAGAGAGAGAGAGAGAGAGAGAGAGAGAATATGTCATGAAAACCCAGACAAAGAATATCCAGGGAGAGAGTGCAGTCAGAGATATCAAATGCTACAAAGAGGTCAAAGAAATGTCCTGAGAAAAGGTCATTGGTTTTAAAAATTGTGGCATCACTGCTGATCATTTAGAGAACAGAATCAGGCATAGTGGAGATGGAAACCATATTACAAGGAACTGAGAAGTGAGTAGGAAATGAGAAAGTGGAGGCAGTAAGTTTTTGTGTAGAGAGAATAAATAATACATCTTTCATGTATTTGTGTTATTTATAACTTCTTATAGATTCCACTGCAATTAATAAATTAAATCTCACTTAAAATGTATCATAATACATAGTAACATTTTAGTCATTATGTATTTTCCCAATTATCAAACAGTAGTTGTGTAAGTACTCTCACAGAGACGTCCAAATTTGTGTTATTGTTGTGGAAAAGGATCACAGAAACCTAATATATGAGTTGGTACAGACTCCTTTGCCATCTGGCTCAATCCGTATCTGAATGTGTCACATCTCTAACAAGTATTCATTCACTCTCTACTTAAAGACCTCCAATGAGAAGAAACAACATTTTTTTTTCCAAAGCACTTCATTCCAATTTTCGGTCAGACTCAATGTTTTCGGACTGTAAGCCTAAAGTCACTTTTTATGCAGCTTCACCTTATCAAAATAAATCTAATCTCTTCCCATTATTATAAACCTTCGAGTATATACAGATAGTGATCATATCCTACATAATTCTTCTCTTTTCCAAGTTAAAGATTCCCTGTCCCTTCAATTGATTTTCACTCTTGAAAATGTTAGGAAAGGTCTGAGATAGAGAAGCAGTGTTTCTTAATGCCTCGAGTTAAGATGGATCATGTGAGGTATTTTTAAATTTATTTTAATAGTATTTTTCCCATTACATACAAAGTTTTCAACATTCACTTTTATAAGATTTTGAGTTCTAAACTTTTTTCTCCCTTCCTCCCTCTCCAAACCCTTGCACAAGATGGCAAATGATCTAATGTAGGTTATACATACACAATCATATTGAACATATTTCCATGTTAATCATGTTGTGAAAGAAGAATCAAAATAAAACGGAAATAAAACATGAGAAAGAAAAAAAAAACTAAACTAAACAATAACAGCAACAAAAGATGAAGATAGTATGCTTCAATCTGCATTCACACTCCACAGTTCTTTCTTTGGATGTTGATAGTTCTTTTTTTCCATCATGAGTCTTTTGGAATTGTTTTACATGATTTTATTGCTGAGAGAAACCTAGTCTATCAAAGCTGATAATCATATAATGTTGATGTTACTCTATGTAGCATTCTCTTCGTTCTGCTCACCTAATGCAATATCATTTTCCAGGGTTTTCTGAAATCTGCATTGCTTATAGAACAATAATATGCCCTTATATTTGTATACCACAACTTGTTCAGCCATACCCCAACTGATAGGCATCCTCTCACTTTTCAATTCTTTGTCACCACAAAAAGACCTGCTGTTAATATTTTTTATACAAATGGATCCATTTTCTTTTTCTATGAGATATTTTAGACACAGATCTAGTGGTGGTACTACTGGTTCAGAGAGTAAGCATAATTTTATAGCTCTTTGGGCATAGTTCCAAATTACTTTCCCAAATGGTTGGATCAGTTCATAGCTACGCTAATAATGCATGAGTGTTCCAATTTTCTCACATCTACAACAACCATTATTTTCCTTTCCTGTCACATTAGACAATCTGATAGGTATGAGGTGGTACCTCAGAGTTCAAATTTTCATTTCCCTAATCAATAGTGATTTAGAGCACTTAAAATATATGACTATACACAGTTTCAATTTCCCCGACTGAAAACTGCCTGATCATATCCTTTGACCACTTATCAATTGGGGAATGACTTGTATGCTTATAAATGTGACTCAGTTCTCTGTATATTTGGAAATGAGGCCTATATCGGAAACAAAAGTTGTTTCCCAGACTTCTGCTTCCCATCTAATCTTGGCCGCATCATCTTTGTCTGTACAAAAATTATTTAACCTTTTGCAATCATTATCCATTTGGCATTTCATAATTTTGTCTCTCTCTATTTGTTTAGTCATAAATTCTTCCCTTCTCCATAGAACTGAGAGGTAAATTATTCCTTACCCTCCTAATCTGCTTATTTTATCAACCTTTATGTGTAAATCATACACCCATTTTGAGCTTACCTTGATGTGTAGTGTAAGATGTTGCTCTATGCCTAGTTGCTTCCATACTATTTTCCAGTTTTCCTAGTAGTTTTTGTCAAACACTGAGTTCTTAACCCAAAAGCTAGAGGTTTGGGAGTTTTTCAAACAGTACGTTACTATAGTCATGGACTAATGTGTCTTGTATACCTAATGTATTCCAATGATTCACCACTCTATTTCTTAGTCAGTACTAAAAACTTTTGTTGATTGCTGCCTTATGATGTAGTTTTTGATCTGGTATGGTTAGGCCACCTTCCTTCGAATTTTTTTTTTCATAATTCCCTGGACATTCTGGATCTTTTTTCTTCCAGGTAATTTTGTTATGATTTTTTCTAGTACTATAATAAATATACATATATACAAATATATGTGGACATATACACACATATGTATACACACATGTGCATATGTATACATACATATATATGTGTGTGTGACTATGTGTGTGTGTGTGTAGTTTGATTGTTATGGCACTTAATGAATAAATTACCTTAGGCAGAATTGTCATTTTCATTATATTGGCCTGGCCTACTCCCCATCAAACCATATTTTTTCAATTATTCAGATATGACTTTATATGTGTGAAAAGTGTTTTTTAATTTCCTTCATAGTCTGGGAGCCAAGATGGCAGAGTGATCAGTACCTGCTGTCTCTGTCACCTTGTTGACTTAGATGAGCCTAGAGAATATCTCCCTGGGAAAAACCCTGGAACAGTGGGAGCAGCAAAAGGGGTAAACAGACTCTAAGCCCATGAAGCTCGAAAGATCAGTAAGGAAGGTTCCTCTTGCTGTGGCTGAAGGGGATCAGTGCAAGATCAGAGCTGTCCCAGACACTCCCACCTCAACAAACTGGGAGAAGATCCAGTGCTTCAGGGGGGTGAAGCTAGCAACTGCCTACACCAGGACCCCAGGCATCTCTAAGCACCCCAGGGGAATCGGAAAGACACTAGAGCAGATGGGTTCAGCAACTACTGAGCTTGCCTATGCTCTAGTGGCCAGACCACCCACACTTACTGAGTTAGTTCCAGAGTAACTTTGGAGAAGAACCTAAAAAGACCTCACCTGGTCTTTGTTTTCCAAAACCAGCCAGCTCATACCAGATAAGCTGTAGCATTTTAGCTTCTAAGTGAAAGAACCAGAGGTCCCACACACAAAGTCTCAAGGTTTAGGCACAAGAACTATTATATAGAGCTCCCTGTGCCCCAGATGCAGAGATCTACTTTACAAGACAGGGAAAGGGTTATTATCACGAGTAAGAAGCAAAGCAGAAAAGAAAAGACTATAGAATCTTTCTATGGGGACAAGGACCAAAACACAAATACCAAAGAGGCCAGCATTGGGGCTGTACTCCCATTTGAAACTTCAGAAGGGAATATGAACTGGTCTGAAGCAAAAAGAGCCTTCTTGGAAGAGCTAAGGAAGAATGTTAAAACCCATATTAGAGAAAGAGAAGAAAAACTGACCAATGACTTTAAAAATATGAAAAAAGAAACCAAAGAAAAATTTAAAAGGACAATTGGACAAATGGAAAAAGAAGCACAAAATCTAACTGGGGAAAATAACTCCTTAAAAGGAATAGCTGGACTGATGGAAAAGAAGATGCACAAGTTAAGTGAAGAAAACAATTTGATAAAAAATAGGAACAGGTAAGAAGAAGCTAATGAATCTATGAGACATGAAGAATCAGTCAAACAGAATCTAAAGAATGAAAAGATAGGGGGTGGAGCAAAGGCAGTGGAGTAGAAAGACACACATACTCTAACTCTTCCCCCACAGCCCATAAGACACCTGCAAAAAATGACTCTCAACAAATTCTAGAGCAGCAGAAGCCACAGAATGACAGAGGGAAAGAGATTTTCAGGCAAGGTAACCTGGAAGGCTGACAGGAAAGGTCTATCCCACAGAGCACAGAGCAGATCACAGCCCAGTCTTGGCCATGCTACTCTGGGAGGAGCAGGACCAGAGCAGGCCTTGGGGGCAGAATCCCCAGTAGCAGGAGAAGTTCCCAGAACCATGAACTAAGAAGTGTCAAAGAAAGAGTCAAAGGCCAGTGAGAGGGTTTTTTTCAAAGTACGGGAAGGGAACAGGGTCCTAAACTAGCCTCAGCCCTAGGCAACAGTGGTGGCACAAGAAGTGGTGGCCTCAGTTGCAGTGTCCATTTCTGGAGCTGACACCCTAAATCCCCTGGGGGAATTGAACAGCCAATCTGAATCTCAACCCTGAGCACTGTCCCAGGGTGAGGAGGAATACTGTACTGATGTGGCAGAGCTGGAGGTGGTTATGGAGAGGGAACTCTACTACTCTCAGATTCGGGACAGAAAGGTTTTTGGTTGCTTCCAGACCAGTATGCAGGCCAGGAGAGGAGTGAATTGTGCTCCCTTGATTGTGCCACCTTAGAGGAACTGAGAACTTACAGGGCCCCAGATTAACTGCCCCTCCCTTGACAAAGGACTCAAAAGTCAAGTAACTGGCTAGGAAACCCAAAAAAGGGGAAAAATGAGACTATAGAAAGTTACTTTCTGGGTGAGCAGGTATTTACTTCCATGCATTCAGATGAGGAAGAACAATGCATACTGTCAGAGAAAGTCAAGCGTTCTACATCCAGTACCTCCAAAATACATATGACTTGGCCTCAGGGCATGGAAGAGTTTGAATAGTGGGTCAGCAGCTTGCTAAAAGAGACCCAAAATAATGCTGAGGAAAATAACACCTTAGCTAAATTGACAAAAGAGCTCCAAAGAGGAATGAGGAGAAGAATGCTCTAAAAAGCAGAATCAGAAAAATGGAAAAGAAGGTTCAAAAGGTCGCTGAAGAAAATAGTTCTTTAAAAATTAGAATGGCAAAGATGGAAGCTAATGATTTCATGAGAAACCAAAAAATTGCAAAACAGAACCAAAAAAAATTAAAAAAGAGAAGACAATGTGAAATATTTCATTGGAAAAACAAATGACTTGGAAAATAGATCCAGAAGAGATAATTTAAAATGTACGAGACTACTTGAAAACCATGATCAAAATAGGAGCCTAGATATCATCTTTCATGAAACTATCAGGGAAAATTGCCTTGATATTCGAAAACCAGAGGGCAAAATAAATATTGAAAGAATCTACAGATAACCTTTTGAAAAAAGCCCCAAAATAGAAACTCCTAGGAATATTGTAGCCAAATTTCAGAGTTCTCAGATCAAGGAGAAAATATTGCAAGCAGCTAAAAAGAAACAGTTCAAGTATTGTGGAAATATAATCAGGATAACCCAGAATCTGGCAAGTTCCACATTAAGGGATAGAAAGGCTTGGAATAGGATATTCCAAAAGTGAAAGGAACTAGGATTAAAACCAAGAATCACCTACCCAGCAAAACTGGTTATAATACTTCAGGGGAAAAAATGGTCATTCAGTGATAGGGAGGACTTTCAAGCATTCTTGATGAAAAGACCAGAACTGAATAGAAAATTTCATTTTCAAACAAAAGAATCAAGAGAAACATCAAAACATAAACAGGAAAGAGAAATCATAATGGAATTGCTAAAGCTGAACTGTTTGCATTCCTATATGGAAAGATAATATTTGCATCTCTTGAGATATTTCTCAGTGTTTGGATAGTTGGAGGGATTACATATACACATACACACACACACAGAGTACAGATTGAGTTCAATAAGAAGAGATGATATCTAAAAAAAAAAAAAAAAATGAAGGAGTAAGAGAGTAATGCATTGGGAGGAGAAAGGGAGAAACAGAATGGGGAAAATTATCACTCATAAAACACGTAAGAAAAATCTTCCATGGAGGAGAAAAGGTCGGAGGCGAGAAGGATAAAATGAAGCTTTCTGTCTTCACATTTGACTTATGGAGGGAATAACATGCTAACTCAGTTTGGTATGAAAATCTTTCTTGCACTACAGGAAAGTACTTGAGAAGGGGACAAGTGGAGTGAGGAAGATTTTAAAAGGAAGGGCAATTGGAAGAAGGGAATAATTAGAAGCAAACACTTTGGGGAAAGGACAAGGTCAAATGAGAGAATAGAATGAATGGGGGACAGGTTAGGATCTTGGGAAATGTAGTTAGTCTTCCACAACATGATTAATATGTAAGTCTTTTGCAAAAGGACATAGATATAGCCTACACTGATTTGCTTACCATCTCAGTGGGGATAGGTGGGGAGGGAGGAAGGGAGAGAAGTTAGAATTCATAGTATTAGAAATGAATGTTGAGAATTATTTTTACATACAGCTGAGAAATAAGAAATACAAGTAACAGGGTATAGAAATCTATCTTGCCATATAAGAAAAGAGAGAAGATGGAGATTAGGGAAAGGTGTGGTGTGATAGAAAGGAGGTCATAGTGAGGGAAGGGGCAATCAGAATGCAAGGTGTGATGGGGTAGGGGGAAGGGAGAGATGGGGAGAAAACTTGGAACTCAAAATTTTGTGGAACTGAATGTCAAAAACTAAAAATAAATAAATAGACATTTTAAAAAATGCGAAAGGGTCCCATATGTACAAAAATATTTATAGCAGCGCTCTGTGTAGTGGCCAAAAACTGAAAATCAAGGGGATGCCCATCTTTTTGGGATTGGCTGAAAAATTTGTGGTGTATGAATGTGATGGGGCACTGTTGTGCTATAAGAAATGATGAAAAGGAAGACTTCAGAGAGACCTGGAAAGAATTATATGATCTGATGCTGAATGAAAAGAGCAGAACCTGGAGAACTTTGTACACAGCAATAACCACAGTGTGCAAGGATTTTTTTTGGTAGACTTAGAACTTCATTACAATGCAAGGACTTAAAAAATTCCCCATGGTCTTTTAAGGCAAAATGCCTTCCACATCCACAGAAAGAACTATGGAATTCAATTCCAGAAGGTAGCAGATTATTTTATTTTGTATTACTTTTCAGCTTGTGTATTATTTCTCTCATTCATTTTAATTCTTCTATGCACCATGACCATGGTGAAAATGTATTTAATATGAAGGTAGAACCTATATAAAATTGTATGCTGTCTTGGGGATAGAGTGGGAGGAAGGAGGCATGGAAGGGGAGGCAGAGAAAAACATAAGTTATATGATAGTAATTGCAGAACACTGAAAATAAATAAAATTTAAAAAAAGAAAAAAGAATTAAAAGATAGAAGAAAATGTAAAATACCTAGTTGGAAAAACAACTGACCTATAAAATAAATCCGGGAGAGAAAAATCTAAGGATGATTGGTCTACCAGAAAGTAATGAAGGAAAAAAGAGCCTGAACAATATCATCCAAGAAATCATCTAGGAAAATTGTCCAGAAGTCCTATATCCCAAATGTAAAATAGCAATCAAAAGAAACCACCATCCATCTCCTGAAAGAGACCTCAAACTAAAAACACCAAGGAATGTTGTTGTCAAATTCCAGAACTATCAAGTGAATGAGAAAATACTGCAGCAGTCAGAAAGAAACATTTCAAATATAAAGGAGCTACAGTCAGGATCACATAGGACATTATAGTCTTTGCATTAAAAGATTGAAGGAATTGGAATACAATATTCCATAAGGTAAAGGAGCTGGGACTACAACAAATTATTGATTACCCAGCAAAGCTGAGCATAATATTTCAGGCAAGGAGATGGGCATTCAATGAAATAAGGAATTTCTTGACGTAGGTCTCAAGAGAGGCATAAAAAGGTAAACAGAGGGAAAGAAAAACAGACTTGTTACACAATATAGACAAACTGTTTATATCCCTACAAGGGAAGATGGCACTTGCTAATCTTGATAATTGTATATTTATTACAAAATGTAAAAAGGATATACATAGATAGAGGGAGTGGGTAAAAATTAAATGATGTGATGATAAATGTGATTTAGGGGTGCAAAAGGATGATCATGAGAGATGTGAAAAAGAGGAGTCAGAAAAAAATAAATTTTATCACAGGAAGAGGCACAAAAATATATTATAACTGAGGGAAAGAGTACAGGGAGATGACCAATGTTTGAGAGCTACTCTCATTTGATTGAATTGAAGGATGGTACAAAAACTCAGTATGTATAGAAATGATGAACAGGGAGACTTCTATAGCTCCATAGGCAGTTGGAGGGGAAGAGGGAAAGAAAAGGGAAGGGAAGCGAAAAGGGAGGGAAGAAGTAATAAGGAAAGTGGGATTAAAAGGGAGGGGTGTGAAAGAAGAGAGGGAAGATTGAGGGACGTAGTGGTCAAAAATTAAAACTCTATTGTGGAGGGAAAGGGAAAAGGGAGAACTAAAAACATAAACAAGGGGAAAGGGAATGGAGGGAAAGACACATACAGTAGTCATAACTGTGAATGTGAATGGTAGAAACTCTCCCATAAAACAGGGACAGATAGCAGAATGGATTATAAACAATAATCCAACAATATGTTGTATATAAGAAACACATTTGAAATAGAAGCTTATACACAGGGTAAAGGCAAAAACTTTGAGCAGAATATATTGTGTTTCAACTGACATACAAAAGTAAGGATTGCAATCCTAATCTCAGAAAAAGCAAAACCAGAAACAGATTTAATCAAAAGAGATGAGGAAAGAAACTATATCCTGGTAAAAGGCACCATAGACAATGAAGCAATTTCATTACTAAACATATGGTTCCAAGTGGTATAGCATCCAAATTCTTAGAGGAGAATTTAAGGGAGTTACAGGACGAAATAGACAGCAAAACTATACTAGTGGGGGACTTCAACCTCCCCTTCTCTGAACCAGATAAATTTAACTACAACATAAACAAGAAATAAGTTAAGGAATTGAATAGAACTTTGGATAAGGTACATATGATAGATCTCTGGAGAAAATTGAATGGAGATAGAGGAACATATCTTTTACTCGGTGGTACATGGCACATATACAAAAACTGACCATGTACTGACCCATAAAAACCTCACAGTCTAGTGAAGAATGGCAGAGATAGTCAATGTATCCTTTTCAGATCATAATGCAACAAAATTTATATGTAATCAATGGCCATGGAAATATAAACCAAAAGCTAGTTGGAAACTAAACAATCTAATTCTACATAATGAGTGGATTTAACAGCAGCTTATAAAAACAATCAACAACTTCTTTCAAAAGAATGACAATAATGAGACAAACTACCAAATCTTATGGGATACTGAGAAAGCAGTTATTAGGGTAAGTTTTATGTCTTTGAAAGCCTACATGAATAAAATAGAGGAAGAGGACTTCAGTGAATCAGGTATGTAGCCGAAAAAGCTCAAAAAAGAACAAATTGAAAATCCCCAAGTAAATACTCACTTAGAAATACTTAAAACCAAAGGAGAGATTAATAAAATTGAAATTAAGAAAACTATTGAACCAATAAATAAAACTAAGGGTTGGATTTATGAAAAAACAACACTAAAATTGATAAACCATTGGTCAATTTGATTAAAAAAAAAAAAAAAACAAGAAAGGGACGGAGCCAAGATGGAGTAGTAGAAAGACTCATGTACCTTAGCACTTCACCTGTAACCCACAAAATACCTATAAAAAATGACTCTTAACAAATTCTAGAGCAGCAGAAATCATAGAATAACAGAGCAAAAGAGATTTCCAGCCAAAAGTAACCTAGAGGGCCAAAAGGGAAAGTCTATCTCATGTGTTGCTGAGCAGAGCAGAGCCCAGCACTGGGAGGAACAGGACCTGAAAAGATCTCCCAGGCAGAGTTCCCAGCAGGGAGGGTCCCAGATACCTCAACCTACAATTGAAAAAGATGTCCAAAAAGCCAATGAGGAGAAGAAGACTTTAAAAAGCAGAATTTGTCAAATGGAGGAGAAGGTTCAAAAACTAACTGAACAAAATATTTCTTTGAAAGAGAGAATTGAGTTCAGGGAAATGAATGACCATTTATTCCATTGAAGTATTATACTCAGTTTTGCTGTGTAGGTGATTCTTGGTTTTAATCCCAGTTAAACCAAGCAGTTAAAAAAAACAAAACCAAAGATTGAAAAAATAGAAGGTAATGTGAAACATCTCATTGGAAAAACAACTGACCTGGAAAATAGATCCAGGAGAAACAATTTAAAAATTCTAGGACTACTTGAAAGCCATGATTTAAAGAAGACCCTACACATTATTTTCCATGAAATTATCAAGGAAATCTATCCTGACATTCTAGAACCAGAGGGCAAAATAAATATTGAAAGAATCCACTGATCACCTCCTGAAAGAGACCTGAAGAGAGAAACTCCTAGGAATGTTGTGGCCAAATTTCAGAGTTCCCATGTCAAGGAGAAAATACTTCAAGCAGCTAGAAAAAAAAAAACAAACAATTTGAGTATTGTAGAAATGCAATCAGAATAACACTAGATCTGGCAACTTCAACCTTAAGGGATCAAAGGGCTTGGAATAGGATATTCCATAAGTCAAAGGGACTGGGATTAAAACCAAGAATCCCCTATTCAGTAAAACTGAGTATAATACTTTGAGGAAATAAATGATCATTCAATGATATACAGAACTTTCAAAGATTTATGATGAAAAGACTAAAACTGAAGAGAAAATTTGACTTTCAAACACAAGATTCAAGAGAAGCATGAAAAGGTAAATAGGAAAGAGAAATCATAAAAGACTTTCTAAAGCTGAACTGTTTACATTCTTACAGGGAAAGAAAATGTTTGTAAATCTTGAGACTTTTCTCAGTATTTGGGTAGGTGAAGGGATTGTACATACACACACACACATACACAGAGTATAGGTTGTGTTGAATCAGAAGAGATGATATCCATAAAAAATAAATAAATAAATAAACGAACAAATAAATAAAAGTTAAGGCGTGAGGGAAGAAAATAATGGGAGGAGAAAGGGAGAAATGGGATAGGGCAGGCTATAACTCATCAAAGAGCTAAGAAAAATCTTGTTCAATGTAGGAGCAAAGGGAGAAAGGGAGAGAGGAAAAGTCAAACTACTCTCTCCACATACGACTTAAGGAGGGAATAACATGCTCACTAAATTTGATATGAAAATATATCTTACACTACATGAAAGTAGGGGAGGAGGTGACAAGTGGGGTGAGGTGAATGATAAAAGGAAGGGCTAATGGGACAAGGGAGTAACTAGAAATAAACACTTTTGGAAAGGAACAAGGTCAAATGAGGGAATAAAAAAACAAGGGAGGACAGAATAGGATAGAGGGCAATATGGTTAGTATTTCACAACATGATTTTTATGGAAGTCTTTTGCATAATGACACATACTTAGTCCTTATAGAATTTCTTGCTTTCTCTGTGGGCATGGGTAAGGAGGGTGGGTTGGAAAGAAGTCGGAATTCAAATTATTAGAAACGGATGTTGAGAATTTTTATTGCATAAAAACGGGAAATAAGAAATACAGGTAATGGAGCATAGAAATCTATCTTGCCCTACAAGAAAAGAGAGAATATGGGGATAAGGGAAAGGTGGGGTGTGATAAAAAGGAGGGTACACTGAGGGATTGGGTAATCAGAATGCAAGGTATTAGGGAATTGGAGGAGGGGAGAAAAATGAGTTGGAGAGAAAAATTGGACACGTTATGAAGTGATGTAGAAGCTATTAGTATTAAAACAATTGACTCAATTAATTACTGAGACTAAATAAGAGACATCTTTAATTTGGGGAAAAGAATTTTAGGGTAAGTTTCATAGAGACAGGTAACCTTGGGTAAAATTTGCATTGATGGAAAGATTAAGGATTTAATGGTAAATTTGATTTTATGATTGTTATTTAATCGGGAACTAGAACATGGATAGAAAGGCATGTAAGCCACTTAAGACTTGCCTCAAAAGATGTTCCTCAGCCAATGTGAAATTATAGTCGTATCTGAAACCTGGTTAATGGAACTTGTTATTTTAAGAGTCTGTGGGACCTTTAACTGACTGTTCTTCTGAGTCTCACTCCAGGTATGGATACCATGAAAGGCAGACTGAGCCTTCAATCCATGATGCCAGTAAACCTGTGAAATGCTGGTATGAACTGCAAAAGGTGATCTTTTGTAAAGGATGGGAGAACAGCTGTCCAGCCTATGCTGATGTACGATTCTCCTAACTCAGTCCCCCAAATGATACCTGGCAGACTTTAAGCCTGACTGAATGCAAGTGGACAATCTAATCCCGCCTGGAACTGACATGAAGTTGGGGAGATACTGGTTCCCTGCAATGTCCCTACTCTTAATGGCAATTTCTTATAATCAAAAGGTTTGTAAACTTAATACCAGATCCATTAAATTACAGATTGTTGGTAGAGGAACATCCAAGTTTAAGTCTAAAATTAAGCTATTAGGCTTAGGACTTTAAACCAACAATAAGTTAGGGTCTTGGGGGTGGAGCCAAGATGGCAGAGTAGAAAGACACACATACACATAGCTCCGAACCCACAACCCATAGAACATCTACAAAAAAGTAACTCACGGCGAATTCTGCACCCAGAGGCCACAGAACATTGGAGCAAGGGAGATTTCTGTTCCAGAGATACCTGCAAACCTCTCGCAAAAGGTTCTTTGCCCCACGGACTGGGCGCCGGGACTGGGAGCTGAGTACAGCCCTGCCGTGGCTGCGGCACAGAGGGGAAAAGACCCGAGTGGGCTTCAGGGACAGAATCTCCAGCGGCCACACGGGTTCCTCCACCCATAGGTGACGGGGGTCGGTGAGAGGGTCTCTTTGGCAGGTCGAGAGGGGAGTGGGGTGCCCCCATAACTCAGGCCCCCTGGAGAGGCAACAGCGGAGAAGGGAGCAGACCGGGGCTCCCCAAGCAGGCAGGAGCCCGGATTCATTGTTGAAGGTCTCTGCATAAACCCCCTGAGAGAACTGAACCCGTGAGGCAGCCCTGCCCCGACCTGAGGACCTGAACTTAATCACACACTGCCCCCGCCAAAAGCCCTGAGGCTGGCAAGCAGCATTTGAATCTCAAACCCCAAGCTCTGGCTGGGAGGATCAGGAGGCGAAGTGGGTATGAAGGGAATATTCAGAAGTCAAATCACTGGCTGGGAAAATGCCCAGAAAAGGGGAAAAAACCAAGATTATAGAAGGTTACTATCTTGGGGAACAGGCATTTCCTCCCTTCCTTTCTGATGAGGAAGAACAATGCTTACCATCAAGCAAAGACACAGAAGTCAAGGCCTCTATATCCCAGCCCACTCAATGAGCTCAGGCCACAGAAGGGCTCATAGAAAATCAAGTTAGAGAGGTGGAAGAAAAGCTGGGAAGAGAAATAAGAGACGTGCAGTCAAAGCATGAACAGCAGATCAGCTCCCTGCTAAAGGAGACCCCAAAAAATGCTGAAGAAAATAACACCTTGAAAAATAGGCTAACTCAATTGGCAAAAGAGGTTCAAGAAGCCAATGAGGAGAAGAATGCTTTCAAAAGCAGAATTAGCCAGATGGAAAAGGAGATTCAAAAGCTCACTGAAGAAAATAATTCTTTCGAAATTAGAATGGAACAGATGGAGGCTAATGACTTAATGAGAAACCAAGAAATCACAAAACAAAACCAAAATAATGAAAAAATGGAAGATAATGTGAAATATTTCATTGGAAAAACAACTGACCTGAAGAATAGATCCAGGAGAGACAATTTAAAAATTATGGGACTACCTGAAAGCCATGATCAAAAAAAGAGCCTAGACATCATCTTTCATGAAATTATCAAGGAAAACTGCCCTGAGATTCTAGAACCAGAGGGCAAAATAAGTATTCAAGGAATCCACAGATCACCGCCTGAAAGAGATCCAAAAAGAGAAACTCCTAGGAACATTGTGGCCAAATTCCAGAGTTCCCAGGTCAAGGAGAAAATATTGCAAGCAGCTAGAAAGAAACAATTCAAGTATTGTGGAAATACAATTAGGATAACACAAGATCTAGCAGCTTCCACATTAAGGGATGGAAGGGCATGGAATAGGATATTCCAGAAGTCAAAGGAACTAGGACTAAAACCAAGAATCACCTACCCAGCAAAACTAAGTATAATACTTCAGGGGAAAAAATGGTCTTTCAATGAAATAGAGGACTTTCAAGCATTCTTGATGAAGAGACCAGAGCTGAAAAGAAAATTTGACTTTCAAACACAAGAATGAAGAGAAGCATGAAAAAGTAAATAGCAAAGAGAAGTCATAAGGGACTTTACAAAAGTTGAACTGTTTACATTCCTACATGGAAAGACAATATTTGTAACTCCTGAAACTATTCAGCATCTGGGTACAGGGTGGGATAACACACACACACATGCACACGTACACACACACACACACACACATAGAGACAGAGTGCACAGAGTGAACTGAAGAGGAGGGGATCATATCTTAAAAAAGTGAAATCAAGCAGTGAGAGAGAAATATATTGGGAGAAGAAAGGGAGAAATGAAATGGGGCAAATTATCTCTCATAAAAGAGGCAAGCAAAAGACTTTTTAGTGAAGGGAAAAAGAGGGGAAGTGAGAGAAAAACATGAAGTTTACTCCCATCACATTCCACTAAAGGAAGGAATAAAATTCATACTCATTTTGGTATGAAAACCTATCTTACAATACAGAAAAGTGGGGGATAAGGGGATAAGCAGGGTGGAGAGGACGATGGAAGGGAGGGCACGGGGAGGAGGGAACAATTTGAGGTCAACACTCCTGGGTAGGGTCAGGATCAAAAGAGAGAACAGAAGTAATGGGGGACAAGATAGGATGGAGGGAAATATAATTAGTTCTTACACAACACTACTAATATGGAAGTCATTTGCAAAGCTACACAGATCTGGCCTATATTGAATTGCCTGCCTTCCAAAGGGAAGGGGTGGAGAGGGAGGGAGGTCAGATTGGCAGACAGGGGCAATTAGAAAGCTCGGTGTTTTGGGGTGGGGGAGGGGACAAAAGGGGAGAAAATGTGGAACCCAAAATTTTGTGAAAATGAATGTTAAAAGTTAAATAAATTAATAAAAAAACATAAGTTAGGGTCTTTTAATTCTTAGCAGTAGTGTGGAGACAATCAGATCAAAGGCTTGTGAAGTTAGCATACATAGATATGATTTGTGTTTCAGTTGGTTAATGTTAAAAAAAATCTTTTTGTGGTCTATATTATAAATGCGTTAAGAGAAATATCACATGACCAAAAGATGGAATTGTTTTATGTGATATGAACTGTGTTAAAAATTAAAAATGAAAAAAAAATATTTATGGAGAAGTATATGACCAAAGGGGAGATAGAGAACCTTATGAAATGCAAAATGGATAACTTTGATTGAAAAGCTTTTGCATAAATGCTATGCAACCAAGATTAGTAGGGAAGCAGAAAACTGGGGAAGCACTTTTGCAACTAGTGTATAGGCTAAAGGCCTCATTTCTAAAATAACTAGAGAACTGAGTCAAATATCCAAGAATCCAAGTCTTTCCCCAATTGACAAATGGCCAAAGAATATGAATAGGGAGTTTTCAGAGAAAGAAATTAAAGCTATTTATACTCATAAGAAAAAATACTCTAAATCACTATTAATTATCAAGATGCAAATCAAAACAACTCTGAGGTACCACATCACATATATCAGATTGCCTAATGTGACAAAACAGGAAGATGATAAATGTTGGAGAGTATATGTTAATGTTGGAATGCTAATTCATTGTTGGTGGAGCTGTGAGCTCGTTCAGACATTCTGGAGAACAATTTGGAAATATGCTCAAAGGGCTACAAAAATGTGCATATGCTTTGACCCAACAATATCTCTTTAATACTGTATCATAAAGAAAACATAAGCATGGAAAATAGTCCTACATGTTCAAAAATATTTATAGCAGCTCTCTTTGAGGCGGCCAAGAATTGAAAATCTGGGAGAAGACCATCAATTGGGGAATGGTAGAACATCTTATGGTATATGTCTGTAATGGAATTTTATTTTGTTATAAGAAATGGCATAGTGTTGGAGCCAAGATGGTGGAGTAGAAAGATGCACATACACTAGCTCTTCCCCCACAGTCCATAAAATTCCTATAAAGAAAGACTCTAAACAAATTCTAGAGCAGCAGAAGCCATAGAAGAACAGAGTGGAGGAGATTTCATACCCAGAGTGACCTGAAAGACTGACGGGAAATGTGTGCCACACCAGATGCTGAGCAGAGCCCAGGCCAGCCTTGGCTGGATGGCACAGCGCTGGGAAGAGGACCCAAACAAGACTTGGGCAGAATCCCCAGCAACAATAGTGACAGTTTGCAGATCCCTCAACCCACAGACACCAAAGGTCAGTGAAGGGATTTTTCAGCTTGCTGAGAAAGGAGCAGAGTCTTACCATAGTGCTGGCCTCAGGTGGTGGCCTTAGAGACCTTATCAGGAAACAGCACTTCCCACAGCAGCTGCATCCATTGTTGGATTGTAAAAACCCAGGAGAACTGAGCAGCAGATTCTTACCTCAGCCCTGTGTGGTGGCCCTGCTCCCACCTAATGCTCTTGGAAGATTTGAACAGTTGATGTTTATCCACACTCGATGACAGCCCTGCCTCTGTTGAAATCCCCTGGGAGAATTGAGCAGCTAATCTGAATCTTAGCCCCCAGTGCTGGCTTGGTGGAAATGGAGGCCAGGTGGTTGTGGAGAGGAAGCTCTACCACTCACAGATTCTGGGCACAAAAGTTTCTGATTGCTCCCAGACCAGTGCACACTCTTGATTGTGCCATTTAGGAGGAACTGAGATGCTACAGATCCCCAGAGTATGCCCTACTCTGTAAAAAGGAACCAAAAGTCAAGGAACTGGTTGGGAAAATGCCCAAAAAAAGGAGAAAAAATAAGACTATCGAAGGTTACTTTCTTGCTGAACAGATATCTTCTCCCATCCTTTCAGATGAGGAAGAACAATACTTA